>NC_090933.1:397985804-398288835 GCF_040938575.1 Ambystoma mexicanum
GGTACAAATGTCCTTTAACATTAACAGCATTTGCATAGATTCGGAGGTTCAGATTAGAGTACGGGAAGGGGGTCAGGTGAGTGAATGGCGAAAGAAAAAAGAAAGTGATCAGACCAGATGATAGGGGTTGGGAGGTTTAGATGTATCCGGTTGTGGGAGCTAAAGATGGCTTCAAGAGTGTGTCCCTTATAGAGTGAGTCGGGCCGTTTATGTGGGGTTGGAGGTTAATCGCGTCTAGACTGTCAACCAGGGAGTGTGTCATAGGGTTGGGGATGTCGAGCCATATGTTGAAGTCTCCAAGAAGGGTGAGGTTGGGATGGTTTAGTTGAAGGGTGGCAATAGAGTCGCAGAGTTTGTTTGAGAATTGTCTGTCATAGCCAGGGGGTCTGTAGATTATTAGGAAGCTGTGTGAGAGCGACGGGAAGAGGGATATTTTAACGAGGAGTGATTTGCCGGACGGAATGGATGGTTGGTTGTCGATGATTGAGGCGTGGAAGTGAGACTTGAAGATGAATGCTATTCCCCTACCTCTAGATGAACGGTTCAGTGGGATGAGGGAATAGTTGGGGGGGAGTGGGGGGGGCTTCATTGACTATTGGGGCGAAGTCGTCAGAGAACCAAGTTTCGGTGATGAAAACCAGGTCTGGTTTGTCAGAGGCGAGGAGGTCAAAGATGCTGTTTTTTGCTACAGATCGGGCATTAAATAGGATGCAGTTCACTTCAGTAGGTGAGGTTGGTGTCGGGGCTGGAGCGGAAGGGGGTCGGGGAGAGAGTGAAAACTGGAGAGGGAGAGGGGTGGGGTGGTTGATGATCGATGGAAAAAGTGGGCGAGCAGAAAAGTTGCCGGATTTCGGGTGGGAATGGATGGATGCGTGTGTTAGGGTGATTGGGTTTGGCACGGGGGATTTGAAGGTGAGGTGTGGGCTGTTAGTTTCGGTTGCAGTTTGTGAGAAATCGAGGGAGAGGGGTTTCAGGAAGGGGGAAGCGAGGGGGGAGGGCGGTGATTGGGGGAAAGAGTTGGTGGGTCGAGACAGGGGAGGCGAAGACTGCTGGGAGATTGAGGGGGACCAGGTACGTTTCCTCTTTAGTGTCTTTGTTGTGATTGGTGTCTGAGAGAGGGTAGGGGGGGTCAGAGTGGGAGAGGGATGAGGTTTCTGTTCTTGCTAGGGCTAGGCGTGCAGTTTTTAGGGAGAGGAAAGGGTGTGGTCTGGGGGAAGATGGTGGGGGTTTGTGGGAAAGGTGGGGGGATGATTGCAGGGTGGGGTGCGCCCGGTGAGATAGTGAGATAGTGAGGGGAGCAGGCATGATCACTGTGGGCTGGTCGTGGTGGGGTTCAGGGGAGGAGTGGACTTAGGGTGGTTGGCTCGCCATCATGCCCCTCTGGCTTGGTGTTTTGAAAGGGGGAGGGTGGGATGATTTGGGAAGGGGGGGAAGGCAGACAGGAGAGTGGAGGCGGTCTACGGTGGTCGTTTCCGGCAGACCCTGGTGGAATGGGTGTACTTATGGTTAGTACAAGCTATTAGGTGTAGTTTCAAGTGCAACTTACACTTTATTGGACTTATAAGTTCGGCTATATCCCTGGGTGAGATTAGTCTTGGTTTCAGGGTGATATTCACTTATTTTAGGTTTTAGTGTACTAGTTGTAACTAGGCTGTAGATATTAGGCCGTTTTGAAGTGTAGTTAGACCTTAGTATATGTTGATTAGGTGGCCTATTTAGTTGCCACTACAGCAAAGTTACGCTGTTGGGTAGGCTTTCTTCTAGCAAGTTGGACTACATGTAAGCTATTAGAGAGAAGTTGAATGTAGCAGCACCACAGGTATGATTTTAGGTGGACTTTTAAGTGCAGTTTAGGCGGGCTTTCTAATTGAAGTTCTTAATTCGATGGGGGAACGCCATTAGGCCTACTTCTAAATTCGAGTTTTGGTACAGATAGGATATTAGGGATGCTACTATATTTAGCTAATAATTCAACGCTACTGGGCACACTATTGCACAGAGAGGGATATTATGTACATAGAGAGGGTATTAGGCACACTTCCAGGTTCTATGTACACAGCGAGGATATTAGGCACACTTCCAAGTTCAGTTTGCACAGAGAGGGTATTAGGAATACTTCTGAATTCAATTAGGGCACATTGTTAGGCGCACTTCTAAATTCGGGCAAGGTGCTCTATCAGGTCCACTCTAGATTTAGCTTTTCACACAGAGGATATTTTAGGGACACTTCCAATTGCTGGGAAGGGGGGCTGTAGGGATACAGAGACAGTCCTGCAGTGCAGGGGTTGCCAGGGAGGCAGTGCAAGGGGAGAGTGGCTGGGCCAAGGGCCGAGATCGGTGAGAGTGGCCCAGTTGCAGACTCAGTGCAGTTTCAGTCAGGAATTTAGCAGGGGAGAGGGGGAGAGAAAGCAGAAGCAAAGAGGAATGTTTTGAGGTGCTTCCGGAACCAGAGATGGTTCTCCTCAAGTTTCAGGGAGGCAGGAAGGATGTTCCAGAGGGAGGCCCCTGCCGCGGAGAGAGATCTACCACCAACTCGTTGCTTGGAGAAGGGGCTGACCCTGAGGAAGTTGGAGGCGGATGAGCGAAGAGCTCGAGAAGGAAGATATTTAGGAAGAGAGAGTTGAAGGTATTTTGGCCCAGGCCCCAGAAGGCCTTGTGGACAATGCAGAGGGTTTTGAACTTGATCCTCGCAGCCACTGGGAGCCAGTGTAGGGATTTCAGTCCTGGAGAGATACAGTCCCCTGGGCTTGAGGCCAAGGACAAGTCTCGCAGCCCTGTTCTTGATGAGTTGCAAAGGGCAGAGAGTAGAGGCAGGCAGATTTAGATAGAGGCTGTTACAGTAGACCAGCTTAGAGAGAACCAGGACTCTGGAGACAGTGAGCTTCTGGGGAAGGAGAGGAAAGGAAGAATACCTCTGAGGCGGTGCAGCTAGTAGTGTGACTTCTTAGAGACGTCAGATATGTGAGGAGAGAAGGAGAGTGTGGAGTCGAAGATGAGCAGGAAGAGGGCCAAGAGAGGCCGGCCAGAGAGCTGCAGGGAAGGGGGGAGTAGGTGTGCCGTAGTCTTACTGGCATTAAGGCAGAGGTCATTGGCAGCACACCATTCCTGCATAGCAGACAGACAGTCAGAGATGAGGGAAGGAGAGGAGGAGGCCGAGGGTAGCCTGAAAATGAGCTGGGTATCATCCTCATGGCACTGAAAGTTGGGGCAGAGAGTGGCGATGCGGTGGGCAAGGAGTGCCAGATACTGGTTGAACAGCCAGGGAGAGAGGTTAGATCCCTGGGGCGACACCACAGGTAGAGAAAAAGATGTCGGAGAGGAAGGACCCCAGTTGGACCTGTGAAGGTCGATTAGAGAGGAAAAAGGTCAGCCACGCCAGAGCCTGACCAGTGATACCCAGGTTATCACGGAGACGGTTGAGCAGGATGGCATGGTTGACAGTATCAAAGGCAGAAGAGAGATCGAGCAAGATGAGAACACACAGAGTGTTAGAGTCAAGGTTGGAGAGCAGGTCTTCACGGATGTTCAAGAGAGCAGTTTCCGTGCTTCTGGCAGCTCTGAAGCCAGACTGATGGTCATGAAGGTTACCAGCAGATTCAGCATGGAGATTAAGCTGGGAGATGGCCAGTTTTTCCAGGAGCTTGCCCAGGAAGGGAGTGATAGAGATTGGGCGATAGTTAGCCGGGCAGGAGGGGTCGGAAGAGGGTTTCTTAAGAAGAGGGTGCACAAGGGACTGCTTAAGGGGGGGGATGGGAAGACTCCAGAGGCGAAGGGAGTGATTGCAGAAGTCAGTCAGTGCAGGAGCCAGGGAGTCGATGTGTTCCTTGATAGTTTTGGAGGAACAGGGGTGAACCTGTTTCGACAAGACTTTCATAGATGGGACTTGTCTGGAAACCTTGTCAGCAGAGAAAAGGGGAAAGGCAGAGAAGGATGGAGGAGGGGTGGCTACAGAAGGGCCAGAGGAAGAGCAGGGAATAGAGGGAGGGAGGTGATAGGTGGAGAGTGAGGACAGGATGTCCTGAGTTTTTTAAATGAAGTGAGAGGCCAGTGCCGTGCAGAGGGCCTAGGAGGGGAGAGGAGAGGTAGAGACTGCAGCAGGGTTGGCCAGTTCCTTGCAGATTTTAAAGTGTTCAGCCGAATTGTTAGATGCTACAGAGATGCGGGCTTGGATAAGGGCTCTCTTCTTGGTGAGAACGAAGAGCCGGTATTGCCTTTGGAGCAGGCGGCAGGCCAGTTTGTCAGAGGATGAACATGAAGAACGCCATTTCCTCTCTGCCACCCTGCACTTGCATTTTAGGATGACAAGTTCAGAGTCCTACCAGGAGTTACATTTGGCTTTGGGCTTCAGGCGGATTCTCATGACAGGGGCAAGGATATCAAGAGTATCCGATATAGCAGAGTGGAGAGGGCTGTGTCAGGGTGGGAGTCAGTCGAAGGGGGAGTGGGGTGAGAAGGTGGCGGCGAAAGCCTCAACTGACGCGCGCTTCATGGGTCGGATGACCGAGAAGGAGGGTGGCAGTGATGAAGGTGCCTTTGCCTGAGGGGTGGGGAAGGTGAGGTGGGAGGATAGGAGAAAGTGATCACTCCAGGAGAGTGGAGTGGAGTGGAGAGAGGGACGGAGAGGGGAAGGTCAGAAGAGATCAGAGCATCAAGAGTGTGCCCTGCAGAATGAGTAGGCCCAGATGGGAGACTAGAGAGAGAGAGAGAGAGAGTCACAGAGGTTGCGAAAGTGTCCAGAGGGGGGACAGGAGGCATCCAGGTGGATGTTGAAGTCTCAAAGAAAGAGGAGCTGAGTGGTTGAGGACAGGAGTGAGGAGGAGAGGTCCGCCCACTCGGAGAGGAAGGAGGAAATTTGACCGGGTGGCCGATAGATAGGAGCCACAGTAAGGGAATGGCTAGGAGAGAGAGTCGGCAGACAAGGCATTCAAAATTGGAGTAGGTTTGCGTAGGAGTGACAGTGGCAGGAATCCACTTGGGGAAGATAAGGGCAACACCTCCCCAGCACGGTTGGGCCTGGGCACGGAGAGGATCTTGTAGCCATCAGGTAGGAGTGTGTCAAAGCTGGTGACAGAGCTGGCCGTGAACCATGTCTCAGTAAGACCGAGGACATCAAGGTCCAGTTCCTCAAGAAGGCGACAGATATCCGAGGAATGTTTGACAGCAGAGCGAGAGTTAAGAGTGGCAATGTGGAGAAGGTTGCCATCCTTGAAGGACTTCCGGGGAGGGGTACAGATCAGAGCTACGCCCTGCGGAGGTGAAGAAGGAGCACGAGAGGGGGCAGGGAGGGAGGAGAAAGGCAAGGTAACCGAGGACAGAGAAGCGGGGACAGCAGGAGAGGAAAGGAAGTTGATGAGGTGTGGGAAGCATCTATCAAAGAGGTGAAGGTTGGTCTGAGGGCCTTGGACCAAGACGGTCCCATTAGAGTAGACATTAATGATGGCCTTAGAGGAGTGGAAGGAGGCCAAGAGGACATCCCAACGGGTGCCACCATTAATGGGAGAAGAGGAGAAAGGAGAGAGCACAGAGACCATGTGAAGGCTCCATAGGTCAGGTGAAGGCACGAAAAAGAGGATGTCGTGAGCGTTTCCTTGGAGGAGGCACTAGTGTAGGTGTCAGCGATAGGGAGGCCTGGGTTGGAGACCAGGATGTCCTTTTTAAAAATGTTCCTACCAGATTTAGTGAGTTGAGCAGGATAGTCAATGGAGACGCAGTTAGAGAAGATAGACGAGATAGAGAGCACCATAGAATAGGAGGGAGAGGAGGGGGGGGGGGGGGAGACAAACAAGAGCAAGTGGACAAGATGGCGAGCGGCAAACCAGTAGTGCAGTAGGACATACTCTCAGGGTTAAAGATCTCACAGTGCTCAATATGGGACCAGGGAGAGGCCACCTAAGTTTGAGAGACCTCAGAGGGCAGAAAAGGCCTAGGGTTAACACAGTGCAGGAAAACAGCAGTAAGTATTGGCTCAATGCGTAATGAAGTGACACAGGTGTATTTGGGTTGGGCAGGGAGAGCAGGTGGAGCTAACAGTGATGATAACGGCGCCTGGCGTCCCCTGCAGACACCTGCAGACACAACGGGAGCCGCAACCGTAGGAGCCGCCCTTTGCCTAAGGGGCCCTTAGCCGAGGGGGCTGCCGGGCAGGGGGCTGCCCAGGAGGGTAAGTTTTAAGGCAGAAGGAGGAGAGGAAGGGGAGTGGCTGTGGGCGGGAAGGGAGAGGAGGACCAGGAAGTGGCTGCAGGGGGAAGGGGGTAAGGGGCAGTACAACGCGCTGGGAGCGCGATTAAAACAATTCAATTCTTTTTTTTTTTTTTTTAAATAAACACAAACTCACAGGAGGCCCTCGGGTCCTGGCAGGGCTTAGCCTGAAGTCTGGCCACACAGGGCTACCGGCGGCTGCTCGTACCCGCTCCTCGCACCCGCAACTCTGTGAAAGAAAGTTCACAGAGTTGCAGGCTTGTTCCTCAGTGTGTGAATTGATGAGGAGGGATTTGTAGAGGGTGGCAATTCCGCCTGCCGTGCTGATTCTGTTATGCGCGATAAGGGTTTAGCCCGGGGGGAAGACCTTGTGTGCAATGGATCGGAAGTCATGGGACCATGCAACTGTGTGCTTAGCTGCAAAAGCACCCCGCTTTTCTTGAATATTCGCCCTCTTGCCAATTCCCCTTCTTTCTCACCATGACACTCTACAGTGGCTGTTAAGCAGTGTGCAGCGCCTTGCAAAAATACTAGAAATACATATTTAAAGATCAGCCTCTCTTCCCCCACAACTCGTTTTCGTTCTCTAAAAGCGGTTGAAAATACACATTTTCTAGGATGACAAATTAGTCTGTGCGTGACTCATTTCACACATCTAGAGAACAATTAATGTAAAAAGACCAAAAGATGCAGCCACATTTAGATGGAAAAACATTTTCTTTAGTGGTTCAGCATTTGATATTAGCAATGGAAAAATGGTGTGTGGGGGGTATTAGACTTGTTTGGTTTGTAAAAGCGCAGTTTTTTTTTTTTTACGGCAAGCCCTTCACTAAGAAGGCGCCCACTATGTGTACTTTATCAGCCCTAGTATGTGCCATGCCCTCGTACAATCCTTAGCAGATCATTGATGCTTAGGTAATCATGGCACACTGTTTTCCAAACTTGCATTTTGTGTTTTGTTGCAGGCTATGGCACTTTACCGTACTTCTATGGAAACGTTGGCGACATCGTGGTCAGCCCCCTGTTGGTGAACTGCTACAAGATCCCGCAGCTGCAAAACAAGGACTTGGACCAATTGGGAGTAACGGGCAGCCATTTATTAAATGTAGAGAACATGATCCTTCTAACGATCCAGTATCTCGTGCGATTGGGTAAGTAATCATGCTCTTTTTCCACCTCCCTTTTAGTTATTGTTTTTCTCTTTCATGGCAATGTGTATCAGCAAGAAAGATAGCTGGTGAATTAGGAAGGGACAGTAGTTTGTATATCTCTAATATATGAAAACTAATTTTTTCAAAAACAAATTCCAATGCCCTTCAAACCAATGGAAGACAGCCTTTCCTGATGTTTTTTCATAAAACGCTGGGCAGATAGTTTGCATCTGCTTTTCCCTCTCCTCTATAACTACTTTACAATGCAGTGATTGCCAGCGGGCCAGTATCTCCCTTTAGAGTTTCAAAGAAAATCTGTAGTTCCCTCTAGAGTCCTTGTGCCAGATGTGGCATCTGTTAACGGTGCAAGTTCCAACATTCTGGTCTAATTAAAAATATAAAATCTTTCTCATCCAGGGCTCCTGGTAATATTGTGCTACTTTACCTCAGTCTTGTACTCTCCATTATTGGAAGTTCAGGGTTAAATGATGTTTAAGAAGTAAAAAAAGCAAATCTCAATCATAACTGGAGAATGTTAAACAAACAAACATTTTTTTTAATTTAAAAACAAATAATTTGTTTGTAATTTATGATTCTTTATAGCTCGTAATGCTTGCAGTTGAAAATTCCTTTTTTTCATTCTTGGATCTTCTCGAGATTGGGTAGCACAATGTCAGAGATTCTTTTTGTGCTTCAGATGGACTTTTGCTGTAGCCCCCAACCTAGCACTGCACCTCTTTACTGCTGTGCTGCCTTACAATTTGCTATGGCTAGGAAAGCTTTTCTTTTGGTGATTCCTATCACAGGGAAAGTGTGTTGGAGAATAGGCTAGTGGCAGCGGTGTAGTTGAGCCTTAATTACACAATGACTGTATCCTTTTACCACATTAATAGCATAATGCCTCTATATGGTATGCAACGGGGTACCTATATATGTTTCTAAGCCCTACTCCTGGAATTTTTGTTTTGTGATCTTTGTTTGTGCCAGTTGACCACGAGGCACTGACTGAAAGGCCATTTTGCTGAAAGGTAGACTCTGTTTGGGTTTTGTGCCAGTTTAAAATAGCATGGTGCCTCTCAGCCATCCCAGTCAATATCCTATTTGGGAGTCCCTTTATTTTTGGCACTGGCAACTTTCCTGGCCAGTCCCTACTGCTTGGCCTCAAAATGTGTGTTGATGAACGGAATTGGGCGGGCTGGCTTAGCCAACACCTGCATCAATATACTCATCAGTGGGTGACCCAAGCCATTCTTCAGATCTGTTTTCACTCACCTTGAAGCTCTGCTGGCATGATGGACAACTCCTGAGTCTGCCGTGACCTACTTTCCCAGTTGCCGCTATTCTGCTGGGGAAACCTCTGTGTAGCCTGTCTGTGGGTTGTAGCCCTCCTGCATCTGCTACTTCTGCACAACCTTGATTACTGGGACATCGGGCTGTACCTGCTAGAACCTCCAAGCATGAATTCCTTGTTCTTGTATTTTGTATTTTATTTATTTATAAAGCGCAGAAACCAGGCCCTGGGGCAACCGGGCGCATACTCTTAAGAACATGTTACAGCAAGTGATTACAGTGAATTACACAAAATATTCAGCAATATACAAAAATATACAGAGATATACATAAAGAGTACCAATGGCAGAATGTAGTGCAGGTACAGTGAGCGTTATGTAGATCAAGACCTAAAACACAAGGCTACTGGCCTGAGTGAGAGTCTCATAGAACATGAGAGAACAGCCAAGTTTTGACGTTGTTCTGCTGAAATCTTGCTGCCCTTGGTGGACAAGAGGTAGGAACCCCTGCTGACCTGGCTGGGACCAAGTGACTTGCTGTTACTCTGCCTGATCTTTGGTCATTGTGAAAAAGCTTGGATTGCCTCATGTTGCTGTTCTTCCTTGTGGGACAGTCTCAGCACCTAGCAGGATCGTTTGTCTTGCCAGAGCCACCTGTAACCCTGGCTGTGTCATCTCTACCTCTGACCCAGTTCTGACTCATTTATCTACCTATATTTCTATGACACTTGTGCCATTTCCACTGTAGATTGCCCTGTGAATCGGAGAGTGGTTGCTCTGCCACCCGGCCTGCATCTGTATTATGAGGGTCTAGAAGCCACCCTCTGCAACTATCCACCTCTGTCTTCCTAGGCTTCAAACTGTGTGCTGTTTGTATCACATCTATATGTCGAAAGTATTGCTTACCTTGCATTGACCTTGAACTACAGTGGACCTATCACATTTGTCTTGTTGACTGATCCCAATGATAGGGTATCAGGTAATAATATCCCTATATATATATATATATATATATATATATATATATATATATATATATATATATATATATAGTCACCGTATATAATGTCGCTGGGGGAACGGTCGTGGTGACATTATAGAGGTGACCATATATATAGGGACGGGGGCAAGTGGGGTTGTCCCCCACACTCCATGAAAAATAAAAAAGGGTTTGGGGTTACGGGCCCCCCCCCCCCGCATGTTCCATGTAATAATGTCCCCACAAAAAATGGCAATTCTTCCGCAATTATTTTGCTTGGCGATAGTTTTGAGGGGACATGGAACCAATGATAGACCTTATCACAACTTTAGAAACTTTGTGATAGTGACTAAAACTGATACTTTCCTGGTCTATTGACTTCACCCTGGTCGCCATCGGGGCCCTTGATTTTCATGAACAATTTGAATATTGTTTTTAAAAAGTAGTGATTTTGTGTCCACAATACTAGAAACAATGAACTGCCCGAAGGAAAACAGAGATTGTCCTTTTACGTCTACAAACATTGTCTCTGGAACAAGTTACCAATGTAGAAAAGACTGTCTTCTCTCCCCACCCCTCTCTATTGTATGCTTCAGGAAGGACCTCAAGAACCTACTGTTTAAATAACATCTCGCCAACATTGATGCCATATTACGCTTTCGATTAAACATTCTAAGAACAAAACAATCTAAAGAAATATGGTGTTTCAGTGGATGATAGATGTCGCTTATGTAACAAACATGAAGAATCGTTACAAAACCTATCCATGTTTTGCAAAGAGCTAAAAGCAGAGAGAGAAAAGATACTCCAATGCTCTTTGCCTTTGTGTGGTTTGGACTCTGATCTCTGGTGGGAAGCATTGTACGTTGTCCTTAATAATAGAACTGCAAGAGGACTGCGCTGGTTCCTAGATGTGATGCAATCAAGACTATCTGGACAAGACAACACGCAAGTGAATTAAATTAGTCTCAGCCAAAATTGGGCTCCCTGCAGCCGAACACAAAAACACAAGGCCTTAAATGACAGAACAGGAATGACGAACCGCTAACGGCCAGGAAATCAAAGGACACATGGATTGTTGCTATTGTTCGGCTTGGTGAGAAAGACTAATTATGGGATGTCAAAGCAAAAACGTTTGTATTAACAAATTCTCTCCAATTTCTGATTGCTCTACTCGACAAAACCCCACCCCCTACCCCACTCTCTCCAGAATGGTCCTTGTGCCCTGCTCCTCTTTCTCAAACCAGTTCCTTTGCTACTTCTGCATTCTACTTGTAATCCTGTGTGCACCCACCCCTATGTACAACGCTCGGTTGTTTTCTAGCGACGTGCTCGCTTTATAAATTCCCACACATGCATACCAAGCACTGCTTCACACCTACCTACATTGCCTAATATCCGTACACTCTATCAAAGGGCTCCTGATAGGTTTTGGGATCTATCTTGGACCAGTACCACATGCTTGATTGTGATGATTTTTATGATCTTCCCAAATGTTTAACCCATTTTCCAACCACCTTTCACCTATAATGTATGCCTTACCTGTTAATAAATACCTGTTATGCAATGTTTTGGAGTTAGTATGGAACACTTGTTCAAACCATTAATGACCTTTGTGTGTTACTCTGTAATGTACTTATTTGGCAGTGTCAATCGTTATGCAAAACCTATAATAAAGTATACCTATTTTTCAGAATATTATGTGTAGTGTATTTTGTTGAGTTTATGGGCCTAACTGTATTTTTTTTATGCCATCCCATCATCCTAAGAGTAATGCCTGGCGCCTCTATTGCACTACCAATTGGACTAAACTGGTAGTAGACACCCTGTTTGGCACTAAGTGTTGGTCTCCCTAAACGTCTTACCCAGAGGGCTTCAGAAAATCTCAAATTATTTGCCATAGGCCCTCTCCACAAGGGATCTACTAGTGCCCTTCCATTATTGGTCCACTATGGGCTATGCCCATAGTGGTATTATGCCCTTAGCACCTTTTGTATTGACTAAGGGATGTAGTGCTCTTATTACAAGGTGCCCTTAAAATTGTCAGACTCGCAGTTAAGTGGGTCAAAGGGAAACTGGAGCCAAGGGGTTGTTCCCCTGGGAAGTCAGACACAGCTCAGTCAGCTGGACCTCGACTTTCAAGGTCCTCACAGCTTCCTCAGATTTTGTCTTTCCCTTAGCGTCAGTTCATTTAACTGAAAGGCGAAGGGCCTGTAGCAAAAATCCCTTTAAAAATGAAGTATTCCTTTCCTTAGCTTGTCTGCTTTCTTACATTTGAAATGACTCCGAGGCTGACGTGTAAGCGCCTGCCTTCCCTCTGTGCCTTTCTCTCGGCCCGTTCATCTTCTTTGCCATGGTAGGTTACTGGTGTTAGGCAGAATTGCATGCAGTACCCTCTGAGATATCCACATACAATTAGGACTACAGGTGTAAGCAAAAACCAACCTTTGGTATAAGTCTGTACCACAGTTTGTGGTAGCGAGCTGAGAAGCCAGGTTTATCTCAAGAGGCAATGTGAGTAGTAAAAGGATGTTACACAGAGGTCTTGAAATCACAGTGGTTCAAGTAGACACTTACACTCAAGGTTTCCTGGTAAAACATGAATTAATTTATTACACAATCATTTAGAAAACATTCACTAGAAGGAGTCGACTTAATATTATACACAAATATACTTCAATACCAAACCAGTACGTTTTCTGAGTAGATTGGGCTGCCCTGAAATAGGAGCAAAATGGCATTTCAGTTACTTTGAATTGGAGTAAAAAGGCATAAGTTAATAGAATAGATCACAAATACTTTCTTAGGGAGTGCAAATTATTTCAGTTCACTAGAGGACTCGATTCAGTTCAATAGGCCTGGGCCAAAGTCAATGGACTAGTGTCTTGGATAGGTAAGCGCAGTTCTACTAGTAAACAGTAAAGTCTTTGCCAATGTTCTCAGAAGTAGTTTGTACGAAAAAGAATCATATGTTGAGTCACAAGCTGATTAGTCATGCAAGTTGGGAAAGTTCCACAAACTTTCACTGCGAGAGGTAAGTTCTCTCAATCGGGTTGGCACAGTACCTTAATATGAAAAACAAGATGCAGCAGAAGATGTTGGTTCCTGGCAGTTCCTGCAGATCTCACTGTTCCTGAGGTTCAGTCTCAGGGACAAGCGGTAGGACGTCGGGACTCCAGCACTGCACAGGATCAATGAAAAACGCTGACCTAATGGAGTCACTTCAGTTCCAGTAGCTGTCATCAAGCACACAAGCTGGTGTCCTTCCCCCTGGTTAATCCTAACCAACTCTGAGAATGGTATCCAGGTGGCTTACGAGTTTATGGGTCCCACAAACTCAAAGGGAGAAGTCGTCCTTGAAGGGGCTTCTCTGTCAAGATGAACTTGGCAATTCGGACCTGCAGCAAGGCTTCACCAGGCAAACCAACGATCCAGGAGTTGCAGCAGCTGTCCTCTTCCAGCTCGTCTTCGGTTCTTTCGTTCCAGTGGCCGACTCTGCTTTCCAGTCCAAGAGCTGCCACTCACCCAGCAGGGTGGCTGTCCTTGCCGGACAGTCAGCCAGCCAATCACGCCAGAGTGCATTTGGGTCTCCTATGAGACTAAGCACAGGGAGTTTCAGGCACCTCCCTCACTTCCTGCCCACCCCAGACACTCGAGCGCCACAGGCGTTCTTCAGTCCTGAAGCCCGCCAAAGGCGATGAAACAAAGGGACCAAACCTGGTTTGGTCCCTAGAAGAACCTTTCCAAAAAGAAATGGCGAAAAAAGAACCAGGACCTGTTTAAACAAAGGGGGCTTAGACGCCATCTTGAAAAATATGGCTCCCGCGATTTAACGCTACTGGTGTTCGCGGTTGGGAAAAATGATGGTAGTTCGTTGTAAAACCACTGCCACCAATCATTTTGAGAGGAAAGGGTAGCATTTGACTGCTACATGAGTATCTAGACACAGGGGATACTAAGTAACCCCTTCAGCACTCTATTGTAAGATAGGGTGTGTCGGGTCTAGGAATTTAAACGACTAGTAAAGTGAATTTCACTTTATTTACTCTGGGAAACAGTAGTTTATCCCAGAGAAGGTATTTAAACCTTGGGAAAGCCTAAACGTCTTCCCTGTGCCACTGCACTGAGAGTGCTTTGTGACACACATAAAAAGATGATGCCTATGGAGTAGTCTAAAACTCCATAACCAAAGAAAACACAAGAGTAAAACACACAGAATTAAAAGTCCCAAAGTTTAGCAAAAGAACTGATGGGCTCTAAGGTGGGAGGAATTGGCACATTTAGGAGAATTCTCCCTAACAGTATGCAGTACCCTTTGGGTGCACTACAATAACCCTGACCTCTTGGTAATGGGGACCCAACCTTTGGTAGAAGTCTGAACTACACAGATTGGTAGTGTGGCTGAGTAGCCAGGCTTATCTCAAGAGGGGTCAATGTGAGTAGTAATGTTGTGACAGAGTTTAACAGTACAGTTATTCAAATAGAAAAACTCATGGTTTCCTGATAATACAATTATTAATTTATTTCAGTCAGTTGTATAAGCCTTCTTCAGAAGGGAGCAATATATATGTAGCAATTAAAATACACTTCAAAATACACTCGAGGTTTCTCTAAATCAGGTGATACCCATTGGGGATAGCACACAGACACTTCCTATACTCTCAGGTGACTTAAATAGCTAGGACACTGGGGACATTGATTTATCAGTGGTACATTTAGCACAATACTAAGTTTGGTGCAAAAGATGGAATAGAGGAATAAAACAAAGGTTAACAATTCATAAACAAAAAAGTACTTTTGAAACCTTCCAATGTTCAGTAAATGAACTCTTTCCTCGAAAGGATAAAGCACACAGTCAGAGGTACAGAAGAGTCCCTCAGGGAGCCAGGACAGCCAATGTTAATTGCACAATGTCAAGGGGAGCTGAAGATCTTCGTTGCAGGTAGGTAAAAAGTCTTCCACAATGTTTTTAGAAATGTTCGTAGAAAATGGAACACTTGAAGGGCCTCAAGCTGAGAGGCTTGTGAGAGGCAACGCTTTAGCAACTTTGCAAGGTGGTAACCAAGACAGTTCTTAACTGAGACCAAACAAGGCTACACAACAAGAGGTAAGTTCTCTTTACAGTACCTCTGGTTAGAAGAAATGGTTCCAGCTGGCTTCTGTTCCTGTACAGCTCTGCAGATCCGGTTGTTTCTGAGCCTCCGTCGTAGGGACAAGAGGGAGGACGTCTGGGGACTCCTCCTCTGCAATGGGAAGGTCAGCTGCAGCAATGGGCAAACTTCAATTCAGCGGTTCTTCAGTGTTTCAGCTCCTCGCGTCTGACAGCAAATAGCAACACTGCGGTTCACGGATACCACTTCAGACTTTTCTTGCTTTTGGGGTCCAGCACAGTTGAGGTGGCTCAGGCTTGATCAGTCCTGCATCAGTCCGAAGTCCGGAGGATCTTCCTAGCGCTCGGTTCCGACTTAAAAGCAAAGCACTCAATCTGGTGTTCCTCTCCCTGGCACTTCGGTTCCAGCAGCAGTGGAAATACAGCCAGCTCCAAGAGGATGCCCAGACGGGCTTACTTTGGAGTTGATTGGTCCCACCAACTCAAAGGGAGAAGTCGTCCTTGCTGGGCTTCTCTAGTCGAGGTGAATTTGGAGCTTCAGCACAGCAGCAGGGCTTCACCGGGTAAACCAACGGTCCAGGAGTTGCAGCAGGCGTCTCTTCCAAGTTCTTCTTCGAATTCCTTCGTCCAGTAGTCGACTCTGCCTTCCAAGCCAAAAAGCCTCGCCTTTTATGCAGGTTTCTCCCATTCATTCCTTTGGGTGCTTTCCTGTAACCAAGGGGATTAAGCACAGGGAGTTTTGGGCACTTCCTGCCCCTGCCAGACATACTGGAGCCAGAGGCGGACTTCACTCGTGAATCCCACCAAAGACAAAACGAACAAAGGGACCAAACCTGGTTTGGTGCGCAGAGTAAATCTCAAGGACTTTTCCAACAAGAAATGGCGAAAAAAGAAGACCGAGCCATTTTGACGAAATGGGCACCCATGAGTGCTTTACTGCAGCTAGGAACGCAGCCCATGGTAAAAACCCAAAATGGTAGTAAAAAGTAAACCACTGCCACCAACCATAAATTGTAGAAAGGGTAACATAAAAGTGTTACATGAGAAACTAGACAAGGGGGATACTAAGGTAAGGTGTGTGCTGTGTCTAGAAAGTTACAAAATACAAGTAAAGTCAATTTCACTTAACTGCTCTTGGAAACAGTTTCACCAAGAGAAGGTATTTAAACCTTTGGGAAATCTAAGACACTTCCCTGTGCCACTGCACTGAAGGTGCTGTGTGACACAATGTAAAGATGATGCCTTTGGAGTTTGTCAGACTCCAAAGTGAAAAGAAACACAGAGAATAAATCACATTAAAATTTCATGAGAGATAAAAAGTCCTTAAGTCCAGCAAAAAGAGCTGGGGTCTCTAAGGTAGAAGGGAATTGGCACATTTCTGGGAATTCTCCCCAACAGCCATTCTCGGAGGGGAAGGCCTGTATGTGTGGTTTGCCTTTGGCAGGAACCTTTGTGTTCCTGCCTAGGTTCCAGAGTGTCTGGTGTCTGGGCAGGCAGGAAGTGGGGGAGGAGTTTTCCACCCCTCTGGCCTTTGTCTGCCAGAGTGCCTGAATAGGTCCAGCTGCCACTGGGGGTCTGTCTGTCCTGATTGGACAGCCATAAGCCCCTTTCTGTAAATTGCTGAGAGAGATTGCAGAGGAGTGTGTGCTGGAACTGGATAAAAGGTGAGGCTCCTGGAGTGAAAAGCAAGTAGACCACTGAAAGCTGAAGTAACCGAAGAAGATGACGACCAGAGACGCCTGCAGATCCAGTCCAACACTGTGAAGCGACCACTGATGTCCTAACCCAATGTTCTATGCGACAGAGGAACTCCGAAGAGGGCAACTCGTTCCCTTTGACTGGTGGGAACAACCAGTTCAAAGACAAACTTTGATTTGAGCCATCTCCTGAGGTCTTAAGTTTCCAAAGATGTGGAACCCCAATACCAGAAGACCTGCTGCCCATTTCGGGTTCATACTCGTGGAAAGGCTGAATCAGTCCAAGTCTTTGCTGAGCCCTCAAGGACATTCAAGAGACACAATCCGACTCTTCCAAGTCCTCTCAACAGAGACTGCAGGTACCGAATATTAGCCGAGCGAATTGTGCCATCTGTTGGTGCTGCAGAAAAGGTGCCGAAACCACAGTGACCAGAAAAGTTGATGAAAGCCGTGTCTGAGGTCCTCCCTCGAGACTGCTGCTGAGAGATCCCATCCATTGTCCTCCCTTTCGTCATCAGACCAAGGAATCCGGAGGTCGGGTCCACAGCAAAAACATTGCAGAGCACCCAGCACAAACATTTTCTACAAACCTAAGGTACTGTGGGGAAAAAGGTATGGCTTACCATATTCAAGAAAGTCGCTCCAGAGCCTTGGAGTGCACATAGGTGTACAGGGCAACCCTTCTTACCTCAGACTCAAGCCGGTGCTTGTGTCCACTTAGCGAGTTCTTTAACTGGGTCTCCAACGTTGGTTAAGCCTTCTTGCATCTTCCTTCCTATAGACTAGAAAGTATCCACAGGAACCTTTGACTTCTGCTGCTTTTCAAGACTTTAAGCCTCGCCAAACTGCCTTTTAGCTAGGGTTGTGTTTTGGACTTTAAAAGACTCGCTGTGCGTAGAAACTGGCTATAGAATCTGAAGCTCTGCTAATATAACATTAACCAATTGTTTTCCTCTCTAAACATCACTATCTTATGTGTATGCTAACAAAATTCAATTACCAGATTACTTTGACAGGTCTACCGTATTATCGGTAACTACACGCACCCACAAACTCCTGTATGCGTTCAGTAACTACCAACTAAGAAGTGACCTTTTGCAAGTATTGCAAATTATACCTGTGTGTTGGCTTATTGTGCTTGTGTTAAGTATTTAACAGTGACTCTTGTGCAAATATAATACATCTATATTTTAATATACATTCAAATTGTTTCTTTGATGTGCATTATTGACTGGGTTCAGTGTACTTACCTGCAGCTCATGTCGTCCTCTTAAAATAAGCCTGGCTGCTCTGCCACTCTACCAAGATTCCAGAATATTACAGACTGATGTTAAGAGTTGGGGGATCTACAAACCACTGGGATAGTGTGACGAATCAACTTCCGGGGCACCAGTGGTCCAGGGATGAATATTGGTTTCTAAACCATCAATCAACCCCACACCTCTAGTGCACCAGAAGGAATCCGAACAGATTGGAATACTAGTGAATTATAAGGCCTCCTTGTCTGATTTTGGTAACATGGTCGGAACGGCAGGCTTATCTCCGCAAAGTCGTGGATCGTTGGTTAGTTGCAACACAGTGAAAATTCAATTTGTTACCCAATGATAAAAGGTTGTAGAGCACCCAGTCAAGGTTGTATACAAATATCTACTTTATTATTATTAAAACAGACCGTTCTAGCACGCTACAAATATGACCGACCCTGTAAAGGAACACAAAGGACAGAGCGTTTCACGAAGGAAAGGGGTGCACTCTGGATACTGACAAGAGGGTATTTAGTGAGGCTGGGCTTATTTGTTGTCTCTGTGCTGGTTGGCGGATCTGGAATGCTGGTCGAGGCGGCTCGGACGGCTCTTATGACTGTGGCATGACAACAGTCAGCGGTGCAGCCGGATGCGGTTCGAGGACTCCACTGTCTCAAAAATGTCCTTAAAAGATGGATGCTGGATGATGCTTGTGTGGCACTCCTCCTAGCGTCTTCGCAGGGCTCGTGACCTTTTAAGGCGGACGTCCCAAAGCTCAGGAGAGTGATTGCAGGCAACAGCCTTGTCCTTTGTCCAGAGACTCTCCGGCACTTGCCAACTAGGATGCTGGCAGAACCTAGCATGGCGCGCTGTGTGCTGGCTGGGTACCGGTTCTGGAGCTGCTGTACGGATCTTCTGAGTCCGGTATCTCCCTCTGTTCCCTGCAAGATGTTTAGGGGAGGGATCTTGCTTACCTCTTGGAACTCCTGGCTTTCCTTCACTGGCGGAAGATGCAAGGTTGACTGTACCTTCTGCTCAAGTCCAAATGAGACCTCCTTCTTACTCCTTTCAAAGTCTTCAGATTATCTGCGAAGTGAGTGGTTCAGCCCCCTTTTAAAGCCAGGTGGGCCCTAGTGATTGGTGCAGGCTAAGCCTACATTAATGAACCAATCCTGGGTCCCCACCAACAATCTTTTGCTATGCTTGAGGTTGGGACCATGGTGCTCGGCAACAGGACAGACAAGGGGTGACAACATATACCTATGTTCCACCCATCTTCCTGTCTGTTGTTGTCCTCTTTGACTCTCTTAAAGCACAGGCTTCCCTTGAAGTATGTGCTGGAAGCAGACTTCCTGTCTCTCCCAAATCACATCCTTCATCATTCTGAAAGGGGTCTGCTCTGCAGGGACACCTGCGGTAACTGCTGGACCCAGACAGGCCATTCACTGCCTTTCATACAGAGAGGTGAGAACTAGCTTCAAGTTGACACATTGTATACCAAAGGGGTGTTACTAATGCCTTCCTGTTGCCTCTTCCGACAACCAAGCCTCTCCTTTAGGCTTGCTTCAATTATCTCGTTATTCTGCACTGCCACCAGCCAGAGTAGCCAAAAGGAATGCAGATCCACGGAGCCTTTAATATTTAAATTAGGCTGCTCATGGCTGGAGGAACGTGTGCCTTCCCCTTTCTGGATCTGCTTTGATGTACCCAGGGCTGTCACATTACAGCTGAATATACCAGGGGAAGACGGCGTCTTTAGACTGTCTCTTCCCGGACCACATGTGACTATGCATTTTGTGCGGGAAGCAGATGGACGGTGTGTGGAATGGCCTCACACTGTCCTCTGAAGTTGATCTCCCATCATTCATTCTCATTATTAAAAAGCCCAGGCGAGAGCACTCTCCCCATGTGGATGGTCTAATTCCTCACAGGTGGCTTACTAAAGTCTTACCTCCAAGTAGGACTTTAGGAAAACTCCCCTAACAGTGCGTGGGCGCTGATTGGCTGGATTCCTGGTTAAAAGGCTGGGATCCTGAGGCTAAAGACCAGCTGACCCCAGGAACAGAAGAATTGACGATGAAGAGGTGAAGATGTCCGCAGCCACTTCCTGATGACCGGTGAAGCCCTCAGACTAACTGCTGCTGGTCGATCCCTTCTTCCAAGCATCAGGAGAGGTCAGACGTGGAAGACCCTCCCCCCATGGACTGGTTGGACTAATCGGTCTTTGGAAGACCTGCCTTTTGAGCCATCCCACGATGAGCTGCGATCTTCTTGGGCTGCAAACCACCAATACCCTGGGACCTGCGTCCATCATCTTCCGAAGACCGAATCCTCCTGAAACTTTGGTTGACTCCTCAAGAGGCAAGATTCCACTCCTCGAAGTCTCCCCACCAGAGTGCTGGACCGAGAAAACGAGGTGAATCGACCAGGCGACAACCTTTCTTCTGGTATCCTGAAAAGGGCACCAAAACCACAGACCTGTGCAAAGAAACAAAGAATCCTTTGCTGTAAGCCTCTTCCCTCAACTCCTGCTATGAGATCCACTCCAATGTGCCTTCTTTCGTTTGCCTGACTCAGAATCCAGTGACCGGGTCTGCTGCTGATGTTGTATCGTAGAGGCATCGTGCTGCAACAACTTCTTCACTCATAAGGTACTGTGGGATTCGAGGTAAAACGTACATAGAGTTGTCTAGCTGCTCCTTTGTTGCTGGAGTACTGATTCGTGTGTTTGAGAGGTTGCACATTCGCCCAGGCCTAATGCCTGTGTGCCTACAGGGAGACTTCTACTAAATCCCTGACCCTTTTTGCCAACAAAGAAGTTACTTACTTGCTACAGAATACTTCCACAGAAACCTTTGAACATTCTCCAGCTGTGCCGGACCCGTTTTGCCCTCCAAACCGACTCTTAGACACTCCTAACTAGTTGGGGGATGAACCTTTAAGTTAGGCATCTGAGGAAAAAAGTATTTACTAACCTTGTGTTGATTTTGATTCATATATCTTACCTGAAACAGTTATTACGAAAGCATTTTACTTAACTATTGAATTGCATACTGCCATTCTAAAAGTATTACAAAGTATTTTACTTACTGTGAATATTGCATTGATTCTCCTAACGTTGCTTATTGTGTGTTATAGTACCTACCTTTTAACTTAGTGTATATATAAAATAAAACATTTATTTTGATATAACTCTTAGTGTGTCAGTGTTTCTTTGCGCCTATGTGTATACTCCGAGATAAATCTGCGTCTATTTTAAATTGTGTCTTTGTATCAGAAAGCTTGTTGGCACGAAATATTCTGCTCGTGATTAACCATGAGGGAGGGAGCGAACACGCCTGGCTAAAAACAATAGTGTCAGATATTAGTCTCATCCAAACAGATGGACACTCTCAAGATCTGTCAGTAAGAAAAGATAGAGTGTGCCTGTTAAAATATAAAAGCGAGGGGAGAATCCTGAATGATAAACTTTTGGCTATCCTGATAGGAGAGCAAAGGGGAAAACTGTCAGCCCATAAAATTAATGAACTTTATTTGGTCAATTTGCCCCCCCAATGTAGGGGGTACAACTAAAGCTATGCAGCATTGCCACACCTTTGACGAGGAAACATGGCTGCATAAGAAAATACATAGACGGAAACTAAGACAACTAAGGAAATCAATCTAGATCGGGAAACACTAAAGGCAGAGACAAAAAAATTAACCACAGCCGACAAGTGGTGGTCTTTGGCCAGAAACTTTCTGCAACGTCAAAAAGATGGAGAAGTGATATTGGCGGCACTTTGTGAAGACAATGTTAGAAACTTCTGGTCAATTATTAATCGATTGGAAAATAACTACTATAGCGGCCAGCGTATCCTAGTCACAGGAAAAAAGTGGATGTAATATCTCACTAAAAATGTCGAGATCCATAATAAAAATCCTAAAGGTTAGGACGAAGATGTCAACTGGGTGATGTCCTTTGACGAATCAGAGATGATAGAATTAATAACTAAATCCTCGACATCAAAGGCAGCAGTGTTAGGGAGAATGCTCATAACTTTGCTAATTCCCTTCACCTTAGAGACCCCCAGCAACTTTGCTAGATTTTGAGGACTTGATTTTTTTTTTCTGGAGAGTGTGAGCCTTTTTTCCCACTCTTTTGTGTATTTTCATGTGTGTTTTACTCTTGTGTTCATCTTCTTTTCATTTGTGTCACACAGCACCCTCAGTGACACAGGGAAGCCTTTTAGGCTGTCCCAAGGTTTAAATACCTTCTCTGGCTTCTCTGGGATAAACTACTGTTTCCCAGAGTAGGTAAAGTGCAATTGACTTTAGTAGTCTTTTCAAATTCCTAGACCCAGCACAAACTATCTTACAATAGAGTGCATTGAGGGGTTACTTAGTGTCCCCTATGTCTAGAAACTCATGTAGCAGTCAAATGCTACCCTTTCCTCTCGAAATGACTGGTGGCAGTGGTTTTACAACGAACTACCATGGTTTTTCCCGACTGCGAACACCGGTAGCGTTAAATCACTGGAGCCATGTTTTTCAAGATGGCGTCTGAGCACCCTTTGTTTAAACAGGTCCCAGTCTTCTTTTTTTGCCATTTCTTTTTGGAAAGGTCCTTCTAGAGCTTCTCTGTGTGCCAAAGCAGGTTTGGTCCCTTTGTTCCTACGCCTTTGGCGGGCTTCAGGACTGAAGACCGCTTCTGGCGCCTGAGTGTCTGGGGTGGGCAGGAAGTGAGGGAGGTGCCCTAAACTCCCTGTGCTTGGACTCCTAGGAGACCCAAATGCACTCTGGCGTGATTGGCTGGTTGACTGTACGGCAAGGACAACCCACCCTGCTGGATGAGTGGAGCTAAGCTGGAATGAATGGGAGGAAACTGGATAAAAGGCGAGTCTCTTAGCTTGGAAGGCAGAGTCGACCACTGGAACGAAAGAACCAAAGACGAGCTGGAAGAGGACAGCTGCTGCAACTCCTGGACCATAGGTTTGCCCGGCGAAGCCATGCTGCAGGTCTGAATCGCCAAGTTCATCTCGACAGAGAAGCCCTTCAAGGACGACTTCTCCCTTTGAGTTGATGGGACCAATCAACTCGTAAGCGTCCTGGATACCATTCTCGGAGCTGGTTGTATTTTCCTCAGAGTGCTGGAGGAAGCCGAATAATCAGGGAGAAGGACACCAGTTTGTGTGCTTGACTACAGCTACCAGTATTGAGGTTTTGCCTTTGCCAACTATTTGACCAGTCCCCGTGCAGTGCAGGAGTCCCCCGACGTCCTCCCTGTTGTCCCCACGACTGAGGCTCAGGAACAGCGAGATCTGCAGGAACTGCCAGGAACAGGCGTCTTCAGCTGCACCTTTTTTCTTCGTTGTACGGTACTGTGAAAACCCGACCGAAAGAATTTACCTCTCACTGCGAAAGTGCTTGAAACTTGCTGGGGGTCTCTAAGGTGAAGGGAATTTGCACATATATGAGAATTCTCCCTAACAAGCAGTGCCCAGTGGACTGACCTACCAGGTTTTAAAATATAATAAAGAAATCTGGGCGAAGTTATTGTATTGGCTATTTAAGGAGATCTTGGCAAGGCGAACCTTCTCACCCTCATGGGAAAACAGCAATAATTATTCCATTCTATAAGGGGGCGATCGGTCACAGCCAGAAAACTACCGATCGATCGCCCTCCTAGATATAGAGAGTAAACTCTTTATGAAAATCTTGCTGAGAGATCTGGAGGATTGGGCTAAGGAAAAAATAAATTATCCAAATTTCAGAATGGATTTTGAAGTGGTATGTC
The DNA here is from genome assembly GCF_040938575.1 of Ambystoma mexicanum. Classification (NCBI taxonomy): domain Eukaryota; kingdom Metazoa; phylum Chordata; class Amphibia; order Caudata; family Ambystomatidae; genus Ambystoma; species Ambystoma mexicanum. The sequence goes on from NC_090933.1 coordinate 398,009,249, forward strand.
GACGGCGCTAAATGGGCTAGCACTTAACCTAATGACTGAATGCACAAGAGAGGCGGGAGAAGAGCAGCTTTACGGAGCCTGGGTAGACTTCTCAAGGGCATTTGACCTGGTGAACAGGGAAAGCCTCTGGTCCAAACTGAGGAATTGGGGTGCCCCAAAAGGAGTGATATCGATGTTAATAGAGCTACATAGAGATGCATTGCTAATAGTCTGTTTAGATGAAGACGGACACCTTACTGACCCGATTAGAGCTGATAAGGGAGTGAGGCAGGGATGTCTGGGGGCACCATTCTTCTTTAATTTGTATCTAGCGGACATGGGTCCTTTTCTTCAACTATCTGCATTGGCGAGCCCCACGATGAATGCAACATAAATACACTGGCTGGCCTACGCCGATGATATCGTCCTGGTATATAGGACAGCCATGGGTCTACAATGTCTTCTACGCAGATTGAGTGAATATGCTAAATTAAGCGGCCTATCCATCAACCCAAAGAAATCTAGGGTGATAGTGTTTAGACATCCCGCAAGCAGGTCAAGTTTGCACAATGGACACTGGAGGACCAGGTAATTCCAAGAGTCGAGGAAGTGCTGTATTTGGGCTACTTGATCTACGCCTCTCCATCAAGAGGTAAAACAGAACACTACACACAGAAAAAAATAGACAAACTAATTCCGCAGTTGAAAAGAATCCTTTTCGCTCTCTGCAAATTATCTGTTAAACCTTTAGTAAAATTCTATATAGCAAAGGTTGTGCCAATAATCTTATACGGCCTAGAAGCTAAGCCCTCTCTGTGGGACGCCGACTGGCAAAAATTTTAAGGTGCAATTTGGAAAATGGTCCTGGGCCTCCCACCAAACCTCTCAATGCCATGCCTTAGGTTTGAACTAGGTCTGAAATCATTAGCGTCACTGGCAGAATGGAAATTACTTTCTCTCCATAGGCTTATCATTATGCCTCAGAAGGAATCTTTATATGAGGATGTCAAGTTACACCTGACATATCACAAATCCAAGATGCTGTTACATCTGGAACACAAAGCTAAAACAACCCTTGAAAAAGCTGACTCTACCGCTGAAATACGTATATCAAATCCATTGAAAGTAAAAAGAGCGATTGAAACAATGGACTGGATTGCAACTATTGAGAGTTTGTGGTCAAATAACCCCTGGAACAGCTTTCTAGTCATAGATAAGAAACAGTGGTATCTGCCAAATTACCAGATGAAATTCCAAGATTGGAAAATCAGAAGGAACTTTATGAGAGTGCGCCTCAATCTCATTCGTACTGGGGAAATATTGAGTAAATGGGGTCAAGGGGAATCAGCAACCAAACTATGCAGCATATGCACTAATACAGTCAAGCAGAGCCTAAAACATCTTTTGATGTCCTGTGAAGGCACGTGGGAAACGATATTAACCCACTTTTCCAGATTTGTGGAAAGGGAGGAGTGGTTGTATTCGGAAATCTTCTGCAATAGATTGATATCTGACCAGAATACAGCAATAACAGCAGTGGTTCAAGTCCTGCAGAGGAGCGGACCTATGAGTGAATAACATCTGTCCAGCACAACAATGACTCTGTGCTGGCTGCGCTGCGATAGTCTAACTTTGAAAGAGAAGTAGTTTAAATATCGAGAACTGAACTGTCAATGACAAAGGAAAAAAACAGTTTGAAAGAAATGCTGCTATGTTCCGCTCAGTTACTACTCTGCAACAGTATTCCTTTTCTCTTTATATTTTATCAGGATTGTTGCTTTCATATGTAATCTTTGAAAAATTATTATTTTCCTTTGCTTGTCCACTTTTCAGTTTTCCTATATGTACTTCTTACTCTTTTTTACATTTATTTATTTTTGATTTTTTGATACTTTAATAGTATGATGTATTTGCTGCTGAATTAATTATGAAGTCTCTTTTTAATGGCTTTATTTTGTAAAGGTTGTTTTTATGTTATGTTACTTGGAATTTATATAGAGCTCTATATATCATTGGTATGACCTCAAAGCGCTGGTAGGTTGAACGCCCTCAGCAACTGTAGTTCTGGTCAGTAGAGAGAGATGGTGTCATAGGTGGGTGGGTGCTCCAGATGTGTGCAGCTGATGTAATTGCCGGATGGTAGCTGCAGCCTAGGCGTTAGGTGTGGTGCTGAAGATATCAGTTGGATGTGTGCAGTCTGGTGGGTGGACACCCAGACTGGGCTCTGGCTGCATTAGGCATGAAGGACGCATATGTGAGCAACCAGGTCGGAATATGCTCGGCTAGCTGCGTTTTATTAGGGTGATGAGGTGTTCATGGGGTCGTATTTGAATGTTAACAGCTAGGCCGAATTAATCAGGGATATAGTTGTGTTCTAGTTGAATGATGGTGTATAGTAGAGAGTAAGCGTAGTGGTATGATATGATGGTTGTCTTTAAAGCGCCTGAGACCAGGCAGGTGAACAGGATGGCAGGGAACAGGGCGACACACGGACACAGACATGGTGCTGGGCTTACAGCGACAGGAGAGGGGATACTGATATATAGCAACAGCATGGAGAACAGGAAAGCAGGGTACACAGTGATACACGTGTGGGTCATGTTAACATTTACATTAGCATTTCTATCCAGATGCGACGCAGGCCATTGTTCACAGCTCCACCCAAGTGTGGGACATGCCAACACCTGCACTTCAATCCAGAAGCAACTCAGGCTAACGTTCACAATCCTTTTAGGGTCTGGCACAGGCTAATGTTCACAATTCTTTCCAAGTGTGGCATTGCTAACATTCATAATCCTATCTAGAAGTGACGCAGGCTACTGTTTACAAATCTAATTGGTGTGGCATTGCTAACATTCACAATCCTGTCTGGGTCCGGCGCAGGCTAATGTTCACAATTCTAACCAGGTGCGGCATTGCTAACAATCGCAATCCTATCTAGAGGTGACACAAGCTAATATTCATAGTTCTATCTAAGTGTGGCATTGCTAACATTCACAATCCTGTCTGGTCTGGCGTAGGCTAATGTTCACAATTCCAACCAAGTGTGGCATTGTTAATATTCACAATCCCATCTATAGGTGACAGACTAATATTCACAGTTCCATCTACGTGTGGCATTGCTAGCATTCACAATCCTGACCTAGGCTACTGATTGCAATCTGACTAAGTGTCCACAAATCTAACGGCATTGCTAACCTTCATAGTTCTGAGGTAAGGTAATGTTGAGTGGCAGGGTTTTCGGGAGTAGAGTAATTCTCTACTCACTGCCCATGCCACACTTACTTTTGGGTTGCTGCTGGTTGACTGGCTTCCCCTGCGGACACCTGCTGACACCTGCTGACACTTTCTGGAGCCGCCTCTGTTGGAGACGCCCTTTGTCTTGTGCTCTTAGCCGCAGGGGCTCCACAGGCAGAGGGCTGCCCTGGGGTGCCCTTGATGAGGATGCAATGGGCCAACCGGGGCCAGTGGGAGGCGGGGATAAGGGAAACCAGGAACTGGGAAGCCCGTGGGTTGCGGGGAGACCGCACTGCAGCCATGCAACGTGTGCTTTTAAAAGGCACTAACGCTATTTCGAAGGGCTGGGTGGGGCCGGGGCGGCAAGGGTACACTCACCTCGCTTGGGGTATATAACATATACAAATAATTACAAAAACAAAAAAGTATACTCCAAGTTATTTGTGCCACCTGCAGCCCTGTGCGCCCTCATAAGATAAGCCTGGCTGCTCAGCTATTGCTGCTAACGTACTTGTGTGGTTCAGGCCTATACTAAGAGTTGGAGCCCTGTATCCCAAGTGAGAGTCTTCTAAAGTCTTACCTAGGTGGACTTATGTAAAACCTCCTAACCAGTGCATACGCCTATTATATAAAGAGATCATTTTGCACAGCTATTATTATGTAGGTTTCCGTTTAACCAACTATTGGACACAGAGCTTGGTTACGCCTGTTGGTGGGATATTTTCTTCATTGCTTTTAAAAATTTAGATAATCACCTTTACCCTGCCCATGCAACCTCGAAAGAACAGGAGTCCAGGACAGATTTCTTAATCTCTAAAATTAGTGACACACTGCAACCTTGTGGACAGTGGGCTTTATTGATCCATCCGGAGTAACATCTACTCAGATTTAATAATCTCCCTTGTGTTTTATGGGGCAGGTGGAACTTGGTAGGAGAGAGCACAAACTCTTAGTAGCCCTCTTCCTTCGTCCCATCCCTTTACTTCACCAGCAAGATGCATTTAACACAATGGTTCTGTCCTAAGGTGAGACACTAATCTCTGGAAAATCATACAGTAATTGAATAGTCACTTAATTCTAAATACTATTTGTATGCAATGTGTAATGCTTTTTATTTTCATGTTTGCACAGACTACGGTCTTCCAAAGGGCCTTGCACCCCAAAGCACTTTGAAGCCTCACTTAGATGGAGGAAGGTTAGCATACACCACACTTGATAGAACTCTGATAGAAATGTGAAGGTTTGCATGCGCCACACTTAGTTAGAATTCTTAGCTTTGGCCTGCCTTGCATCTGGATGGGATTATGAATGTTAGCATGTGCCACACTTAGAATTGAGAACATTAGCCTGTGCCGTTTCTAGATAGGATTGTGAATGTTAGCATATGCCACACCTAGATGGAACTTGGAAGTTAGTATATGCCACACTTGGACGGAATTCCTAACTTTGGCCTGCATCGCATCTAGATAGGATTGTGAATGTTAGCATGTGCAACGCTTAGACTGAATTATGTAGATCAGCAAGTACTACACTTAGACAGAACTGTGAATGTTAGCATGTTAAATGCCATACAACCCACTAACTAATATAAGCTCAAACTCTATGCATACTTATCTAACTCAAAAAAGGACACAACCATCTCTCGCACAACAAGCTGCAAGCACTTCACCACACCGCAACGACACATAAGCCGCACCAACAGCACACGCGGACTGACACTGATCCAATACTCGCACCAAAGCTCAGCACCCGGTGTCTACCGAGTTGAAGCGCCAACAGTACACCACTCCTCTCACTATCCTACACCCTCTTCACCTTACTAACCCATCCCACCTTCTTGTTTACAGAGCTGCCAGAGCGCCTGGGGACCAACTCTGTTGGTGACAGTGCGCTATGTAAGTACCTTTAACATAACAACAATGGCAGTAGGTGGTATACAAATTTCAACTAACATACATTATAAAAGATCATTTGAAGCCCTCAATGGTGACAGTGCAGTTAATTTGGGCGAAGTTTATGTTTGTCACTGGTGCCTGTAGTGTCTTTAATGTGTGCATGTTAAGATCCATGCATTTTAAAGACATTTATATGCTTCACCTACCTTCATGCAGACATATTTATGGAAATAGAAACTGAAGGTATGTCGGGTGTGTGCCGTGGAAAATTGCAATGGTTATACTGTTAACTTATTGATGTAATTCTTTTCTATTTAGGTCCGGACCAAATACCTCTTAGGGAGGAGTTTGAACAGATCATGCTCAAAGCAATGCAGGAATTCACTTTGAAAGAGCGGTCCTTACAGATGAGTGCTCAGTGTATCTCCATGTCACCAGGACAGCTGCCTTGGCTTGCCCGATTGACTGCTAGCGTATCCAGAGACTTAGTTCATGTTGTAGTTACTCAGAATTCTCTTGCTGAAGGCATTTCGGAAACGCTACGGTCCCTCAGTGAAGTAAGCCACCAACAAAGATTACCGGACTATGTGATTGCAATTTGCTCATCAAAGATCAGAGGCAATGAATTTTGCGTGCTGGTCTTGGGTAAGTAACCTTACGCAACTTTGTTTTAAATTTGACCGAGCTCGACAGCAGCTACCTTTTAGTTATTTTGATCCCTTGAGCATGCCTAGTTTTGCAGCACTATCGGTAGCGTTCCCATACCCATATATACCAATTTGAAGAACTTTGTGTTGTAAAATGTTGATTGCTTTATAAGGCACTTTTTAGGCACTAACCCCACGTTGCACTTACGCACTTTAATGAGCAGGCGTGACCCATTATTTGCCAGCCTGATCGAGGAATCATGTATCATGAATGTATCATTTTAATATGATAATTGTACTTGGTGAATTTTGTGTTACTTAAGTTGATGTCTAAGTATAGATGGCTTAGAATTAAGAAGTGAGGTCTATTGCAGCAATCACAGCACACCTGCATTTTTTCAACAGGTGACTGAGATTTTCACACAAGAGGGTGGGGTAGCTTGTAACTAGATTGTTTTTGCTCTTTGTATCCCCCATGATTCCAGTGAAGCCTCCCGGTAACAAAACATAGGGTTCCTCCCATATGCTTACAGATGTATAGAAGACCAACCTAGTGTTGGGTAAAATGGTCATATCTATGATAAATCTTCCTGACCTGTGTCAACTCCAGTACTTTTTGCTTTGACTAGGTAACTATTTAATCTTGTCCCTACGTGAAGGGAAATCTCGTTGCCCTCTCACATAGTCTTTTGGTCTTTTTATGGGTGGCCTTTTTATGTTTCTCCATAGTGTATGGTTGAAGTTATAATTACCTACAACTTTTGTGCCTGGACTGAGTTGCCTGTAGGGGCTCCCCTGTTAATTTCTCTTTAATGTACTTGGCTGAACTACAGTTCCCAAGTAGTAAAGAGGGATTTTGTTCACCCGCTTTACATTTTATATAGTGAGTCCGCACACCCCACCTTATGTGGAGTGCTGGGGTGATACAATGTATCCCCTTTTTTACTTATATGGTAACATTTTCTTACAATTACAAGTTTCCTTGAATTGCTGGTGACAGTGTAACTAAGTTTATGACTTTTTAATTCAGCCTCGGTAATGCACAGAAGGGCCACCATTTTGCTTAAAATGGTGGGCTCCTTTTTACGCCATTTCTTGTGAGCTTGCCGTTTCTAAGGTTTTCCCCTGTCATTCTAGGTAGGGACGACCTCAGCAGCTGTTTTGACATTGGTGGGAATCCTATGGATTCCATGCCCTGGCTCCAGAGTTTCTGGAGGCAGGAAGCGAGGGAGGAGTCCACAACTCTGCAGCCCTTTATCTTTCACTTTGCCTGGAAGAAACACACTCCCAGCGGGGGGCTGGCTGTCGTAATTGGACAGCCAGACCGCCCCTTGCTGTAAAATGTAGGGAGGGAATGCAGACGTTTTGCTGTAGTTCCTGATAAAAAACTATGATCCTGGAAGCTGCTGGCAAGTCGACCACTGGACCTGAATCTGGAGTGGAAAATATAAATAAACGCGGCCCAGACCATTTCCAGTGACCGGAGGGCCTGCTGTGTAAATGGAGCCTGCTGTAGCACTCGCTTCAATTGACCTGTGGACTCCGAAACCGATGTCCCTGACCCAGAGCCCAGTGAGCCATCCCATGTTGTGCTGCAACCTTGCAGGGCTTGAATACCCAAATACCCTGGGACGCCGGGCCATCGTGCAGTGCATGGACTCACGAATTCCGAATCGAGCTGAAACTTTGGTGGCATCCTGCTGGACCTCCAGAGGTTTGAATAGAGTCCGAAAAGTCCCCTCACCAGAGTGCTGGACCTTGCAAGTGATGAGAATCCATCCAGTGATATTCAGTCTTCTTCTGGGTCCTGAAAAAGGGCGCCAAATCCACAAAGCCGCATCCAGCCATGAAGAAATTCTTGCCTGGAGTCTTCCCCGTGGACCCTGCTGAAAAGTCCCTATGCCAGTGTCTTGTTTTCATTTTAAAGTCCAGGTTTTTGGCTGCAGATCCTGAAGTCTTCTTGCTGCAACTTTTCTTCCGTTCTAAGGTACTATGTTGGCTGGAGTATTTACTTACCTTATGTCTGTGTGATTTCTGTAAAGCTTTGGGGTGTTCTTGTGTGTGGAAGTCCTCTCGTCTAGTTCACCGAGGCCCACTGCTGGAATCCTCCTACGATGTATTCTCAGATGTCCCTGAACCCTCAACTAACTTTAAAGTGAACTACTTACTTGTTTGAACAGTCTTCCACAGGAACTCTGACTTTTGCCTGCAACAGTACCCTATCTCACCCTGCCTACAGCTGGCACCTAGACCACTAGTGTCCCTCTTCTGCCTCCGAGTGAACTCGTGCAATAGAATAGGGAAGGACTGGATAAGTAAAGGAATAGTATAACAAGTGTTTAAAGTACTTTTGAAAGAGTTGGTTGGTAGATATCTGTAACTCTGCGAGTGCACAGTTACAAACGTTCTTACGTACCTTGAATGTGTGTTGTGCCATTCTGAAAAGTATATACACGGTTATTTTACTCACCTGTGAATTGGTTGTGCCTCTTTCCCAAAAGTAATGTTGTTTGCTTCACTAACGATTTCTTTTCCAGAGAATGGGTGTATACGTTCCCCAATTGGGTCTTGCTGCCCCTGACTTGCTGTTAGCCTGTCTAGAATAGGTTATACTTACCCTGAAGTTGCTGATGGCTCCTTTGAAAAGTGTATGGGTCTTACTTGCCTTGAGTTAGTGGTGTGCCATCCAGAGTTATTGCTTACCTCAGTCTGTGTTCCACTGACTTGAAAAGCAACTGTAATCATGTATTACAACATTAGGTTTTACCTGCATAGAATAGCTGTGTGCCAGTAACTGTGTAAAAGTAGTTGGAGGTACATACTGTTCCTTGAATCTGTGATCCACTATTCAGAAAAGTATCCTGGTAACAGGGTTGATTAATTATGTGATTTCTTTGCTGAGTGTTACTGCATAACTGATAGGGTCTACTACCCTTGTGTTTCTGAAAGTAATCGGAAAGTAACATATGGTTTTTACTCCCCATGAATAGGTGTGTCCTATGCTAAATGTGTATGATAAGTTCTTGACTTCCCTAGAATTACTGTTGGGTATTCTGAAGGTTTATGCTTTGGTCTGGTTACCTTCAAGCATTGTGTTGTGTTTTTATAATGTGTTTATGAGACTATTACCAGTACCCCAAGACTTAACTTGTCCTAATTGTGTTTATAATTAAAAAAAAGTTTGAAAATAATACTTATGGTTGTAAGTGCTTATATTGAATCATTGGTATACTACAGGTTCTGTGTACTTTCCTACAGCCCTCTCCCCCTCCTAAGATGCGCTTGGCTGCTCTGCCTATGCTACCGTATACTCAGGTGGTACTGCCTTATACTAAGAGTGGAGTCTTGTACTGTCTCAGTTGAATGGTTATACTAACCCCATTGTTGGACTTCAGAAGAACTGTCCTAACTTACTTTATTTGAATGTGTTCTGCCATTCTCAAAAGTTTATGTAAGGTTATTTTACTCACCTCTGAATTGGTTAAGCCTCTTTACCAAAAGTAATGCTGTTTGCTTCACTTAGCTATTTCTTTCAGAATATTAGTGTATACGTTTACCAATTGGGTCTTGCTTTCCTTGACCTGCTGTATAGCCTGTCTAGAATATGTCTGCCTTGGGTTTTACTTACCTTGAATAGTGTGCAATTCTTAATAAGTGTATTGTATGTTTTACTTACCGTAGTCTGTGTTCCACTGAACTGAAAAGCAGCTGTAATAGTATATTGCATACATCATTTATTTTTTACTTGCCTAGAATAGCTGTGTGCCAAGTGTCCTCTAGGTTTAGCTGGCATTGGTCTGCATGGTGAAATCCTAAATTAGTTTAGAAGGTTATTACTTACCTTAGTTTGTGTTCCACTGATCTGAAAAGCAACTGTAACTGTTTATTACACCTACAGGTCTTACTCACTTGGAATAACTGTGTGTTACCCCAAATGTAGTTATGGGTTTATAATGTTGCATGATTAGTGTTCCTCTATTCAGAAATGCATCTTGATAACAGGGATGGTTTACTAAGTGATAACATAACCAAGTGTCACTGAATGACTATGACTGACTGGCTCTACTACCCATGACATACTGTAAAGTAATCTATAAGTAACTCTTGGTTTTACTCCCCATGAATAGGTGTGTCATATACTAAATGTATTTGATTGAGGTCTGGCTTCCCTAGAATTACTGTTAGTTATTTGTTCTGAAGAAAGTTTATGCTTTGTTCTATCTGTGTACCATCAAGCGTTGTTGCGTTTTTATAATGTGTTTATGACTCTATGACAAAGTACTTACCCAAAGACTTAACTCGGCATAATTGGATTTATAATAAACCTTTATTTCTTTTTATAATACTTTTAGTTTGTGTTTCTATTGAACCCTTGGTATACTACAAGTTCTTTGTAGCTTCCTAACGCCCTCTCTCCCTCCTAGGATAAGCCTGGCTGGTCCTTCTATGCTACCATATACTTGGGTGGTACAGCCTTACACTAAGAGTGGAGTTTTGTACTGTCTCAGTTGTATGGGGTTACTAAGCCCTTACTTGGACTTCAGAAAAACTGTCCTAACACCTAGTATAGAGACGGGGACAACTCAAAGATGGCAAAGCGAGTGGTCAAGGCTAAGTCTCAGGAGGGGTGATCCTGGTAAGGGGTCCCCAATGAGTAGACAGTGAAATGTCAAGGAACGCACTAGACAAACAGTTTTTAAAATACTGATTTATTTATGGCCATATCACACTATGAAAAATTACTACTATAATGTAATACTAGCACCCAAGACTAAATAAAAGATATATATATATATTCACTAACAAACACATTGTTAAAGGGATGTTATGGTTAAGTTGCACTAGCAAAAACCTATGAAATTCGATGGAAAAATGTTGTTACGTTATGGTTACAGGTAAAACCGAGAAACCCACAAAATTCGACAATTATGGTAAGCTAAGCAACCATAACTGGTGCCACCAATGTGCACTGCAAGGACTAACACCCATGACATCAAAGATAGCAAAACAAATCTCATTCATGATATCACATGTGCATTTACTTTTCATAGTAAGCCTCCTTAAGGGATTGTTATTGTAATGGTGGCAGAAAACTATGGAAGAATATTGGAGGAATTATCATGAGAGAAGTATGTCATGGAGGAATGCATTGCTATACACACCATAGTATTACACACTTCTTCAGTGTACATGAAGGAACTCATGTGCAAACGTAGCAATTGTCTGCACCATGCCTAATGGAACTGTAACCTTCAAGATCTTTCCATGTTACATAGTGAAATCGTGAATGCATTCGTTTTAGTGTCAGGTGTTGGGAAGAATTCTCAGAAATGTGCTAATTCCCTCTACCTTAGAGACCCCCAGCAACTTTGCTGGATTTTGAGGACTTGATTTTTTTTTTAACCTGGGGAGTGAGACCCTTTTTCCCCACACACTCTCGTGGATTTTTATGTGTTTTTTTTTTTTTTTAACACTGTTTCTTTTGGTTTGGGAGTCTGACAAACTCCATAGGCATCATCTTTTACATTATGTCACACAACACCTTCAGTGCAGTGACACGGGGAAGTCTCTCAGATTTCCCAAAGGTTTGCATAGCTCCTCTTGGTTAAACTATGTTTCCAAGAACAGTAAAGTGAAATTGACTTTACTTACATTTGTAACTTTATAGAACCAGCACACACTATCTCACAATAGAGTGCTGGAGGGGTTACCTAGTATCCCCTGTGTCTAGAAACTCATGTAGCAGTCAAATGCTACCCTTTCCTATCAAAATGGCTGGTGCCAGTGGTTTTAAAACAAACTACCATGATTTTTCCCGACCGCGAACAACGATGGCGTTAAATCGCGGGAGCCATGTTTTTCAAGATGGCGTCTGAGCGCCCTCTGTAAAAACAGGTTCCGGTCTTCTTTTTTTGCTGTTTCTTTTTGGAAAGGTCCTTCTGGAGTTTGTCTCTGCGCACCAAACTAGGTTTGGTCCCTTTGTTCTTATGCCTTTGACGGGCTTCAGGACTGAAGACCACCTCTTGCGCCTGAGTGTCTGGGGTGGGCAGGAAGTGAGAGAGGTGCCCAAAACAGCCTGTGCTTAGTCTCCTAGGAGACCCAAATGCACTCTGTGGTGATTGGCCGGCTGACTGTCTAGCAAGGACAGCCACCCTGCTGGGTGACTGACAGCTAGGCTGGAATGAATGGGAGAGAACTCAATAAAAGCATAGGCTTTTGGCTTGGAAGGCAGTGTTGAGCACTGGACAAAGGAACCGAAGAAGAACTTGAAGAGGACATCTTCTGCAACTCCTGGACCTTTATTTTGCCCGGTGAAGCCCTGCCGCAGTGCCGAAACGCCAAGTTCGCATCGACCGAGAAGCCACTGCAAGGACGACTTCACCCCTTGAGTTGGTGCGACCAATCCACTCCAAAGTAAGCCACCTGGACATCCATCTTGGAGCTGGTTGAATTTCCATATAGTTGCTGCTGGAAACCGTATAGCCAGGGAGAGGAACACCAGTTTGTGTGTGTTGCTTTTAAACTGGCCTAGTGCTCCAGGAAGATCCTCCAGACTCCCAGGAAGCAGGTCTGACTGAGTCTGAGCCCCATCAACATAGTGCGGGACCCTAGAAGCAAGGAAAGCCCATCTCGACCGCCAGGAGCCGCAGTGTTGCTATTTGCGGTAGACGCGAGGAGTTGAAACACTGAACAGCCACTGAGAGTGAAGTTTGCCGTTTGCGAGTTTTGACCATCCCAGTGCATTGCAGGAGTCCCCCTCTTGTCCCGACGACTGAGGCCCAGGAACAGTGAGACCTGCAGAGCTGCACAGGAACAGGTGTCATCTGCAGCATATTTTCTTCATTTCAAAGGTACTGTACAAAGTCTGAGAGAACTTACCTTTTGCTGTAGAGTTGCTTGCATCTTCTACCACTCGCAAGTCTAATCAGCTTGTGGCCCTACATTTGATTATTCTTTTCTCCAAAGACTTCTGAAACATTGTGCAAATACTTTTCCATTATCAGAGGTGCTTCATCCTATATAAGACTTTTTCCCATTGACTTTGGCTTAGCCTATTGTACTGAATGACTCTTTCTGGGTGTATCTAAAAGTATTTGCCTGATTAAGAATATTGGTGGTCTCTTGTATGTTAATGTTAAAGGACATTTGTACCGCGCACAGTGGTGTTCTATATAACCTTGACTTGTTACTATATGATCCTAAATGAAACAGTGATATATTGATGTCCCCAGCACCCTAGCATTTGAAGTCCCCTGAGGGTGCAGGTAGTGTCTGTGGGCCATCCCAAAAGTGTATCTACTGATTTAGAGATATTAAGATAGTGTATTTGAGTGTTACTGTTATATTGCTCCCTTCTGAAAAAGGCTTATTCTAACTGACTGATAAATAAATTAATTGTTTATTCAAGAAACCTTGAGTGTGTAAGAGTTTATTTGAATACTTGTAACTGTAAATCTGTGTAACTCCACTACAGCTCACATTGACCCCTCTCGAGATAAGCCTGGCTACTCAACACGCTACCAAAACTGTGTAGTACAAGCTTATACCAAAGATTGGGTTTCCTATACCTGTAGTCAGAGTTGTTTGTAGTGTTGCCAGAGGGTACCGCCTACAAGCTTTACCTAACAGGCTTGTGAGGTAAAGAAGCTGATAGCAACTCTACAAAGCAACCACTTCAAGTCTCAACTGAGAACAAGTGCGGTTACACAACAAGAGGTAAGTTATCTTAGACTTTACAGTATCTTTGATTATAAGAAAAGGGCGTTGGCTAGATTCTGTTCCTTATCAGCTCGGCAGATCCTGTGTTCCTAGGTCTCAGTCGTGGGGACAAGAGGGAGGACATCTGGAGGACTCCTACACTGCAACGGGATGGTCGGCGACAGAAAAGGACCAACTTCTATTCAGTGGCACTTCGCGGTTTTGGCTTCTCGTGTCTAAGCAAATAGTGACACCGCAGACCCTTGGCTGCCCAGATGGGCTTTCCTTGCATATGGGTTCCAGCACTCTGTCGAGGTGTCTCAGGCTCGGTCAGTCCTGCTTCCTGGTGTTCCTCTCCCTGGCTGTACGGTTTCCAGCAGCAACGGCAGTGGAAATCCAACCAGCTCCGCGAGGATGTCCAGGTGGCTTACTTTGGAGTTGATTGGACCCACCAATTCCAGGGGAGTCGTCCTTGCAGGGCTTCTCTAGTCGAGGCAAATTCGGAGCTTCAGCATAGCAGCAGGGCTTCACCCGGCAAAGCAACGGTCCAGGAGTTACAGCAGGCATCTCTTCCAAGTTCTTCTTCGGATTCCTTCATCCAGTGGCCGTCTATGCCTTCCAAGCCAAAAAGCCTTGCCTTCTATGCAGGTTTCTCCCATTAATTCCAGCCTAGCTGTCAGTCACCCAGCAGGGTGGCTGTCCTTGCCGGACAGCCAGCCGGCCAATCACCTAGGAGTGCGTTCCTGTCTCCTAGGAGACCAGGCACAGGGAGCTTCAGGCACCTCCCTCGATTCCTGCCCCCCGCTAGACACCCTGGAGCCAGAGGCGGGCTTCACTTGTGAATCCCGCCAAAGTCAAAACGAACAAAGGGACCAAACCTGGTTTGGCGCACAGAGTAAATCTCAAGAAGGACCTTTCCACAAAGAAATGGCAAAAAAAGAAGACCAGGGCCATTTCTGTCAGAAATGGCACCCTTGGGTGCTTCCCTCCAGCTGTGAACGCAGCACGCGGTAAAAGCACACCACTGTAGTTAAAAGTAAACCACTGCCACCAGCCATTAATCGAGGAAAGGGTAACATAAAAAAGTTACCTGCAAAATTAGACAACAGGGATGCTAAGTAACCCCTCCAGCACCCTATTGTAAGATAGTGTGTGCTGGGCCGAGAAAGTTACAAATGTAAGTAAAGTCAATTTCACTTTACTGCTCTTGGGAACAGTAGTTTATCCAAGAGAAGGTATTTAAACCTTGGGAAATCTGAAAGATTTCCCTGTGCCACTGCACTGAAGGTGCTGTGTGACACGGTTCATAGTCATAAAATCGAAAACCATAATGTCGAAAGTCATAATATAGAAAAAAAATGATGAAAACAAAAAAGTCGAATTTGTTTTTATGACGTTTTGTATTCAAAATGGGAGGGTTTCCCCAGCCCCCTTTTTTAATTTTTTTTTGTTTTACCCATTTTTTTTATTCCCAGACCCCAAAAAAATATAAATAAAAAAATAAAAAGTTAGACTTTTTTTTCGACATTGTTTTCTATATTATGACTTGACATTATTCATTCGATATTTTGACTGCACACCGTGTGACACAATGTAAAAGTTGATGCCTATGGAGTTTCTCAGACTCCACAACCAAAAGAAACAGTGTTCAAATCATAACAAAAATACATGAGAGAGTGGGGAAAAAGGGTCTCACTCTCTCCAGGTAAAAAATGCAAGTCCTAAAAATCCAGCAAAGTTGCTGGGTGGTCCTCTAAGGTAGAGAGGAATTAGCACATTTCTGAGAATTCTCGCTAACAGCTCTCCTGAGGTAAAATAGGCTATGTGGCATAAATGCCAGTGATGTATACTAAAGGCATGGCTGAATAGAAAGTTCCTGTTAGGACACCTGATCGACATGGGGCTTAACTGGAGGAGTAGTGGTTCTGGCGAAAGGGTCCAAATGTTGGCAAGGTCCCTGGAAAACAGCACACGCACAAATACTTCCAGCAATTTACAAACCTGCTAGCATATGCTGCCAGGGCACAATGCAAAATGGTCAAGGCTGCAACATTCAGACCAGCATCTGGACGCCAGCATAAATTGCAGCCGGGGGATGGTACGCTGGCTGAATCGTAAAGAACTGTATGAGCAGCATTTTCCTGTATTTATATCAAATGTGTGACTTGTGTGGATTTCATGCATTGCCGATTATACCTGCATATGATTGTGATTGCTTTCAAAGAATTATCACTAAGTATCTGTGTGCTTACCAGATATGCTTTTCTTTCTTTCTGAAAATTCTTTCTTCTATATATTTTGAATGTATTGCCTTTCCTTGATTCATCTGTGAAGTTATACTTTAGGTGTTAGATTTAAATTGTACATAGCCCTGCTCATACCAAAACCATTTACGGATGCATTGGGATCATTAACCATTGAGTGGATGACATTTCAATGAATGCTTATTGTCTACAGGTCAGTATCAGTCCAGAGCACTAGCCGAGAGCATGCTTACCACCAGCGAGTTTCTGAAAGAGATCAGCTATGAGCTCATCACAGGAAAAGTCAGCTTCCTGGCATCACATTTCAAAAACACATCCCTAGGTAAGGCTGTTCTGCTTTGAGTAACTGGTATTATCTTTCTTCCTCAAAATGTTCTTTGTTGTTAACTGCATTGCACAAACTATTACACATTTGCTTTGCCTTGTGTCTAGGGTGTGCAAGTAACTGACTTGCATATTACAGTAAGCATCAAGGGTTCCCTTAAGCCACCTTTTACTCTAATAGTGCTAAATGAGGCAGAGCAGCCAAAGGCAGCTCTAAGGTGGAGAGCAGGGCTGTGTCACATACAGTATAACATTCAATTAGTGAATGTCCATTCCAGAGCGGTTTCAAAAATACTACTTACCCTATTGTGCAAATGATTAAAACGATGGATAGCTTAGAGGTAAGTAAAGTGTTCAGCTAAGAGCCTTTTTAGCGTCCAAGACTGTTAGGAAAGATTTTCTTTTTGCTGCTTTCTCTCCATAAACATGAATGGGACATCCCAACGTTTTGCTGTGTTCTGTAACCTGTTCTCTTTACGAGACAAGTGAAGATTTTTTAATTTACTTGCCTTGCTAAACATCTGTTTTTGGTTTACCGATAATTTAGGAAAGTTACCTAAAGAGAAATCTTTCCTAACGCATATGCATCCACTCCAAGAATGGTTAGTGAAACAATGGTTGCAAGTAAAGTACAACTGGGACAATCTAGTGGAGGTTCTGCAAGAGGTGGTGTTAGCACTACAGTGGTGGACGTTAAGGATATTTATCATTTTTATGCTTCATTCCCTCTCCTAGTGATACCCCTGCACTTTCTGCTGGACTTCTGTACCTTTTTCTTTCAATCCTGAATGAGTGGGGCCTTTTTCCACTCCTAAAAGGCATCTGTGTTTTACTGCTGCAGCACACAGCTCCTTATGGACAGTGTTGCCGAGGACCCTTAGGGTCCCCCCATTAAGATTATTTTCAATATCTTTGCGTAACTACAGTTCTTAAGGATGGAGAGATACTTAGTATCTCTCACGAAACTATATAGTCTGAGAGATTTATTTATTTATTTGCATTTTTAAAGCGCACAGCTGCCCTAGGGCATCGTGGCGCTGTTACAAGAAGGTTTACTTAACACAGTTGAGTATCATGAAAGGCAGTGGACATGGTTACAGACATGGTTGAAGATACAAGGTTACATGGGAACAGTGAACTTTGGTAGAGCAGTATGATACAGAGATTATTTGCATTGCAGTAGTTCTAAGAGGGATTCACTTAAACAAGGTGGTTGTCAGTGCTTTTGTGAAGGCAATGAGGGATGTTTCCGCTCTCAGTTTGGGCGGTAGGGAGTTCCATGCTTTTGGCGCTAGGACTTTGAAGCTCGAGTCACCAGCTTTAACTCTATTGAAGTTGGGGACTGATAGTTGGTTCGCGTACAGCTCCCTTTTGGGTCTGATTGTCTGGACTGGTTGTATCCGATCAGTAAGGTAGCTAGGGGCAGATTGGGATATGCATCTGTGGGTAATGGTTAGGGTCTTGAACTGGATGCGCTCTTTGAATGGGAGCCAGTGAGCATTTTGTCTTGCTAGGGAGATGTGTTCCCTCTTGGGAATATTGAGGGCAGCTCTCGAGGCGTTGTTCTGTGTGATTTGGAGTCTATTAATATTTTGGCAGAGGTGCCTAATAGGAGGACGTTGCAGTAGTCCAATTTGGCACCTATGGTGGCCCTGGCTATGTTGAGGCAGTTTGTAGTGGATAAGTGAAGTTTTACTGCATTCATTGTTTTGGTTGTTAAGGCTGCTGAGGAGGAGATGTAACTGACATGTCTATCCATGGAAAGCGTGGAATCTAGATAGACTCTCAAGGATTTTACAGCAGAGGAGACCGAGATGACCGAGTTCTCAACTAGGAAGGTGCTATATTTGCTGTCTAGTTTGCTAAGGGATTCTTTGGGGCCAACCAGTAAGATCTCTGTCTTGTCTCCATTGAAACAGAGGCCATTGGCTGCCACCCAGGCCTGGATGATGGCATATGTGTGTTGTAGGGCTTTTAGGTCTTGATTGTAATCACCAGTTAATGGGAGAAGAATTTGTGTATCGTCGGCATAATTGGTGAACGTTATGCCGAATTCTTCTAGGTTGTTGAATGGAGGGAGTGTGAATAGGTTATATAGTGTAGGGGAGGTGCAGGAACCTTGTGGTACTCCGCAGTTGATGGGGGGCGGGGTGGCTGATGCTTGGTCTGAGTAGACTTGCATAGCTCTGCCCTCCAGGAAGGATGAGATCCATGTTGTGGCTTCAGTAGAGAAGTGAGCTGTATTGGTGAGGTGTGTCTTTAGGGTTTTGTGGTCGACTAGGTTGAACGCAGCCGACGGGTCAAGGAGTAAGAGCATTGCACATTTGCCTTTATCCATATTTTTTAGGAGTTGGGTTTTTAGGTCGAGTAGCGCTGATTCTGTGCCATGGCGTGGGCGAAAGCCGGACTGTCTCTTGCCTAGGATGTTATGAGATTCTAGGTAGGCTTGTATCTGTAGATAGGCAGCCTTATCCAGGATTTTCAGCAGAAATGGCACTATTGTAATGGGCCTGTAGTAATTAGGCGAATCTGGATCTAGTGTGGGCTTTTTCAGCAGTGGGCGAACCCAGGCTTCTTTAAGGGAGGAGGGTTCTGAGCCAGTGGCAAATGATGCATTGATAAAGGTTGCAATGAACAGCGCTAGGGACTCAGCGCAGTCTTTGATTATGTTTGCTGGACAGATGTCTCCTTTGCAGAGTGAGGGTTTTATTTGTTTCATAATGTGTAAGACCTCAGGTGCGGTTACCTTTCTGAAGGTGAATGGTGGTGGAGTGTTGCTCTTGTGTTGAGTAGGATGCTTAGAGTTCGGGGTGGCCAGCGTTTTGTGAGGGGACTTGGGTAGATTGTCAAGGTTGGTTTTGATTTTCTTTTGGAGTAGATCTAATTTGTCAAGCATAGCTTTCTGGATGTCATTACACCATTTCTCGTCTTTGACTGTTTGATGTTTGGATGTGGGAGGTATGACTAGCTCGTTGAAGAAGGCGAATAGTTCTTTTGAGTGTGATTGGGCATTGTCGATTCTAGTATTGTATGTGGCCGCTTTGGTTTTGGCTATGGCATTTTTGTATTGTTTAACAATAGTTGGGTATGAATCGCGTGAAGGGGCGGAGGGGCCAGATTGCCATTTTTTAAGAGCTTGTCTTTTGAGTGTTTTTAGGTCTTGTAGGTCTTGTAGGTCTGGATTAAACCATGAGTTGGTGTGGAAGAGCTTTTTCGCGTTTTTAGTCTCTAATGGGGCAATTGTGTCTGACTTCTTTAATGATGGTATTATAGAGATCGACTAGTTGTTCGGGGTTATTGGAGATGGGTGATGTTTGGCAATCCACCTTCAGTGGAGTGCCAAATGGATACCTAGTAGCCTCCTTTTCTGCTCCTGTGACTTTTCAGTCACATAGACAATCTCTGGTGGCAGTGGACATGTGCTACCAACTATTGTGTAATTTCTATACTGCATGTTATGTCCATACCCTCGGTAGTGCACAATAGTCGCACCCAAGTACCAACTTGGGGCCTCCCTTCTTTTTTCGCCATTACTAGTGTGGTTGTATTTCTACCATTCTGGAATGGGGGGGGGGGGGGGGGTGTGGGGGGGGGGGGGTGGGGGGGGGGTGTGGGGGGGGGGGGGGGGGTGGGGGGGGGGGTGCGGGGGGGGGGGGCCTGGGTGTGTGTGTGTGTGTGTGTGTGTGTGTCTCCGTGTGTGTGTCCGTCCTTTGGCGGAATTCCTTGAGTATCCCCGGCTAGGCTCCAGAGTGTCTGGACAGACGGGAACTAGGGGTGGAGTCTTCCACCCCCCTGTCCTTTGTCTGCCAGAGTGCCTGAATAGGACCAGCTTGGGGGTCTGGCTGTTCTGATTGGACAGCCAAGCGCCCTTTCTGTAAAATGCTGAGAGAGATTGCAGAGGAGTGTGTGCTGGAACTGTATAAAATGCGAGGCTTCTGGAGTGAAAAGCTAGTCGACCACTGGAAGCTGAAGGAAACGAAAAGACGATCAGAGACGCCTGCAGACCCTTTGCAAAACTGGGAAGCAACCACTGCTGTCCTGACCCGTTTTCTATGCGACAGAGGAGCTTGTCGTTCCCTTTGGCTGGTGAGAACAACCAGTCCCTTTGAATTGAGCCATCTACCAAGGTCCTAGGAGTTTCCATAGCTGCAGAACGCTAATACCAGGAGACCTGCCGCCCATTTCGAGTTAATCATCATGGAAAGACCAAATCCATCAAAGGGACTCATTACGAGGTTGGAGGTAGCCATGGGGCTATTGGCTCCATGGCTGTCTCCAAAACCCTACCGATTCCGCCCTGGTGAATGGAGCAATTACCGGTCCATTCCATGGTTGGCAGGATCGGTAATTTCCCATTCACAAGGACCCTTCCCCATTCCCATTTGAGCCCCCATAGGGCTCAATGGGAATGGGGAAGGCGCTAATAACGGTACCGCAAATTGAGGTACCGTTATTGGCTCCAGAGTCCCTTTGCGGGTCTCGTCCTTAACGCCTGGAAAAACTAGGCGTTAAGGGAGGACCCACAAAGGGAACTCGTAGTAGGGCGGTAAGGTAATACCTTACCCGCCCACCTTGTAATGAGGCCCAAAATCTTTGCTGAGCCCTCATGGACACACCAGAGATCCAATCCAATTGCCCAGACTCGCTCATCAGAGTGTGGGGCTACAGGAAACAAAGGAGATTGACCGGCCAAATCACGTCCTTTGTTGGTGCTACAGAGAAGGCGTCAAAACTGCAGAGTGAACCAAGAAGTTGTTGAAGGTCGTGCCACAGATCCTCCCTCAAGACTGCTGCTGAGATTCCATCCAGGAGCCTTCAGTCATCAGACCAAGGAGTCCGAAGGTCGGGTCCAGACCTGCAACATCGCTGAGCATCCAGCACAAACATTTTCTTCTAACCTAAGGTTCTGTGGTACTGTGGGGAAAAAGGTATTGCTTACCTGATTCCCGAAAGTGGCCTTTAGCGTTGGAGTGCACAAGGAGGTGTCCATTGCAACCCCCCTGTTAGGAAGAATTTTCATAAAGGTGCTAATTCCTCTCTACTTTAGAAACCCCCAGCTCTTTTGCTGACCTTTGGGACTTTGAACTTTTAATTCTGTTGTTTTTCTGTGTTTATTTTCTTTGGTTATGGAGTTTTACATCACTCCATAGGCATCCTCTTTTTATTGTTGTCACGCAGCACCTTTTGTGCAGTGGCACAGGGGTGTCCTTTGGACTCCCCAAGGTTTAAATACCTTCTCTGAGACCGACTACTGGCTCCCAGAGAATGTAAAGTTAAATTGACTTTACTAGTCTTTTTAAATTCATAGACCCAGCACACACTATCTTCCTGTAGAGTGCTGGAGGGGTTGCCTAGCATCCCCTATGTCTAAACACTCTTGTAACAGTCAAATGTTACCCTTTCCTATTGAAATGGCTGTTGGCAGTGGTTTTATAACAAACTACAATGATTTTTCTCGACCGCAAACAGTGGTAGTTAAAAATCGGGTCAGCCATATTTTTCAATTTAGCGCCCATTACCCCTCTGTAAAAACAGATTCTGGTCATCTTTTTTCGCTGTTTCTTTGTGGAAAGGCCTTTCTGGTGTTTAAAATCTGCGCGCCAAACCAGGTTTGGTCCCTTTGTTCGTGAGCCTTTGGTGGGCTTCAGGACTGAAGTCTGCCGTTGGCGTCTGAGTATCTGGGGTTGGCAGGAAGTGAGGGAGGTGCCTGCAACTCCCTGTGCTTGGTCTCCTAGGAGACCCAAATGCACTCTGGCGTGATTGGCTGGCTGACTGTCCGGCAAGGACAGCCACCCTGCTGTGTGAGTGGCAACTAGGCTTGAATGAATGTGAGAAAACTGTTTAAAAGGCGAGTCTCCAGGACTGGAAGGCAGAGTCGACCACTGGAACGAAAGAACCGAAGAAGAGCTGAAGGTAGACTGCTGCAACTCCTGGACCGTTGGTTTGCCCAGTGAAGCCCTGCTGCAGGTCCGAATTGCCTGAAACTCCCTCAACAGAGAAGCTCCTTCATGGACGGCTTCTTCCTTTTGAGTTGGTGGGACCAATCAACTCAGCAAATGCCTGGACACCATTCTCGGAGCTGGTTGAGGTTAACCAGGGAGAAGGACACCAGTTTGTGTTTGGAAGTCACAGCAACTTGAGCTGATGTGACGCCATTTTGTTTGCTCCGACGACGACCCCGTGCAGTGCAGGAGTCCCCCAACGTCCTCCCTCTTGTACCCACAACTGAGACTCGGGAACAGCAACTGCAGGAGCTGCCAGGAACCCACATCTTCAGCTGCATCTTTTTGTTCCACTTTAAGGTACTGTGCCATTTGGTTGAGAGATCCTGACTTTCACGGTGGAAGTTCGTGAAACTTTCCGAACTCGAAGTCCTAGTCAGCTTGTGACCCAGCATATTTTTCTTTATCGTCAAAACTACTTCTAAAAACGTTTACAAAGAATTCTCCATTTGTACCAGAACTGTGCTGTCCCATCCAAGAACAGTAGACTATTCGGAAGACTGTGCACTGGACAATGGTGCAAGGTCCCAGGGTATTGGGGTATTGCAGCTCTGCAAGTTTGCAGCACAATGTGGGATGGCTCAAAATGCAGGTCTTCTTGAGTCTACTGAATCTCACCAGGCTCTGGGTCGTCATTTTCGGAGTCCCCAGTTCGATTGGAAGGAAGGGCTACAGCACGCTCTGTTTACACAGCAGGCTCTCCCGTCGCTGGAAATCATCTCAGCTGCGTTTTTCTTCATCTTCATCTTCCTCTTTGGATTTGGTTCCAGTGTTCGATTAATTCTTCAGCTTCAAGGTTTGAACTTTTATGCAGGAACCCAGCCAATGAAATAGACGTGCAACATTAAAACTTGGGGAAGGAGGGGGGTACAGTCCTTTCAAAAGAGCCAGCCTCCCTGTTTGGACTGCATTCTCGCAGTCAGGCTGGAAGACATAAGGCTGCCGACTTTTGGACTCCTACCTTGCTTCCTTCCTTCACAGACACTCTGGAGCCAGGGTGGGGAATGCACAGGATTCCTGCTGAAGACCAAATTGATCCAAAGGATGTTCCCACCCTGGAGGTCAGGGTAGGGAACAAGAAAGGACAAGGAACACTGAAATGGCAAAAAAAGAACTTGGGCCATTTTGGTAAAATGTGCACCCATGGGTGCTTTTACCGGGACTGTGGAAACAGCCCGCGGTAAAGGTGTACTGAATTAGTAAAATGCTTCACTGCCACCAGCCATTAAAGGTATGCTTGTCCCTGTAAAAGAAATGTTACTTAGAATGAGAAAGGGGATACATTGTATCACCCCAGCACTCCACATAAGTGGGGGGTGATGGTCTGACTTAATAAAATGTAAAAGGGATTCAAAGATCCTTTCTACCCTTGGGAACTGTAGTTCTCACAAGGTTAGCCAGAGGAAGTTAAAGGGGAACGCCAGGGGCAACCCTGTAACAATAAAAAGGTGTATACCAAAGGTTGTCAGAGGATAAAATTAAAAAGACACTATGGAGAGTCTTAAAAATGACACGGATAAAAAGAGTAAACGATTCTGTGAGTGTGGAAAAAGGTTCCCACTCGGTGAGGTGTAGGGAAACCAGCAATGCAAAAAGTTCTAAGGTAAACACAGGTCAGGAAGATTTATCATTGCTATGAAAATCTTACCTAACAGTGGGACCAACTAGCCCCAAGACGAACTGCTAATCGAGCCGTCTGCCGAGGTGCTGTGACCTTCCAGGGCTGCAAACTGTGAATATCCGGAGAGCTCCGACCCATTTACAGCGCAACGCCTTGATGTGGACAAATCTGCTCAGAACTTTGGTGAGCTCCCGTTGGACCTCGAGAGGCACGATCCCACTCATTTAAGTCCCATCACCAGAGTGCCGGACTGCAGGAGCGTGCAGGATCGACCAAGCGATAACAGTCCTTTGTTGGAGCTGATAAAAAATGCAGCAAAACCGCAGACTGAAGTTGGAAACCGAAGAAATCCTTTCTGATGGTCCTCTCTCTCTCTCTCTCTCTCTCGAGACTGCTGCTGCTGTGACATCCCATTCAGAGTCATTTGTTTCATTACCAGACCGAGGAATCAGGAGACCAGGTCCGTCGCTGCTGCACAGGAGAGAATCCAGCTGCATTTTCATCTTCCACCCTGAGGTTTAGTTTATTTGCTTATATAGCGTGCTGAACCCAGGGGTAGCTAGGCGATTGGTCTTGAGTAGAGGTTACATATATGTGAAGTTGCTTAGTTACTGGAATTTACAATTACATAATATACATGCGAGGTTGCATAATTGCAGGAATTTACAGTTACATAGTATACATAGTATACAGCAGTGATTAGGGGTGGTTGTTGATGTTGATTACAGACAGGATTAATATGCAGTGAATACGTTCTTTTACAGGATTGAGTAGTAGGAACAATTATCCCAGGATGGGATAGGCACAATGTACATGTATATAGAAATTGAACGTGGAAGAAGTGGGTATGAAGTTATGTGCAAGGGATTGCGGTTAGAAGCCATGCTTTGACTTTGAAAAGGAAGGTGGGGAAGTGATGTTCATATCTCAGTGATGGGGGCATGGAATTCTATGCTTTTGCTGCTAAGACTGGGAAGCTAGTGCCGCCTGATTTCTGGAGTCTGTATTTGGGAATGTTCAGGCAGTGCGCGTAGTTAGTTCTGGTGGGTCTGGAGGATGTCCTGGTACAGAATTTGTCGACAAGGTATTTTGGGGCTGTGTTGTTAAGGCATTTGTGTGTGATCATGAGGGTCCTGAATGTGATTCTGTCTTTTATGGGGAGCCAGTTGTCTGTCTTGCGTGGGTGATGTGGTCAGTACGTGGGGTGTTGAGGGCTGCCCTAAGGGCGTTATTTTTTTAAGATTTGAAGTTTGTGAATATTTTACTTTGGGGCTAAAGGCCTTAAGCCGAATAGTCGCTCCAGGGTGACTGGAGTGCTTGAAGAGGTGTTTGGGTGTCCACCCATATCTCTGGCCCATGCTTAACAGCTTGTTTCTTATCCGGCAGTCCTTTGCAGGGTCCCTGTAACTTGTGTTACCTTGCTGAGCATTTCTATTTTAGTGACTCCAAATATCCTCAGGAATTTCTACTTTTGTGCTGCTACATAAGACTTTTCCTGTTCCTAGACTGACTTTTGGATAGTTAGGGATTGGAATTCTAAAGTTTAAGGAGCCTTGAAAAGTGTTACTATAAAGTACTGTTGAAGTATTGTATAACCCTTCTTTTCCCTCAGTCTGATGGGACCTTACTAAATGAATGCAGTTACCCTTTATCTGTAACCAATGCAAGTGCGCAGCACTACTAGTAATACGGTAGAACTGTCATTAATGTCATTCTCTGTAACAATTGTAACCACGAGCAACTACAATTGAAGCAGTCACCTATGAAAAGTATTGTTAATAATTCCTGTGTGTGGGTTAGTTGAAATAAGTATTTACTTGTCTGCCTTGTGTTAATATAAGAATACATGTATATTTTTAATATAACTTTCATTGTGTAAGAGTTTCTTTGGACTATTATATCTATTGGGTTCATTGTACTTACCTACAGTTCACATCCTTCTCATAAGATAAGTCTGGCTGCTCTGCCATTCTACAAATCCTTTCGTAAGTCCTTTCGTAAGTTACAAAATCTTACCTAACACCCACCACAATTGCCATCGTATCATCACTTAGTGTAAAGCACCCAGCAGTGTAACTTCTGCAGCCATTAGTGTGCACTTTGTAAAGAGCTTCTTGTCAAAGCACTGTTTTTACTTTAAAGAATAAATGCAAAAATGTCAGAGTTTACCTTTTAAAGGTAGCCAGCAACTCCTTTGTTTTTAAATGCCATTTATTGATATTTGTTTTTTAAGGCGATGATCTGGACAAGTTATTGGAGCGCATACAGCAGAGAAGAGGGGATAATGTTGTAGTGCCATTTAATGGAGATGTAAATGACTGCGTGCCTGCTCAAGAGGCGTCTGTCATGGTACCTTTGCAGAACACGGGTAAGAGTTGCTATACAATAATTTGTTTTCTGCTGTATATTTGTCCTACATTTACGTAATGTGATGAATCTGGCTATTTCCATGGGGGGAACCTCCCCGATTTGAATCCTGGGGGCGGCTTTGAGGTAGTACTACATTGGTTATGGGGGGCGGTCCTCAGGGGCTAGCACAACATTGTCAGATGAAAACACATATTGTTAGGACTGGTTTTTCTATACTGTGGCCTGGTGGACAGATGTTTAGAAGGACGATCTAGTATTGTGACTGGGACAACTCTTGGAGCTGTGGCCAAACCAGTTCAGGGTTGCAAAGCGAGTGGTCTAGGCTAAGTCTCAAGAGGCGGTAAGGGGTCCACAATGAGCACACACAGTGAAACAGTCAACGAACACACTTAGACAAAGAGGTTTAAAAATACTTCTTTACTTCTGGCCAAATAACACAGTGAAAAATGACTACAAAATATATACAATCACTGGAGTAGGGCAAAATAAAGATCAAAACCCTGAAAAGGAAGGTACAGATTAGTACAAGCACGACGGGTCCACAGAGATGCAATACTAGCGTCAGAAGAAGTCCATCCATAAGATGTATGGGGCCTTGTGCCCAAAAGTTCATCAAAGTTCCATACAGTTTTGTGAAGCTGGAAAAAATGAAGGTAGGGTCTCTGGGGTCCAATGAACAGTTCCAAATGTTGGGGGACAGGTTAATGTAACTAACAAATGTGTCCCCAACCTTCGGAGTGCTTGTGTAAACAAGCAATGGCAAAGCCAAATTGTTACAAAAGTTATACAAGTTATCGAAACTTTTAAGAGGGTATTAGGGGTTCAGTTATATATCGCTACAACTCACCCCTGTACTCTGATTCTGCATAGGACTTGGCAGGTCTGCTGAAGGAGGTCCTATGTCGCTTTTCCCCCTTGTCAGCCTCAGATCTTGATCCCCAGGGCGTGCAGGTCCGAGAGCTTCTCCGGTCGGTGACCAATGCTGGTGCAGGGTCTTCCAGTTGAAAAATGCGAAAGAATTCAATGTAGGGCCCCTATCAGGACAAGGCTGGGCACAGGTAAGCAGTTTCAAATGACGACCACTGATGCATGGTGACGCAAAGGGATGCAGTTGCTACACTCATACATCACCGCCTAACTCGGGTCCCCTTGATGCCAGGACCATGCACTTTTGCAGAGGTAAGTCCTATAAGATAAGCTGAGGATCCCACAGGTTCCAGGCTTCAATTCAGAATGGCAACGTCTGCAGCCTGGTAGACCAAATTCAGAGCTGGTCAGCCACTAGGCGGTCCAGGGGTGCCTCCAAAGGGTCTTCTTTGTAGGACTCTGAGCTGATGTCGAGAATGGATGTTCCCTCCACTCCAAGGGTCGCAGCTCCTTCGCAAGACTGCTGAAGATCTTCCACAGGACAGGGCTCTACCAGGACAGCAGCAGAAGTTGGTCGCCATGCCTTATTCCAACGGGTCTCCGGTCTCCTCGCGGTCTTGCGGCTGGACAGGATTATTGGCTCCTTCGGTTTATTTCAAGCTCTCCCTAGAGTTGGTGCATGGTTCCTCTTCTTATCCCAAAAGCCAAGTAACAGCTGAAACTCCCAGCCAATGACAGATCTAGCCCACACACACACCCCAGCAGTGTTCCAGTCAGGACCACTGGTGGCAAAACTCCAGTAGCATGCCAAAAGCCGCTGCTTTCCTGGGTTGAAGTCCATATAAGGATTTTCCTGGCCTCACAAGCCAGGAAGAAGGGTAAAACACAAGATGGCCAAAGAACAAGCGAAAAAGCCATGCATGACCACTAGCCACAGTTAGTAGCCAAACGCGGTAAATCTGGAAGGCCTAAAACAAAATACACCATAAAATAGCAAAAAGTAACTGCTGCCACCAGCTTGTCCATTTGGCACACCTAGCTAGAGTAAGCCAACAATCCTCTGAGTAATACCATAGAGCAAAACAAAAAGTGTACCCCATTGTACTGCACTGTAAGGTACATTGTACAATGATAACAAATTACGAAAGTGATAACAAGTTACCAAAAGTAGTATTAAAGTAACTAGACTAGGGGAAAGTACTGACAGCGTGAAGGACATTTCAGTTTCTGCGTGACAGATGAGCAAAAAGCCAGTGTAGTTAAGCTTAAGGCTTCATTGCACTGC
Organism: Ambystoma mexicanum; assembly: GCF_040938575.1. Classification (NCBI taxonomy): domain Eukaryota; kingdom Metazoa; phylum Chordata; class Amphibia; order Caudata; family Ambystomatidae; genus Ambystoma; species Ambystoma mexicanum. The sequence continues at coordinate 398,037,438 of NC_090933.1, forward strand.
AAAAAGAGCAGGTTGGATTCAAGAATAAAAGCAAATGGTGTGGGGGTCCATAGAAATGGAAGGAAGGGTGCTGGTAAGAGAAATCTTTCAAATCTTTCCCAACACTTGGCACAGACCCGATGAACCAAATGACTATTCCATACTATCCCCAGATGTCGCACAAGAGCCTGTTTGTTAGGGAGAATGTTCATTTTTGTGCTAATTCCTTTCAACCTTAGAGACCCTAAGCTCTTTTGCTGGACTTAAGACTTTTTAAATTTTAATTCCTGCATGAGTGGGACCTTTTTCTCATGCTCTCGTGTTTTCCCCTGATTTGGATTTAGTTTTCACTGTTTTTGGAGTCTGACAAACTCCATAGGCATCTGCTTTTTGTATGGTGATACGCAGCACCTTCAGTGCAGTGTCACTAAGAAATCCTTTGGATTGTTCTTAAGGTTTAAATACCTTTTCTCGGGTGAACTACACTTCTCAAGAATAGTAAGATGAAATTTATCTTGCTTAACTTTTCCTTTGTAGGTCCAGCACACACCATCTTTTGTGGAGTAGGGGGGGTTACTTAGTAGCCCCTTATCCTAGTTTCTCATGTAACATTTTCTGTTACCCTCACTACTTTAAATGGCTGGTGGCAGTGGTTTACTTTTTACTACCTTTGTGCTTTTTTACTTCTTTCTTTGCCATTTTCTATTTGTGAGGTTGGTCTGTGCCTTGAGACAGATTTGAGCCCTTTGTGTGTTTCGCCTTTGCGGGCTTCTGCCCTGAAGGCCGCCCCTGGCTCCGGTGTGTCTGGAAGGACAAGATGTGAGGGAGGGTCCCGAAACTCATCTGTCCTTTGTCTTTCAGTGTGCCTGATCGAAACCAGTCCTGGATGGCCGGCTGGGTGTCCGGAAAGGACAGCCACCCTGCTGTGTGATTGACAGCCTAGGCTGTGCATGAATGAATGGGAAAACCTCCTTAAAAGGTGTGGGTTTTGGGACTACATGCAGAGTCGACCACTAGAAGAAACAATTGAAGCAGGAATCGTGCAGAGACGCCCGCTGCAACCTCCTGCACCTCAAAGTACTGGTGAAGCCCTGCTGCTGTGCTGACCTGCTTTTTCGAATTGACAGAGAAGCTCCAGAAGGGACAACTTCATCCCTTGGGTTAGTGGGACCAACTAACCCCGAGACGAACTCCACTTTGGCACAATCCCTGACTTGCTGTGCCCCTCCATTGCTGCAAAAGGGGTCGAGTGTCCATAACTGAGTGCAACGCCTGCCGCTGAACTAATCTGGCTAACAGCTCCAGGAGCCTCCTAAGGACACTCCAGAAGCAGGAAATCCTGTTTCAGAGTCCCCGATCCAGAGTCCAGGACCGAGGGAGCAAGGAAAGTCCAACTGGAGATGTGTTCTGCATCAGTGCTGTTTGCGAAGCGGTGAAACAGCAAAGTGCCGCTGAATCGAAGAGAGCCCATAACTGCTGACGACCACTCCGAGGACTGCCACAGGAGCCCTCCCTCTTGTCCCCACGAGTGAGGCCCAGGAACCAGAGTCTGCATAGCTGTAGCAAGACGGCATCCAGCTGGACCTTTTTGCCTTAAGTCATGCTGTCTCACTTGCTTAACCTTCTGAGTTGATTTCAACTCCCCTTTGCACGGGCCTAACAGCTTGTGTGTCTTCAGTGATTTCCTTAGAAATATATTTATCCAAGAAGTGCATCAGAACTATGGGCTTTTTCCAAATGGCTTTGTCTCTCCTTGCTCCCTAAAGGCATTCTTCTAAATCCATTGACTTTGGCATTGCTTGTCCCTCCATAGGTTGTAGCTTATTGAATACTGTTCCTGCTGGGAAAGGCTTACCTAGACTTCATTGGAGGATTCAGTTGTCCTCACCTTTTAAGAAACTGTTCTAACCTTTTTATTTTCCTTAACTCTTCCTATCTGCAACCCAGAGTCTTCAAACTATATTGGTGTGATATATAAATGCAAATACTATCCTTGTAATTGTAGTCGCTGTAGGGTGTAGGAGAAGTGTATTGAGCATATCCAAAGAATATTTACCAGCATTATTGATTCTGTAAAGTATTTCCAAAGTTTACTTGAACCGTTACAAAGAATTGCCTTTTTGAAGTATGCTCATTTAAAAGCTGATGTTAAATAACTATTTATAACTGAAACCTTGAGTGTGTTACTTGATAACTTGTACTTATGGATTTCATTTGTTCAGCTATACAGCTCACATTTACCCCTCTTGAGATGGGCTTGGCTGCTCAGTCACACTTCCAACTTGTGTAGTACAGACCTATACCAAAAGGTGGGTTACCTAATACCAAGCATATACATCTTGTTTAGTCTCACAGAGACTAAACAAGATGTATATGCTGCACCAATTCTTACCTAAAACTGTTCAAACTTGCACATTGACGACCAACTGTATTAACTTAAGACTGAGTATAACAACCTCCTTAGAGGCCAGCAGATTTTTTCAAAATAGACACACAGGAGTCGGAGGAAGACAAAGACTTTGTTGAGAACATCCTCAATGAGATGAAACAAGTGGGACAAGTATCCCTTTGTTACAATCCATCAGACAATGTCTCCTACTCCTGCTCTTAATAGAGCAGTCAACCCGTACATAGAGAAGCGCTTTAAATATGCACCCACAGACCCTCTCTTTATTAAGGGTCACCTAAAACCTGACTCCCTACTAGTTAATACCACCCGCAAAAGGGCGGCTACTCCCCAATCTATTTCCAAAGTGCCACCAGATAAGGAGAGCAAAATTGGATCAATTGAAGGAGCAAGTTACTAGGGAGCCATAGCCCCTGTGCTCCGATTCATACCTTAGCTGAGGGCCAACATACTGCCAATGCCATTATTAAAAACTCCCTTGATGCTGCGGGTGCAGCAGGAAAGGTTGTGGCTGAGGGAATACCCGTCAATCCCCACACATGGCTCAGGAACTCTGGGTTCAAACCCACACCACTCGTCAGTATGCCCATAGAGCACATTCCCTAAGAGATTCCCTAAACCTCACAAACAAGCTGCCACTCAACAACACCATCAATGACCCAACCAACAAATTCTCCTTCACTAAAACTACCATCTTAGAGGTAGAGAAAATCATCCTCTCCCTCAAATCGTCGAACTGCAAAGGTGACATCTGCCCAGCACAACTAATAAGACGCTGCCAGAGACCTTTCACCGTTCATTTCAAAATTGATCAACTCCTCCTTCGCCACAGGTAATATCCCGGCGAACCTAAAACAATCATGGGTGCTCCCACTTCTCAAGAAGCAGACCCTTGACCCCCTCACCCCCACCAATTATCGGCCTATCACTACCGTACCTTTCCTTCTGAAGATGCTAGACAAGGTTGCCTATACACAAATTCAAAGACACCTTGAATCTAATAATCTACTGGGAGCCAGACAATCTGGTTTCCGTCCACTCCATGGTACTGAAACTGCACTCATTGATCTAAAGACCCAAATAGACGAACTGAGAGACCAAGGTAAGACGGCACTCCTCCTCTTACTTGATCTCTCAGCTGCTTTCGATCTGGTGGATCATAGGGTCCTCTGCAAACACTTGGACAGTGCTGCACACTTCTCTACGCATGCCACCAAATGGATTGAATCCTTTCTGAGTGAGAGAACAATGAGAGTCTTCTCCCCCTCGGCAGCAGCCGACCCTCTTCCAATCACGTGCGGCGTCCCTCAAGGCTCCTGTGTTTTACCAACCCTGTACAACATATTCACTAAACCCCTTTTCGATGATCTGGACCTTCTAGGTATCACCTACACTAACTATGCAGATGATACACAGATTCTCCTCCCGCTTTCTGGGGATCACAGCAAGGACAGGGAGTTGGTGAATAGGGTGTACCTCATCATTCAGGCATGGATGGCATCACATGGCCTCTGCCTGAATGATGATAAGACTGAGCTGATCATTCTGGGCACGCAGGCCAATATCAACAAACTAGGCAAGGACTACTCCACGTTTAACATAGATGGCAATTGCATTAAGGTCTCGAGTGCAGTAAAAACACTAGGTTTCAATCTCGACTCCACCATGTCTCTTGCCAAACAAGTTAATTCCTTAGCTTCCACGACAGCCTATACCTGTGAATTAATAAGAGCAGGTAAACCTTTCTTATCCAACAACAGTTGCATGATCTTAGCGAGAGCCTTAATACTATCACGACTCGATTATTGCAAAGCCCTTTACAGTGGCGCTAACAAAACTATCACCAAAAGGCTACAAATCCTCCAAAATAACACCCTTAGAGCCGCCTTAGCCATAAACAAAAGGGAACATATCTCCTCCACTAGACAACAATACAAATGGCTCTCCACCGACAATAAAATTCTCCTAAAAATGCTCTCCCTGACGCACAAAGCCCTCAATAACGCTGCCCCCATTTACCTGATGGACAAAATAAAAAGAAAAACCTCTAGCAGACCTACAAGAACGCCTAACTCCAACTGTCTGGAAATTCCAAGATTTAAACTTGCCAAAATTGGCGGCACAAGCTTCCCTGTGCTAGCCGCCAAATGGTGGAATGCCCTGCCACACAACCTTAGATCAGACCAACCTTTCCCCCACTTTAGAACGAACCTCATCAAACACCTCATTGACAACAACATGTAAGGTTTGAAAGACTTTATTTGTGTTATGTTACTCATCTGAATGTATATATGTATCTTTTAATTATGTAACATTGTAATTTGCTGTAACATTGTAATTTCTATGCACCTTTGAAAGCTTCGTATATTCTGCTCACTGTGCCCGGTTACCCTTGGGTATGGCGCGCATTACAAATAAATAAACAAACAAACAAACAAACAATATCCTCTCTCAAGTGTTAAAAAAGAGCACGAGACCCTAAAAACTTTAGATCAGATCGCTAATAAGCCCTTCATGCAGAGGGGGTCTTATAACAATCCGCACACTTTTCTTGCACAAGGATATGCAAGATCAGTCCAGTCAAGCTATTCCTCAGGAGCAGGCACTAGCATGTGGTGTGCCAATCAAGGGAATTGTCTAGCTCCCAATCCACCTTCCAGAGGCAATTCAGGTGAGGGTGCAGCAGGCACTAGGGGCCATACCGCAAGGGTTTCGGCTAACCCCCTCCAAGCAATCAATGTGATGAGAATGTATAGCATGCACGTTCACCCGGAGGTATCTTGGTGTAAGGGTATACACAGTAAGCTGGAGCAATCCCAAGGATCCGCAGAAAAGCAAAGTTTTGAGAAGGCGAAGAAAATGCAAGTGATGTTCCGTCTGTCTCAGTTTCAGCTGAAGATCGTTCCATAATTTACTGGCCGCCGTGGAAAACGCTTTTCCACCAACTCTCTGGGGATGGAATTTAGCAATCTGCACCAGTCGGTCGTTACTAGTACCAAGAGTCTGACGGGGAATGGGGTTGGAACCTATCCCGAAGGAAGTCTGCCCCTACCCGATAGTACACCCGATGGACCAGACAAAAAATATTTTAAAGCTATTCTATGTCTCACAAGAAGCCAGTGCAGAGATTGCAGCACTGGACTAATTGTTAGGACAGTTTTTCTGAAGTCCAACTAAGGGCTTAGTAAAACCGTTCAATTGAGGCAGTACAAGACTCCATTCTTAGTACAAGGCTGTACCACCTGAGTTCATGGTAGCATAGGCCGAGTAGCCAGATTTATCTTGGGAGGGAGAGAGGGCTGTAGAATCGGTACAAATGAAATTGTAATGCAAATGGTCCAAAGAAACACTGAAACACTATGTATGTAAAAATAAAGGATTTATTTAAATAAAGGTAGGCCTAGATAATTCTAGGGGTAAATAAGTACTATCACACATTATATGTAATCACAATTATAAAAACACAACATTATGCTTGCAGGTACACAGACCAAATCATAAACCTTATTTGGAACAACTAACAGTAGGGAAGTCAAAATATTTTCATACACATTCAGTATATGTTGCACCTATTCTTGGGGAGTAAAAACCAATGGTTACTGTTAGGCAATATTGTATGCAGTACCCTTTGGGTGTATTACAATATTTTATTTATTTGCTTATAGTTTATAAAAACGTTTGCAAAAGTATAAACAAAAGAAACAATTTGAAATAAAACTTGGTTCTTATACAATTCATAGAAAAATATTTCATTCTAAACAAAATTTTCAACATTACGAACAACCCTAAATCTTCAATTACAAAACCAAATAAACAATCACATAAACCTTACAAAAACAAAAGATAAACACTTTCCATCTCGAATACTGGGAATTCTTTAAAATCCAAATAAAATAGTCTAAGACCAGCATAAAATATCATATAAGACCAATATAAAACGATAATCTCAATATTCCATAATTAACTTTGAATGTCCTCCTTATAATAAATGACACACATTTTTCAGGTACGCTATTAGTCTGATTTTTAGTGCCATTCCGTTACCATGTAGCATTGGGCTTTCTATAATTTTCAGATAAAAAATTCACAAGTACAGAATTCTAAACCATATACAAACGAGGCACTATCTTCATTCTATAGAATTCCCTCAATGGGGCAATGAAAATTTACCATATTTGTGTTCAATTATTCTCATTTGTCTAAGTGCAGTTTCGGCTTTAATCTTTATATGTTTTTTAGTCATGCTTAATGAACCCGTATCGCTAACTAGATAACCTAAGTAACATATAGTATTAGACAGTTTAACTTGTTTACCTTCACAACACTACGTCAATTTCGATTGTGTTTTGATTCTTTGATCTAAACGAACAATGACAGTTTTAGCTGGATTGATTTGAAGCTTCAAGTCTTTTATATAATCGACAAATTGATTTATTACACGTTGCAGCCCAACTTTAGTACTATCCAGTAAAAGAAAGTCATTGGCATAGGAAATCCACCCAGTTGCAATGTCCCCAAACTTTGGTGAAATTAATCCCTTATTTTTAAAGGCAATGCTCGCACCTGATGTATAAAGGTTGAAAAGGGTAGGTGCTAACATACACCCCTATTGCAATCCGTTTTGGATGTCGAGTTTTCTAGTTAGCAGACCTTCCGAATTCAAACGTACTTGCATTTTAGTATTGGAGTACAAAGCAATTATGATATTCAAGAGACCCTCCGGCATTCCCATCTCTTGCAGCATTTTCCATAACGTGGATCTGTCCATATCGAAGGCCATACTAAAGTCCATTGATGCCTTAAAGACTGGCTGTGAACCTTTCGTCAAGGCAGCCTTCTGCAGGGAAAAATGATCAAACCCCCACAATCTGTTCCCATGCCCTTCTTAAATCCAGTCTGGTTAATATTCAAAATATCATTGGCATATATCCATTTCTGGATATCAATTAACACTAAGGACGCACAATTTTTTGAGTCTGCATCACTAATGGCAATTGGCCTATAACTCTTAGGATTACATCTCAGGCCACTTTTTTGTATATAGGAAGAACGTAAGCCTCCAAGAGACTGGAATGGTCTTGGTCTTAAACATATCGTCAAATAAAATATAAAGCACTTTAGACCAGAGGTTAATATTCTCCTTTAAAATTACATTCGAGAGGTTGTTCGGCCCCACACTTCGTGACTTGTTAGAGCATTTAATTATTCGAGTGATATCTGCACAACTATAGTCTGTTTGTCATGTAGATGGATCTGTTACACAAGCCCTCAAACAATCCACCTCATTATTATAGATTTTGCTAAAATGATCAATCCAGGTTTGTTCATTAATTGGATTGAGAATTGTTTCTGTTTGACTTGATTCCAAGTTATTCAGTACCTCCCAAAAAGATTTTGAATTATTGTTCCTAACTCCTGAAGGAGTCTTTCACCATCTTTTTGGTGGAGAATTCCTTTATGCCATATGTTTCAATTATTAAACTTTTGTTTGAGCTTTTTGATCCTCAACAATTTTACCCCAACATCGCCTGTACCTTTAATAGCTCTGATTTCTTTATGAAGTATAGCCTTATGTTCATGAGTCGACAGATCGAATCTATGTAAATGATTTCTAGATAAAGATTTTGATGTTGTGTTCTTGTTCTCTACCTTACTCATAGTTTCGTTCAAGTAAGGTGTAAAGATTATCACTGAATAGCTCAATATTTTCAATTCAATTTTCATCGACTCAAAGCCATGCAAAATTGTTGACCTACATTTCTCCGTTTTCATTTATGTCCATTTCAATCTGTTACCCCTTGTATTGACCGTAAGTCTAGTCTTCAAAAACTCAGTTAGCACTTGATATAGTACATTGCAAATCTACAATAAGCATAGCATGATCACTATATGGAGATGCTTTTATTCCAAATTTTCTCAGTCTCTTGCTCGGCTGATTGATTTATTTTATTTTAGCATTTGTAGAGCGCACTACAGCGCACAGGCAACGAGGCGCTATAAGTAGTTTTTAAGAAGGCTTGCTTGAGGGTTACAGTAAGTGGCCCCAAAGGTCTGTTTGAATACATTTGCTTATGCACATTTGCATGGTTACATATGATACAGATTGATTGTTACAGTTGGTTACTAATCTTGTCTAGGTACATAGTCTCCTATACATGGTGAATACATTAATAAAGCATACCTAGAATGACAGGCTCTTTAGATGAAGAGCTTGGTTTTTAAGTCCTTGTGGAAGGCCGTGTGTGAGTCGATTGACCTCATCTGAGCTGGAAGGTTGTTCCATAGGGTAGCCGCCATAGTGGGTTAGCTGGTGCCTCCTGCACGCGCTCTCCGTGTGTGTGGGACAGTGATGCGGTTGGCGTAGGCTGCCCTTGAGGGTCTGGAGACAGTTTGTCTAGTTATCCTCTGTGTCAGATAGGGGGGTGCTTGATTGTGAAGGCACTTGTGTGTAAGGGCCAGAGTTTTGAAGATCACCCTTTCCTTGATGCGGAGCCAGTGTACCTCCCTCCTGATCCCCGAAATGTGTTCCTTGCGCGAGGTGCCTGTGGCAGCCCTTAAGGCATTATTTTGGGCAATCTGGAGTTTGGCAAGGTTTTTCTGGGAGGTTCTAATGAACAGGGCATTGCAGTAGTCTAGTCTGGGGCCGATGATGGCTCTGGCTATTGAGATGCAGTTTTGCCATGATAAGAAGGGCCTGATGGCATTGATGAGTTTGGAGTGATATGCTGCGGATGGGGCAATGGCATTTATCTGTCTGTCCATGATGAGGCTGGGCTCGAGGTACACCCCCAGTGTTTTGATTGTTTCAAGTTTGCCCAAAGTGGATGGGGAGCCGACAAGCAGGAGTTCAGTCTTATCGCTGTTTAAACAGACAGACATGATAAAAAAAAATATAATATGATAGAGGATGAGCCCCTTGCTTTCCAAGTGGCTTGACAGTCCAATAAATCCAAACCCCCAGGAGTTTGCAAATTGTAGCCATAAGTACACATGCTGTTTAATACATTTGCCAATTCTTTAATCTGAAGAGTAACTGTTAGCACAGAAATCTATTCTCCATTCTTCCACCTTCATAATAGATCTACATTGTCGGTAGGCTATCATGAGACCCCCTTTGGGTCTCCCTCTCTCCCCTCCTGTAGCAAAGGTGCTAATTGAATTGAAACCGTCCCATATCAGTTCACCCCTCGCCCATGTTTCCTGCAGTAGAATAATATCAAAACCTGATAGCTCTTTTGTTAATTCTACTTGATTCTGTTAGGAAGAATTCTCATAAATGTGCCAATTCCTCCCACCTTAGAGCCCTCCAACTCTTTTGCTAAACTTTGGGGCTTTGAACTTTGAAATCTGTGTTTTAATCTTGTGCTGTTTGATTATGGGTTTTTTCAATTTTTTTACTTTTTTTATTAAAATTGTGTTTGGTGCAAAGCACCTTTACAATACAATTTATGAATAGAAATATTGCTTAAAACCTTTTACAGTTTAAAAAAAACAGATTAGTTCCCATACATTTTAACAAGAGCTTCAATAACTTGTCCAATCAATCAATCATAGAATCCCTGAGTAACTAACATTTGTTTGCTAACAGACTATGAATATATCTTACGCATACTAATAACTTAGTCATTTGGATGAATTTAGGCTAACCATTGGACATTTAAACCTAAATTCTCAAAACCAATAACATCACTTTTAAAAGAAAGCAAAAGACTAAAGACAAAACCTAAATCTCCCAAGCAAAGGAGAAAAAAATATGTAACAATTAGGTCTTGGGCAAGGAAACACTTGACCTTGTCACTCTAAATTCAGGGATTATAATAGAAGTATGGACAATTATGCAAAGCAATACACTGTGGATTGACACTATACACAGTGAGTATACAAAAAGTAATAGATACACCAGGATTCCTTGTTTCAGAGATAAAATTATACAAACTAAGTATAGATGGCATAATAGAAACTCCAAAATTCCTTTTTGAATAACATTTTCCCTTATTTGAGACAGTATGTTAAGAGACACAAAGTTTGCAACACGCACTTGTTAATTGAAAAGTTTCGTAACCTCTCACATTAGAACGTGTGTATGGAATTCAACTTTTCTTTATAGCGTGTAAATTAGATGCCTGTTATTGCAAACCGTGACTCACTTGTTAATTACAGAAATACATATAGTTTCACGTTAAGCAATTCGTTTGCCAAAGGTGTTAATCATTTTCAGCTTAACTTGTTTAAATAAATAATAAAAAACGTATTGATGCGGGAAGCAATGATTGGTTCTCCCCCACATATAAGATATCCACAGTGATTCCATAGCTAGATATGAGTTGTTCCCCATGATCTTTCCAAGTGTTCTAAAAATTGTATTTTTGAAAAACTGGCAAAGTGTTAAATGTTTTAGAGTTTCTATTTCTTTCGGGCTATTAAAGAATCGGCACGATTGGTCAACAGTTGACTGAAAACTTTTCCAATTTTTAGTTCGTTCTTTACTATAAAAGAGATTTAACCTGAATCTCATGTACAATTGTCTAACCTGGTCACTTGGACAGAACTTTAGATAGGATAATCTAGGAATTTGTTTATACCTAAATTTAGCATATTCCACTAGATGTGAATAATTTGCTAGTTGATCGGATGTGCTGGCCCAGTCTAGTTGAAAATGTTTTTTTTTTCCACAATTGCTGGCCGATATATCGGATCATATTCTGTCAAGCCCAGCCTTGAGAGTTCAGAAAACATTAGTGTTTTGAATCGTGCCATAGAAATGGGAGATTCCTTGGTCGTCATATCAGCCAGATCCTCGTAGAGAGAGTTAGATGGTGCTTGTAGCATTTTGCAAACATTGCTGATTCCACGCCATTGAAATCTAATTGTTAGAGAAGATATTCCCAATTAATGAGTTATGCAGACATTAGGTAGGCCTTTTGGAAGATGTCGTACTATTTTCCATATTAGACTTTGTGTCTTATTTAAACACTCGCCTATATCCAATAGACAAAGGTCTAGTCCATACAATAAAATAGACTCTACTTTGAGGAAGTAGAATCTATCAAAGGAATCAAAGAAAACGTACACAACTTAATGAAGATGATTCTCATTTGAGCCATTGGGGGGCTACTTTGATGGATAAGAAATTGTACCATTTTGTCAATGAGTTAGTAGTGGTTGGATTATAGTCTAGATACATTTACTCCTTCCGGTGTTGTATTGATCTACCCCCTAAGGTCCACTTATAGTCCACACATCTTTTTTTGTTTGAGAATATAAAAATATTAGATTTTTCAGGATTAGTGATCAGATTGTGTTGCATACAAAACCCATTGAACAGGTCCTTTTTTTTAAGACCGTATGGAGTACGATCAAAGAGGATCACATCATCCGCGAAAGCTAGCCAGTTAATATGTAGGCTACCTAGTTTCACCGGATAGGTGTCCTGATTGATCCATAAATTGTCAACATCCGCTAGATGGAGTTTAAACAGAATAGACGCCAGATTACAACCCTGTTTAACTCCTATAGCTGTCGGTATTAAGTCAGTTAGAGATCCAGTCCGATCGATTCTGATTTGATAGTGTTGTGATGTAACAATGCAATTATGGCTATAATGTGTATTGGAATGCCATGTTTTTGCATTTTGGCCCATAGGAGACTTCTAATCACTATCAAAGGCTGACGATAAATCTAGGAATGCCATATATATGGGTCCATTGATCGATTGATGTGACGATGCCAGCAAGTGGGCTAAAATCGGTGCGTTAATTGTGTGCCCATTGATTTCCTAAAACCGGTCTGAAAACGAGAAAGAATTGAGTGCAAAAAAATATGGTGGTTTAGGTCTTGAAGTATTTGAGAGGCAAAGATTTTTGCGGTGACATCTATTATAGCAATAGGTCGATAGTTGGAAGGCATGTCCATCGACCCTTTTTTGTACAGTGGAATGATAGTGGACGTTAGCGGTGAGCTTGAGATAACCCTTGATTGAAAAATTATTGCATCGCCTTTTTAGAACTTGTGCCCAAAAGTGGGGATTGTCCTTCAAGACACATGGCGGTAAACCATCCGGACCTGCCGCCCTTGAAAATGTAAGCCTAGATAGTGCATCCAAAATATCGTTTAATTCCCATGGACAGATAGGTGGCATATTCCTGTGCATTGAACACGCAAAAACCGGGAGGTATGGTGTATTTTTCTTCATAAAATTGAGACCAGGTGGCACCTGAGATTGTTGCTTGAAAAGCCGATTTGGACTTGCCAGCGGGATTTCTGATCAATTCCCAAATATTTCTTGTATTTTTTTTTGCATATCATACTGATGATTTTTTGATTTGCCTTCAAATGAATTTCAAATTATTTCTTTTTATAATCATTTTTGTACCTTAATAGGATTGATTTTTTTAGAAGCAGCGTAATTGGTGCACATACCTCTGGTACCATTCAGATGTCTTAACGCACGTTTTTTGAGTTTTTTCAATGCACTTACGGAATTGTTATGGGAATTTGTGTGTGTATCTACCAAGGTGGGCGCTTCCCCAAGCGCTGACTCAGAGAGATGTTTGCAAATCATGTTTAGGTTCCAGGTATCAATTTCACTATCAATCGCACCCCCCTTAGGAAAATCTTTGGGTATCCATAGATCACGACTAATCATACTGTTTAGCTTCCTACATGTCGCTGAGTTCCATCTCACCGATTGCATGTGTCTGTCAATGACCGGTAATGTAAGAATAGGAGGTACCAGGTGTGTTTGGCAGGAAATGCTCACAGTGGAAAATAGCAAGCAATGATCACTAGGCCCAGAATGTACTAAATAAGTAGACCTGCTTTCCTAGCTAGACCAGATGATAATGCAAGATAGTCAATGCATGATTTGTGAGGGCCTCGATGCCAAGTAAAAGGGGATGCTTGTTGAGCTGGGCGAATTAACTGAAAATCCCAGTTGTGAAGAAAGTGAGCCCATGGAAGACCTCTAATGTAGGGTAGTTTGTAATAGGTTGGAATACGAATTTAGAGACAAATTGAAATCACCAATGATGATTTCTAAATTGGAATTTGCAATATATGCGTCGGTATCCAGTCATAATGTCGAATACAATAATGTCGAAAGACAAAATGTCGAAAATATTTAATCGAAAATAAAAATGTCGAATTACAAAAATGTCGAATTTTTTTCGATTTTTTTTTTTCGAATTAATGTTTAAATAAATAATTAATTAATTATAGTTTATAAAACATAATTTTTTAAATGGTTAAAGGTATATCCATGGTGGGTGGGGGGGATGGGGAGGAGGGGGGGTTGGATGTAGGGGTTTGGGATGGGTTTCTTAAATAATTAATTAATTATTTAATATTATATTAAAGATTTTTTAAAAATAATTAAAGGTATATCTATGGGGGGTGGGGGGGATGGGGAGGAGGGGGGGGGGGTTGGGGTAGGGGTTTGGGATGGGGGGGTTGGGGGGGGGGGACCCCCCCCCATAAAAAATGTTAGTATTTGTGTAAAAAAAAAAAAAAAAGTGTTTTGGGTTTTCGATTTTTTTTTCGACATTTTTTTTTCGAAATTATGACTTTTCCTATTATATGTATGTGTTTTCGACTTTTTTGCATTCGACATTTTTTTTTCGACATTTTTGCTTTTCGACATTAAGTTTTCGACTTTTTGTCTATGAACCGTCTGTGAGTACTGTATTGAGATTAAAAATAATAGTCTCAATCGGAGAGGAAGCTGGATTGCAATACGATATGATCAAGATGGTCACGGGTGAAGTCGAGGACAAGGACAATTCAAAGACTAAAAATTGAGTTGATGAAAAGATCATTTTGGACGTGCCTCAAATTTTGTTTAGAATTAAAATGGCGAGCCTACCATAAGGTCTGCCCATAGGCCCTCTTTCAGCAAGTTGTGAGTAAGCTGTATAACCAGCTGATTCTAGATTTTTGATGGACATGGTTTCTTGTAGTAAAATAATTGATGGGTAGTCAACCGAATTTAAGGAATTAAACCAAGCATGGTAGTTCTTAAAACCACAACAGTTCCAGGAACAAATTGTAATGACTGCATTTTATGACGTGGTAGGTTATGCATTGGTGATTGTTAACGTTTTGATCAGCAGTTCTAGCCATGCAAGGCCCTTTATGATGTTAGAGAAGGAGTCAAGTTGTTCCTTTAGGATGTTGTTAATTACATGAGCTTGCTGATCAGGCTGCGTTGCCTGCGTAGATGGTAAGGCAATGGGCGGTTGATACTCGATGAAGGTCACAGATTCTTCTGTAGATTTAAAGGCAAACAATTGTTGACCAAGTGCCACAAAATCTGCCTCATGTTCCCATATTAGTTTTGCTATTATGTGAGATTTCAATTTACACAGCATACGATTTTTTTTTTTTTGATAAAGGTAATTTGATCCATTCCACATCGTCTGAGATCAGGCTACGGCACGACGGAATTTGATGGAAAAGTTTCATTAAGGCAGAGTGATTAAGACTGGCAGGCCCGTTAGTAACGGGATTCGAATACCAACCCACAAGTAGTTTCATATCAGGGGACACATCATCGATCCTTGTGAATGGAACCAGTGTTTCAGGCAGGATAGGTCTATCTCTTTCAGCATCACCTTTAGTAAGGTTTTCTGCGATGTTTGTGGAAGTGTGCACAACTTGAGCATTCCCATTGTCAACTAGCGGCACAAGAGTACACCTCTAGGAGGCAGTGGTTCCATGTTAGGCGCAGTGTTATTATTTGACACTGCACTGTTTAATGTAACTGGTGTTTCATTGTTTATTTCAATCTGTATCTCCTTTGTACTGGGTGCTTTGGTAATGGAAATAACAGGAGAATCGCCCTGCTTAGAAGCAGAAGTTTTTTCTTATTTTCAGTTGCCTGGAAATAATTAAGCAGCTGCGTTTGCATTAAAGGAGTAATGACACTAGTTGGTTTAGGCGATAAATCCTTCAATGGAAAAGATGCCGATATCCCATCGTTTTCTGAAATTAGGTCAGACGTTGTAAGGACAGAGGTTTTATTACACTTCACCTTAGGTGGTAAAGAGGTGTCGTGATTATTTAGATCAAGGTGCAGTTTGCTTTCAGAGTCAAGTTTATTCAGGTCAATAATAGTGTCTTCATGAGCAAAGTTGGTGAGTTTTTTGACAGCTGAGTTGTGTCCCTTTATTTTTTTTGTTGGCTGATTTTTCGATTTACAATCTACCATACCTTTTGAATCTGCTTCTGTTTTGGCTCGCGCCAAGGCTGTTATACTCCTTTTGATCGCTCTTAGGTATGATTTTTTAACTTTAAGTGACATAAATTGGAACTTTTGATAGTTTCTTTCTGATTGTGTCATTATTTGTGCACTCAGATCTGCAGAATTTAGTTCCTCAGCTTCTAGGATTATCGTTTAGGCTGAGGGACTATCTGGTGAGGAGGAAGCTATCACAGAGGGCAGTTTAATATCATGTGTTGAAAATACTTCATGTTGTGGATTACTGGGAACAAGTTTGGCATGTAGAAGTATGTTCTCAATGACCACAATTGTATCATGCTGCAGCTTTGCCACCGTCATGTAATCAATGGGCGGCAACACATTGTCATTAGAGAATCTCATCTCTGATGCTCTCAGAACTTCTGCAAATAGTTTTGGCTTTGGGACCAGTTGTTCAGGTTCCATTTATGTTTGAGTTTCTTAACATTTTTTACAGGAAGAACCTGGTCGTGAGAGCTGCCAAATGCATGTTTGCAGCATTGATGAGAAGATATGTGCCAACATGAAACCCTCAATTCTGCTTAATTTAATGAGTATATCCGAGGTGGATACATTAAGTGCATTGATGGATAGGTGCATATGTTAGTGTCCTCTATCTAGTAGGTTTAGTATGCGAGTGAGGACTGGAAAGTTTTGCAGTTCATACTCGTTCAAGTCTATTAGAGACTCTTACAACGGATAAAATGGAAGATTGGAGTGAGGAGGAAGAAAAGATGATCCCATGACATTTTGTGAGGTAGAGGTTAAGTCAACCGGTGAATGCAAAGGAAGCGGCTCTAGGATCAAAGCTGTGGCCGCAAAAGTTGGAGAATTTGCATTAACTTGTTTGAGTTTTTCCTTTAAATTCTTGCGCCTCCTCATTTAGGCTCGGGGGTGGCTCAGTCATTAATGGTGTTTGGTAGCAGTGAACCTGTTCACGCAGGCCTTGAGATTTCGAGGCCGGGGTTGAGGGCCCATTAGATAGTCTGACACACGTGTGTAATTCTGCCATAATGGCGGGTGCAACCATCGAAGTGTCTGCGGTTGTGGTTCCATTGGGTATACATGCAGCACCAAGTAAAGAGTTGTCAATAATAGCAATGTAATGTAGACATTGTGCATGTGGATTTCTCACAAGACAAACCAGAATTGTTATCTGAGCCCGCAAGATGAAGATCAGGGGCAGCCTTGAGATCACATGACTTGTGGTGCATGGAACGTTTTGTCTACTAGTAACGTGTTAGGTTCAGAATACGGCACTGGATGAACCATAACGGCTGTGCTTGTTCGTGATTTTACAGTTTGCGGGTTCAAACATTTGCCATTTCTTAAAACGCTCGTAGCCATGATGTGCTATGTGTTTGTGATGTGTTATACTAATGATACACTGATTCACAATGTTAAATTAGGTAACTTTCCCACAATGCAGGGGCTTACACTTACTATGTGTTGACTAGAAGCTAAAAGCGGAAAATCAATACCTGCTATTCAGATCCATACAGTATGTTAGATGTCAATAATGATATGAAGTTAGGTTACCAGCATACATTGTTGTGTTTTGCCTATGGGGAATCGCACACGCAAAACGCTGCACACCTGAGCAGCCCAACAGCCAAGACACTTGCAGGGCACTTCCAGGTGCGCGAGCGCAGTGCGCGTGAGGCCCGTAAAAGTAGGAAGGCTGGGAGAAGGTGGGCGGATCAAAATGGGCGGGACTGTGAACAAATGGAGAGCAAAGGCTTGTTTTGTTTGTTTTATTCATTTGTAATGTGCACCAGACCCAAGGGTAAGAGGGCGCAGCAGTAAAGGGTATGCAAAGCTTACAATGGTTACAAGATATACTTTACATGATGAAAATACTATAGACCGGAAAGGCAGAAATGCAGTACATTATATACAGGTATTACACAGTACTATATGATAGGTTATATACAGGATATGATGTTAAATAGTGCTTGCCGGTGGTGTAGCATCAGGCAGAGCAGTACAAGGCAATTTATAGTATGCAATCTGTATCTGTAATAGAGGCAAGAGGATGTCGGGGGTAGCTGATTAGTTGATTGAATGCTTCAAGTGATTGATGTAGTTGGTTCTGAATTTAAGGTAGGATTTCTCAGCATGTATGGTTTGGGGCAGTGAATTCCATACTTGGGCTGCCCAGACGGGGAAGCTGGCACTTCCGGCCTTGGACAATTTAAATCTGGTAAGTTATCTTGCCCACCTCTAACGTAAAACAGTCACAGTTAGCAAGGAGAATCCTAAGTCTACTGACAAAAGAAAAACATTTACTTTGTAGGAGACTGCGAGCAGTCCCTGTAACGCTGCAGTCAGCAGTGTTTCCACACACAAAGGGCTTCCTCTTGCAGACGCAACTTCTGGCGGGTAGATTAAAGCCGATTATGGCAGCAGAACAAGTCCAGGACAGCCCAACAGCCAAGACACTTGCGGGGCACTTCCGGATTCCTTCTTTAATTGCTTTATTTGATTTTTATAAAGTGCCAACTCGGCCATAGGCCTCAGAGCGCTTCACCGTCCCAAATGTTTTCTTTACAGCTTTTTTCTAAGATGCCATCAAACGAGCAACAACAACGTGCCATAAGGAAGAATCGTGTGCGGGGAAAGTCAGGTTTTACAACATAATATTTCAAAAAGTAGTGTTCTCGAATCAGCAGAGTTCACAATCTCCCCATCCGAGCAAGGGATGCAGTTGAAGCTGTCCTTCGCGAGTGGCTCTTCTGTGTCCTTCAGGACATCTATCAGTGCAAACGGACTGAGGAGCTGTGTTCATACGTCCTCCACCACCAAACCCTGACCTCTCTTTGCATTATGTTACGCTTACCTGGCTCCCACAGGGGCGTCGATCGGACCCGGACAGCTGCGACCTCCTCCAACGTGAAGCATAGTGCAGAGATGACAGATTGGACTGCCTAATCTCGTCTGCTTGACCCATAGAAGTATTCTACAAGTGGAGAAAGGGATTTAGCCACCCGTGGATTCTAGTAATGGCACCCCAATGTTCTCCCCACTAATCACCACCGATATTCACTTTCAGTAGGCTCACCTTATGTTTTTAAATGATGAGCTCTCCATCCTGCGTGGAATGCAGCGGCGCGTAGATACCAGTTACTTCACTGGTTTGAAGGCGGCGGAAGAGTTCCGGATGAATATTGACTCTGAGGTTCAAGGCGAGAACCCGTAAGTATAAAGTTCAAAGAGTTCAATATGTCCGATGTTCACCCTTGTACATTCCTTTCTTGTGTTGCAGCTGGATCCAAGGGAACATTGTCTTGTGGCAGCTGATGGTGTTCAGGTAAGAGTCTGTATTACCCAACACTGTCCGGTAAAAGATGCGTGTATTTAAATTGCTGGTTTCTCTCTCCTTACAGGTGCGCCGTAAGAAGTTGCGGTTTGTTACAGAATAATGCCTTCGGTTGTTAATCCGGTAAGTCTATGGTGGAGAAGTTGTATTTGTTGGCTCTCTCGGCTCACCTTATGTTTCTTTTGTCCCCTAGATGGTGGAATTCTGCGAAGAAAATGATGGAGGCTGCTCCGGATCGAAAAATGCTGTGAGGAATGGTGAGTATGGCGCGGCGCTGCAGCTGGCGATGCGACGCATGTAGAATAATGTCCTTTTCAGGTTCGAAGACGTGAAGGATCCAGAATTCAGGTAAGGATTGAAATAATATCTGTATTCTAACCTTTCCTTCTTCTTTCTTCTATTGCTAGGAGCTCTGGATTCGAGACGGGCGTGGCTGAAGACTGGATGCTGACTGCAGGCACGGTGAGCGTTACGCTGCTGGATGCAGAATAACGCAAAGCATGTGCTGCTGTTCGGGCGTGGTTTAAATAGCCTCCAAAGTTGTTCCAGGTAAGAAGTCCCTAGAACCACACCCGAGTAAAAAAATAGTCCCTGTAGTAAAATAGTCCCATCCAGGCCTCACGTTGGCTTGGATTCATTTGCAGCATGGTCTGCATGAGGTAAGTAAAGTCTATGAGCCTGGCGCCTATGGCGCCAGGACTGAACCCAGACAGCCCCCAGCTGGGGCTGCTGGGGTTTTATTAAATATCTGGATGCCTGCTCCCAGGGCTGATGAGCTTGATCTGGATGCCCGGGGGTAGGCCTCATGACAGCTAGTTGTCTTTGGCTTTGAACCATTAACAGAAACTTCAGGACTATTGGTACTCCTTACATCATCCCTCTCTTGATCAGAAAGCTTAATTTGAACTTTCTCCAACAATTTCAGTATTGGTCTTGTCAATATGAGCAGATAATGGTGCAACTGTCGTAGACAAAACATTTGGGTTTTTAAAGATCTCAAAGATATAATTTCCCTTTCTGCATACACCTCTCGTGTGTGCACTGGGGATTCCGTATAAGTGCTGGTTGCTGGTTAAGAAAGGGGTGGAGCCCGGTGAGACCTGGTGACGTGACAGCTCACTGACTAAACAGAAGAGGAAACACACGTTAGACTACTAAAAGAGCTAACGTGTGTAAAAATGTAACTTCACACTAGAGTTCAAAGCAAGGAACAAAGGATAATAGTCTTTTAAGCTTCCTGCTACCTCCAACGTTACGGCGCATACACTTGCACACTGCTGCTTCTTTCCGACGACTTCTCTCTCGCAGCGGTCCACATTCAGTCCAGCCAAACAGTCTACTTTGGGCTACTTCAGGTGCACTACAATAACCCTGACCTCCTGCCAATAGGTACCCAAACTTTGGTATAAGTCTGAACTACACAGGTTGGTAGTGTGGCTGAGCAGCCAGGCTTATCTCAAGAGGGGTCAATGTGAGCAGGAACGCTGTGACAGCGTTTCACAGTACAGTTATTCAAATAAACACTTACACCCAAGGTTTCTTGATAAAACAATTATTAATTTATTTCACAGTCTGTTGTATAAGCCTTCTTCAGAAGGGAGAAATATATATGTAACAATTAAAATACACTTCAAAGCACTCTTATTTTCTCTAAATCAGATGATACCCTTTGGGAATGGCACACACACACTTCCTACACCCTCAGGTGACTTAAATAGCTAGGACCCTGGGGACATTGATTTATCACTTTAAAGTCAATTTCACTTCACTGCTCTTGGAAACAGTAGTTTCACCAAGAGAAGGTATTTAATGCTTTGGGAAATTTAAGAGACTGCCCGGTGCCGCTGCACTGAAGGTGCTGTGTTTCACAATGTAAAGATGATGCCTTTGGATTTTGGCAGACTCCAAAGTCAAAAGAAACAGAGTCCAAATCACAATAAAAATACATAAGAGGCCGAGAAAAAGGGCTCGATCTCTCCAGGTTAGAAATTAAAAGTACATTTAGAGCAATACTGAGTTTGGTGTAAAAGATAGAATAGAGGAATAAAACAAAGGTTAACAAATAATTCATAAATAGGTTAGTTCTTTTGAAACCTTCAATAAATTAACCCTTTCCTAGGTAAAAGATAAAGCACAGAGTCAGAGGAAAGAAGAGTCACTCAGGGAGACAGGGCAGCCAATGTTAATTGCACAATGTCAAGGAGAGCGGCAGATCTTCTTTGCAGGTACGTAAAAAGTCTTGCACAAAGTTTCTAGAAATGTTTGTGGAAAATGGAACACTTGAAGGGCCACGAGCTGGGAGGCCTGTGAGGGGCAAAGCTTTAGCAACTCTGCAAGGTAACCAAGACAGGTCTCAACTGAGAGCAAGCAAGGCTACACAACAAGAGGTAAATTTTCTTAGACTTTACAGTACCTCTGGTTAGAAGAAATGGTTCCAGCGGGCTTCTGTTCCTGTACAACTCTGCAAATCCGGTTGTTCCTGAGCCTCAGTCGTGGGGACAAGAGGGACGGCGTCTGGGCAACCTTCGATTCAGCGCTGGTTCTGTGTTTTAGCTCCTCGCATCTGACAGCAAATAGCAACACTGCGGTTCTCGGATACCACTCTGGACTTTCCTCGTATCTGGGGTCCAGCACTCAGGCTTGGTCAGTCTTGCTTCAGAGAAGACTGGAGGATCTTCCTGGCGCTCTGGTCCTACTTAAAAGCAACGCACACAATCTGGTGTTCCTCTCCTTGGCACTTCTCTTCCAGCAGCAGCAGCAGTGGAAATACAGCCAGCTCTGAGAGGATGTCCGGACTGGCTTACTTTGGAGTAGATAGGTTCCACCAACTCAAACTGAGAATTCGTACTTGCAGGGCTTCTCTTGTCGAGGCGAATTTGGAGCTTTAGCACAGCAGCAGGGCTTCACCGGGCAAACCAATGGTCCAGGAGTTGCAGCAGGTGTCTCTTCCAAGTTCATCTTCGGATTCCTTCGTCCAGTAGTCGACTCTGCAATCCAAGCCAAAAAGCCTTGCCTGTTATGCAGATTACTCCCATTCATTCCAGCCTAGCTTTCAATCACACAGCAGGGTGGCTGACCTTGCCGGACAGCCAGCCGACCAATCCCCTTTGGGTGCCTTCCTATAACAAAGGGGATTGAGCACAGGGAGTTTCGGGCACCTCCCTCCCTCCCTTCCTGCCCCTGCCAGACATACTGGAGCCAGATGCAGGCTTCACTCGTAAATCCCGCCAAAGGCAAAATTAACAAAGGGACCAAACCTGGTTTGGCGCGCAGAGTAAATCTCAAGAAGGACCTTTCCAACAAGAAATGGTGAAAAAATAAGACCAGGGCCATTTTGACAAAATGGGCACCCATGGGTGCTTTACTGCAGCCCGCGGTAAAAACTCCCAATGTTAGTTAAAAGTAAACCACTGCCACCAGCCATTAATTGTAGAACGGATAACATAAAAATGTTACATGAGGAACTAGACAAAGGGCTAAATAACCCCTCCAGCACCCTATGGTAAGATAGTGTGTGCTGAGTCTAGAAAGTTTCAAAATGTAAGTAAAGTCAATTTCACTTCACTGCTCTTGGAAACAGTAGTTTCACCAAGAGAAGGTATTTAATGCTTTGGGAAATTTAAGAGACTGCCCGGTGCCGCTGCACTGAAGGTGCTGTGTTTCACAATGTAAAGATGATGCCTTTGGATTTTGGCAGACTCCAAAGTCAAAAGAAACAGAGTCCAAATCACAATAAAAATACATAAGAGGCCGAGAAAAAGGGCTCGATCTCTCCAGGTTAGAAATTAAAAGTCCTAAAGTCCAGCAAAAGAGCTGGGGGTCTCTAAGGTAGAAGGGAATTAGCACATTTCTGAGAATTCTCCCTAACAGGAAGGGCACAATGGAAGGAGCGTGCAGAGATCCTGAAAGGCTACCGTGAAAGTGAATGGATATTTTGTGAAACGAGGAACAGAGTGGCGTGGGCCTGTCCTAACTAACTTTATGCTTTTGTGAAATGAGGAGCAGAGTGGCAGAGGCCCCGTTCTGCGAAACAAAGTGCAAGAGGTCCAGATATTAAGAAACCAACCCTATTGTCAGAGTGGTCACGCATAGGGGTGATTTGCGAAGGTCTCTGACAAGTGAACAGTGTGAAAGATAAGTACAAATGTTGGGGAAGGGAGTTCTCCCCGAGCTCTGTGAAGCGGAGCTGTTTAGATGGAAAGTGTTTCAGTCGTGTTTATGTGTTTGAAGACCGGCAAGGGTAGCCTGTGAAAGTAACCAAGAAGGACCTTTGTGCATATCTGTTTATTTGACAATTGTGAAGCCGGGTGAGGGAAGCCCAAAAGAATCCATTGAAGAGGACTACCATGTATATTGACCTGACATTGAAATGGAAACAGATTTATGGGAAATCTTTGAACTGTGCATTCTATCCACCTTGAAGGAACTTTGTAAGACCCCCATTGAACTGATTGGGCAAGGGAGTGTTGAGACAATTCCATTGCCATTCTGACATTCTTTTGAGACACCCTTTATTTTCATACCTTTTCCCACACTTAGTTATTGTGAAACGTGAGGGCAAGTATAGGTTTCTGACACAGACCTTTTCCTTTGTTTGACTGACTTGGACCATTTTGTTTTACTTTGATGGTCGAGACTTCTCCCATTATAGAATTGCAGCCAGCTAGGAAGTCTCCAACCCAAAGGTGTTGAAACTTGTACCTTTGTGTCTGTCCTTACTTGTGATACCATGCCTGCCTCACAGTGTGCACATATGTTTCAATTGATTCTTCCTAAGAGATGTGTTGCTGTATACGTTATTATAAAATGTACTACACCTATGTTCTATTACTTAAGAAACTTGCAATTGTGTTCTTCATGTGTTCTGCATGTGTTACTGTGTTCAGTACTTAGATTGCAAATATTTAACAGTGCACCTTATATATAAATAATGACAATTTTTATATAACTTTGAAATGTATGTGTTTCCCTGAATACATGTATGCACAGAGTTCTTTGTACCTCCCTGCAACCTTCCTCTCCTAGACTAAGCCTGGCTGCTCAGCCATTCTACCAAACCTTTCTGTGGTGACAGTAACTTGTGTAAAACTCCCTAACAAGGCTGAATTCTATATTTTCTTTTAGGGTAAAAGATTTTTGAACCTAAATACATGCAAGACGCCCTCAGACAATCCTGACTCTAAGCCAAAAGACCTTTTCTATTTCCTCTTTCCCAATTATAAGCAAGGGGTAACATGTCTGTGTGCAAATGTTTGTTACCAATCTGGGAACAAAGGGTGTTAAACTTGCAGTAAAAACCAAATAGCTTCTGCACCCATAACATGTATGTAATAATAATAATTTTATTGTGATATAGTCCAAATTTGGACTTTACACAAACATAAAACTATAAAAACATAGTAAGACATGACGATAACGCACAATGTCAAATCCATATGCAATCTGTGAAATAAAGTAAAGTAAAATGGATACACAGAATACAAAATACCAAAGGACAATGCACTGTACATTATAGAACAATAGAGATAACATGACATGACTTCTATTTCAGTTCCAAGTTAATCAGGCAGCACAACCCATAATTCATTCAAGCGTATACTGATATATACACACAACAGAGGGTATAGTGGAGTCCAGGTGTTACAACAAGGTCTAAAACTGTCCATAGTACCACAAGCCAAAGTGTATCCCCAACAATAGGAGAAATGGAGTCTTTAGTCAGATAAGAGGGACTTGGCATGTATCCATACCCTAAATAAAGAGCGCTGTAGTGAAATGGTGTCAGAGTTGAGACAATAGTCTGAAAAAGAATCCCCGGTAATAGCTTCATACCTATGTACCAGTTTACCAAGCATGCACTTATAAAGCGGCCCCAGTTTAACACATTGGGTAAGGACGTGTCTAGCTGACTCTTTGAATCCTGATCTGCCACAGATACGGCCGGTGCTATGTTCCAGTTGGACTCCAGACGGGGGCCTGTGACTGCTAGTACCGGTAGTTGATATATGCGCAACCTTAAAATGAATTGTCTTACTTCGGTTGAGTCTTCCGGTATCTGTGCACAACATGAGACACTCTCTCGTACCCTTTTAGTTTTGACAGATGGGTATAGTTCCCACACCAATCCCATCTGTTGAGTTTGTTAAAAAATAAAATGTATGTGGTAGGATGATGTAGGATAACGTTGAAAAACCTGGAGGGTGGTGTTTCTGTTCCTATTTACACGTTTACTCCTCATTTCCTGACTTTTTAAAATCATTTTTAGAAATGTTAAATCCATTTTGATGCAACTATTTAAAATATAATTTTCAAGTATTTTAATTCATGAATTCGCTTTCTGACCATCTATTGATTACCTTCAAACCCATAGTTGATAACTTGCTGTCTCATTGGAAAAAACTCAGGCAGTAATTGGTCCACTTGAGTTGCGCACTAAAAGGTTAAATTATTGACTGACAAATCTGTGGTAAAAGGCTTCAGAGTGTGTTTTAGCTTGCTAGCATAAAAGCACAATGAGAAGTGGTTTTGTTTTGTAATGGAATTTTTCATATGTTAAATGCTGTTGAATTTAGCTTTAAACGTTACTGCACATGCAGAATAGTTTTGATCATCACCACTAGTGTATTTATTTATTGAATATTTTGGAATACTGCATTCACTGCACGATAGGGGTTCATGCTGTGTTTCTATGTCACACATACTGTCTGTGCCAAGGGGCAGTCCACTTTATTGCGCATTCTAAAAGGATTCACTGTTGTCTGATGCTTTTTTTGTTGGGAATGTAATGTTGATTGGTGCTATTTCAGTCAATGTTTTATATAGCAATGGTTCTGTTTTACGTCTAGATAAGGAGGCTGAACATTTCCAAATCTATCAGCCACAGCTTGTGGTTGCGAGGAAGCTGCTGTCGCAGGTCTGCTCTATCGCAGACAGTGGTAGTCAGAGCCTCGATCTCGGACGCTTCAGTAAAGTGGATTTCCTCATTTTAGTGTCTCGCTCTGAAGTCTTAGTTCAACAAACTCTTCAAAGAATACGGCATTCAGGTAATGTTAAAAACGACATTAACAAGAAGGCCGCAATGTGTTATGAAAGAAAACTGTATTTTATGAAACCTTGACCTTTTAAAAAGAAATATCGGTAAACATTCCACTTGTTAACAAGAAAGTTACTCCTGAATTTTTTTTTGTATTTGCAGGAGTCCTTGTTGACTTGGGCCTGGAGGAAAACAGTACTGCCAACCAGAGGGCAGATAAATACATTCTTCGGCTAGATGGTGATATCCAGGCCAAGTTTGAAGCTTTTATGAGGAGAGTTAAACAGAATCCATACACACTTTTTGTATTAGTTCATGACAACTCCCATGTGGACCTAACGAGGCAAGTATCTCAAATTTATAGCTGAAAATGGGGTTCAGGAGGAAGAGAATTGAGTAATTAAAGGGAAGATCTTCATCAAATAAAATGAAAGCATCCAATGAGCAGCATATGTGTTAGGCAGTGTTAAGATGGATTTCCAAAATCTTCCCTGGGAGTTGATTTTGGGAGGCCAACCTACTATGGTGTAAAGGAAAGATGCTGAAGTCTTGGCAAACACCTACCTACCTAGGTAGGTACCTAGGTAGGTAGCAGAGTCGTACGGCTTGGACATGGTATGAGAGTGGTCTAGGGCTACAATGAGTCTACACAGAACACCGACAGTTTGTTAGGCAGGGAAGTACAAACATATACACTGATTTTCAGGCCTTTAAAATACACTCGAAGCAAATTAAACCTCTAGGCAAATATTGTTACACTTACTATAAAACTATATATATATATATATATATATATATATATATATATATATATATATATATATATATATATATATATATTTTTCACCCTTAGGAGAAGATGGAAAGCATTTGATTCAATAACCAGTGTAAAACAGGCAAGTACTCTGATACATCAGTAAAACCATTCAGAACCATTCAGAACAACCATGAAACAGTTCCCTAGCACTTACCATACCTAAGGTGGTTTGGAGCTTACTCTTACGTCCCATCCCTTTTCCTCCATACTGTATGGGTGTCCCTTGCGAGGGATGAGAGATGGAACCTTTTTCCCCTTCTTAAATTTAGATGCTCCTCTGACTCCGCCCACCGGGGCCACTACTCCGTCCCCATTGACGCGTCGACAATATTCAGAATTGCCTAATAACACCAGTATAAATTGGGGGGAGAATGGTGGGACATATGAAGGAAAGGGGACTATGGACTTAGAGTATGTTAGTCACTACGGTGAGTAACTATAAATTACTCTTCCGTCCTGTCACCTTTCCTCCATACTGTATGGGCGATTACAACTGAATGTAGCCCCAGGGTGGAGAGGAGCCTGACTCCACCCACCAGTGCCACTCCCCAGTCCCCTTTTCCGCATCGACGGGAACGGGCCGAATTCACCAACGCTCCTGTGTTTGGCTTCGGCAATGTAATACCATGCTCTCTTCCCTGGATATTTTTCTGTCTTTTTCTTTTCAATTAGGTACTGCATGTCGACTGCAGCAGGCTTCAGGAGTTGTCCAGCCTGCGAAGGACTCTTCCCTACATCCAACCCCCATGCCCTTTGCCTCTGCTGCCTTGGCCCCGACCACGGCTGGGAAGGCTGCCCTGCGTGCGATGCACTGTCTCCACAGGCACTGGAGAACAGGCTAGCTAGGTATAGAGAGCTCTTCCAAAAGTCACCTGCGGAGGACCTAAAGGACTTCGTAAAACTTTGCTCGAGGAAAGGCCTTTATTCTCCATCGCACCCAGTAAAGTCGACTCCTTCCCAAGGAACACCTGACCGGGAGGAACCTTTTGGGTTCTAGCACCAGCACACGTACCAAGTCTAGTCCAGCTACCGGCCTCGTGGCCGAAGGGGTATCCGGATCCTTCCGGGGTCAGTACTGAGGGACCGCAAGGTTCTTTTATCAGGGTTATGCCCTTGTTAGGCACAAAGTTTGTATGCAGTACCCTTTGGGAACACTACACACAACTATGACTATAGGTGTAAGCAAACCAACCTTAGGTATAAGTCTGTACTACACAGTTTTGGTAGCGTGTTGAGCAGCCAGGCTTATCTCAAGAGGGGAATGTGAGCAGTAATGATGTTACACAGAGGTCTACAATCACAGGTGTTCAAATAAACTCTTATGCTCAAGGTTTCTTTGATAAATACTTTATTTATATGTCAGTTATAAAACATTCATTAGAAGAAGGCAATTATATAATAACACACAAATATACTTCAATACTATTTCAGAATATTTTTCAAGAGGAGTAAAAGGCAAAGGTTATTAGAACATGAAAGGTTACAATTATTCTTAGGCAGTGTAGATACTTTGAGTTCACCAGAAGAGTCAATTCAATTCAACGCGCTAGGCTAAAGCCAATGGGCTAAAGTCTTGTATAGGATAAAGCAGTTCTGGTAGTTGAACGGACAAGTCTCCGCAGAAGTTCTCAGAAGTAGTTTGTAAAAAGAAGTCCCCTGCTACCCTTTCCTCTCGAAATTGCTGGTGGCAGTGGTTTTACAACGAACTACCATGATTTTTCCCGACCACGAACACCGGTAGCTAAAAATCGCGGGAGCCATGTTTTTCAAGATGGCGCCTAAGTTCTTTGTTTAAACAGGTCCCGGTCTTCTTTTTTTGCCATTTCTTTTTGGAAAGGTCCTTCTAGAGTTTGTCTCTGCGCGCCAAACTAGGTTTGGTCCCTTTGTTTCTATGCCTTTGGCAGGCTTCAGGACTGAAGACTGCCTCTGGCACCCAAGTGTCTCGGGTGGGCAGGAAGTGAGCGAGGTGCCTGAAACTCCCTGTGCTTAGTCTCCTAAGGGACCCAAATGCACTGTGGCGTTATTGGCTGGCTGTCTGCTGGGTGAGTGGCAGCTAGGCTGAAATGAATGGGAGAAAACTGTTTAAAAGGTGAGTCTCTTGGCACTGGAACAAAAGAACCGAAGACGAGCTGGAAGAGGACGGCTGCTGCAACTACTGGACCGTTGGTTTGCCCGGTGGAGCCCTGCTGCAGGTCCGAATCACCAAGTTTATCTCGATAGAGAAGCCCTTCAAGGAGGACTTCTTCCTTTAAGTTGGTAGGACCAATGAACTTGTAAGCCACCTGGACACCATTCTCGGAGCTGCTTGTATTTTCCTCAGAGTGCTGCAGGAAACCGAATAACCAGGGAGAAGGACACCAGCTTGTGTGCTTGAAGACATCTACCGAAATTGAAGAATTGCCAGTTTGCCAGCTTTGTGACCACTCCCCGTGCAGTGCAGGAGTCCCCCGACGTCCTCCCTCTTGGCCCCACGACTGAGGCTGAGGAACAGTGAGATCTGCAGTAACTGCCAGGAACAGAAGTCTTCAGCTGCATCTTTTTCTTCAAAATAAGGTACTGTGAAAACCCGACTGAGAGAACTTACCTCTCACTGAGAAAGTACGTGAAACGTTGGAAACTTGCAGGCCTAGTTAGCTTGTAACCCGACATATGAACCTTTCTTCCGTGAACTACTTTCGAGAACCGTGGCAAATACTTTTCTGTTGAAATACCAGAACCGTTTTTACCTATACAAGACACTAGTCCATTGACCTTGGCCTACCTATTGCATTGAATCAACTCCTCTGGTGAACTCAAACTATTTGCACTGTTTAAGAGTAACTGTAATTTTTGTTTTATTAATGTATGCCTTTTTGATCCTAGTTCAGATGCTCTGAATGCCATTTTGCTCCTCCTTCAAAGTAGTGTAAATGTTTCAGAACCGGTTAGTTTGAAGTATTGTAGAATATTTTTTTGTGATATTGATTGCCTCCTTTTATTGAATGTTTTCTAACTGACTGTGTAATAAATTAAGTGTTTTACCAAGACAAGTGTCTGTTTGAATACTTGTGATTGTAGACCTCTGTGTAACACTATTACAAGCTCACATTCCCTCTTGAGATAAGCCTGGCTGCTCAGCTCGCTACCGAAAACTGTGTGGTACAGACTTATACCAAAGGTTGGTTTTGTTTACACCTGTAGTCCTAGTTTTGTGTAGTGGTCCCAAAGGGTACTGCATACAAACTTTGCCTAACAAGTAGTTATCACAAGGAAAATAAAAAGGGCAGCTCAAAGAGCTCCCAGCAACATTACAGAAAGTGTGTGCTGCAATGATAAATTACAGATGCCTTAAAAGGTGGAGGAATGCATTACTCCAAAAAGATACAACCAAAAGGGTTGAAAAAGGTTCCCACTTACTCAGGAGAACTGATCAAGAATCCAAGAGTCCAGAATAAATGTCTGGGGGACTCACAAGTGGTGAGAATATTGCAAAAAATTGAAATTCTACCTAATATCAAGTTTCTCTATTAAATATTTACTTCTGTATGTTATCTTTCTGATACTTCTTGAGACTTCCCTCGTAAGCTTCTGTAACTCTTCCGATATACTTGTAGCTCTTGTACCCATGGTTACAGTTTTACTACAATTTTCCTTATAGTACGTTATCACCCTCGTATCTTAAGTGTATGTCTCTTATCTTCTTGAAGGTTAATCCTCCCTTGTTTTTGTAAGACATTATACCAGTTATGGTTCTCCCCCCTCCTGGGTTCTTAGTGCTGGATTGTCTCTGCTGATTCTGTTCTCTTACCAGTCTCTCTTCACAACACTTCCTACACTTATTTAAGGTGGATTCTCTCCTCTCTTACGGCCTCTGTTTCTGGAGGTTTCCCCTTACTTTCCCTCTTCATACTAGGGTATTTGTTTCCACTTTCCCAAACCGCGTTATTCGTCACACGCTGTATTGATTTAACATATTTCCAGTTCTGCAGATTTAATGTCTCCCTTACCCCCTACCCTGGCACTTCTCCCCTTCCCTCTTCCTTGCACTTGCGCGATCTGAATGACACAAGGCCTTCTATGATAGTTGTTTTGGCCTCCCCTTGTTTCCCCCGCCTTGTCTTGTTGCGCCTAGAAACACTTGTGTACAGGCACGGTATGAATGCCACATCATGTATCATACATATGACTTTGAGAAGCTTCTCTTCTCTGATTACGTTGCCCAGAGAGGCCTCCTGCCTTTCACGTTCTCCCCAGTACCTTTTTCGACGCTGGGGAACCTCCCAGAGTTTTACGCAGACTTGGATGTTTGGTTTTTCGGTTCTTCTCCTCTTGCTTCTCCAGTGTCGTGTTTTCAACTCCACTGTAGTGGAATGTTGTATATGGATTTTGGCCGCAGGGAGCCCATGGGACTCCCTTCTTGGGCGGTCTGGTGTCATTAGCGGGACTCCTCGCCCACCACGATGCAGCTGTGGTCACACCACCCCCTTGTACAGGTCTTTATGTCCCCATTCGGGCAACGGTTTCCCCCATTGCAGGATTCTTCAGCTCTCCGGCGTCTCACTCTGGCATTTCTTGCCTGTCTAGAAGTCGTGGGCTCTGCTACTTTATTCTGCTCCGCCTCTCCAAGGGACTTCCCCTGCGTACCATGCTCTCTATACTCACAAGAGCTACTCATCTCAGTTATATCCACAGCTCTTTTTAAGGAGACATTTCCTTTTCTTTTGGTATGGCTGGTTGTTTCCCACATTGCCTGAAGCCAAATGTAAGGCTGACCGATTAATCTTCATAGCTGGCAGTCCCATATAGGCAGATGTGGTCATTGCTTTAGGGAGTTCCTCATCAGAACGGGAGTCCTTGTCCCATGACGGGGGAGTTGCTTCCAGTGAGATGCCACTTGCCCAGACACAAGGGAGCGTCTCGCGGAGTGGACTCCCCTCCCTAGCCTCAGATGGGGCGAGTACCTCTGATTTATCACAAAAGTTATAAAAATAGTTATTTTAGAACACACTGGAAAATGAAACTAGCAGGTAGTACTATCTCACACTCTATAATACAAATACATACATAACCATTAAATATCAGATAACTTGCAGTGCAATGCAGGTAAATTAGATGCAATAAGATGAATGGGGCCTTGTGACCAAAGGTCACAGGGTTCTACCCAGTGTTTCCCACCTGTAAGTATTCTCTATAGGAAGGATGAAATGGGCTTGTGGTGGTGAATATTTTCAAACTTATTAGAAGTTTTACAACAATTTACTAAAGGAACGTTGTGTTCTGCTTTCTTCCAGACCCAAGGCTAAGCCAGGGTCAGGATACCTAACCCAGGTTTGATGACCAAAGGTGAGTGGAATGGAGATAGGAGACAAAGGGACTTGTTCCCAATGTTCTCCTATGGAGGACGGAGGAGGGAGACAGGCACACTGATGCTTACTTACCCTTCTCCACCCCTCCCCCTGACGATGATTTTCCTAGTCGTCTTTGTGGATCGTCTAAGGGTCGCTGGAGATTCGATCCTGTTAGAGGTGTCCAGTATTATAAAATTCCTCTTTACTGCCCCCGGCCTTCCATTTCTATGGACCCCCAAACCTTTTGCTTTTATTTTTGTATCTGACCTGCTCTTTTGACAGTGCAGTGAAGCCTTAAGCTTCACTACGCTGTTTTTTTGCTAATCTGTCATGGGGAAACTGACATGTCCTTCAGGCTGTCAGCACTATGAAACATTGTTTTCCTTAGCCTAGTTGCTTTGTTACTTCTTTTGGTAACTTGTTTGCACTTGTGGTAACTTTTATCATTGTGCAATGCATCTTACAATGTAGTACGATGGGGTACACTTTTTGTTTTACCCTAGACTAACACTCGGAGGATTTTTGGTTACTCTAGGTGTGTTAAGTGGACAAGCTATTGGCAGCAGTGACTTTTTACAATTTTTTTGGTGCATTTTGTTCTAGCCTTGGCGCGTTTACTGTGTTTGGCTATTAACTGTGGCTAGTGGTCAAACATGGCCATGCCACAAGGTTTTTCGTGTGTCCTTTGGCCATCTTGTCTTTTAGCCTTCTTCCTGGCCTGTGAGGCTTCCGGGAAAGCAGAGGCTTTTGGCGGGCTACTGGAGGGCTGTGTGTGTTTGCTGTCAGGAAGTTAGTGGGGGACTGCCTGGTCCCAATCCACAAAGTGGTTTCAGTGTGAGTGGTATGCATGAGTTTTGCCACCAGTGGTCCTCATTGGACCACTGCTTGGGTGGGTGTGTGTGTTGGTCGGATCTGTCATTGGCTAGTGGGAGTTTCAGCTCTTAGCTGGCTTTTAGAATAAGAGGGGACACATGCACCTTCTCCGGAGAGATCCTGGAAGAAACTTAAGGAGCCAAGAATCGTATACAGCTGCAGAATTTGTGAGGAGACTGTTGACCCGTCGGAAGAAGGCCTGGCAACCAACTTCTGCTGCTGCCCTGTGGAAGATCTCCAGCAGTCCTGTGAAGGAACGAGAGCCTTGGAGTGAAGGGAACATCCATTCTTAACGTCGGCACAGAGTCCTATGAAGGAGAGCCTTCGGAAGTGCCCCTGGACCACCCAGTGGCTAACCAACTCTGAGTTTGGGCTCCCGTGCTGCAGACATCCCAGTTCTGAGTTGAGGCCTGGAACTTGGGGGGGATTCTCAGCTTGTACAACAAGATTACCTGTGGCAAATGTCATGGTCCTAGCATCAAGGGAGGCCCGAAATAAATGGAAAAGTCTGACCGGACAAATTAATCCCTTTGCGTTGCCGTGCATCGGTGGCCTTCATCCGAAACTGCTTACATGCATCCAGTCATGTCCTGAGAGGGGTCCTGCATCGAGGTCTTTTGCATTTCTTCACTGAAAGACCTTGCACCAGCATTAGTCGACGACGGGAAAAGTGCTTGAACCTGGGGATCGTGTGCTGGAGCTGATAGTTGAAGAGGGTCCAAAGTCGATTTTCGCACCGACATGCTAAGTCCTGTGAAGAATCATAGTAGCGGGGGTGTGGGGTGAGTTGTAGTGATACTTACCTGAACCCCTAACTCCCTTTTAAACGTTTTGGTAACTTTTAGAAACGTTTGTATTACTTTGGCTTTGCCATTGCTTGTTCACACAAGCACTCTGAAAGTTGGGAACACATGTGTTAGTCAGATTGAACGTGTTCCCTAACCCTTGGAACGTTCACTGGACCCCAGAGACCCTACCTTC
The DNA here is from genome assembly GCF_040938575.1 of Ambystoma mexicanum. Lineage (NCBI taxonomy): Eukaryota > Metazoa > Chordata > Amphibia > Caudata > Ambystomatidae > Ambystoma > Ambystoma mexicanum. The sequence goes on from NC_090933.1 coordinate 398,071,408, forward strand.
ATTTTTCCCAATTTCACAAAACTGCATGGAACTTTGCTGAACTTTTGGGCACAAGGCCCCATACCTCTTAGGGGTAGACCTTTGATGTTAGGATGGCATCTCTGTGGACCTGTAGTGCTTCTACTAATCTGTACCTTCCTTTTCAAGGGTTTGATATGTATGTTACCCTACTCTAGTGATTGTATATATGTATCTGTTTTTAGTGTTGTGGGATATTTTTACCTGTTAGTAGTCATTTTTCATTGTTATTTGGCCATAAGTAAAGTAGTATTTTTATACCGGTTTGGCGAAGTGTGTTCCTTGACTGCTTCACTCTGTATGCTCATTGTGGGCCCCTTAAAGCTCACCACCTCTTGAGATTTAGCCTAGAGCACTCGCATTGCTACCTTAAAATGGTTAGGCTACAGCTCCCAGAGATGTTCCTGTCACAGTACTAGGTTCACCTATCCATCTATCCAACAGGCCAGAGTATAGAAAATCAGTCCTAACAGTCCTCACTGCAACTTCGTTTACATTTTACAATGAGTACCAAAAGCACCAAATACATGGTAAAAAGTCACTGCCGTCACCAGCGTGTCCATCTAGCACACCTAGAGTAACCAAAAATCCTTTGATTGTTGGTCTAGGGCAAAAACAAAAAGTGTACCCCATTGCACTGCATTGTAAGATGCATTGCACAATGATAAAAGTTACCACAAGTGATAACAAGTTACTAAAAGTAGTAACAAAGTAACTAGACTAGGGGAAACACTGTTTCCCAGTACTGACAGTTTCCCCATAACAGATAAGCAAAAGAAAGTGTAGTGAAACTTAAGGCCTCACTGCACTGTAAAAAGTACAGGTCTGGATCAAATATAAAAGCACAACGTTTGGGGGTCCATTGAAATTGAAGGAAAGGTGCAGTAAAGAGAAATCTTTCCTAACACATACTGGTTTAAAAAATAACATGCCTTGAAGATATGTAAAGGTAATACTTAAGCAGTAAACCCACACGAGCGGGGGCATTACACGGTCAGCCATGGTGGATTTACAGGCCCCCGCGAATAAGTGCCGATTAGAACGTTGCGCCGGTTGCTTGCTTTCTGGCAGACTTATTTGAAATATGAGGGACTTGGACATGGCTCGAACTCAACTCTACCTCACTACCTTGAAAATTCGAAGACTGGAGCCAATACAATGTTTTATCTTGAAGTGGTAATCATCCCTTCAGAACAAGGTGTGCACGTTTATTCACTGACGATGTTGAAGGATCTTTAACGTAGTGCCTCGAGCGTACTCGGCAAGGTATCTGTGGCCAGTAAATGGCCTTCAATTAGAGAGTAGTCTACACAAAGCAGTGCATCCGTGTTCAACCAAGCGTTTGACTACCTTGAACATTGCGTTCGGCACAGGCTGGTTAAAGATGCTTCTGCAGTTTTGAGGTTCCTGAATCCATAATTAAAGAACACAAACCTTTGACTGTCTATAATGGTTGAAAAATGCTCCACAGCGTTCGAAAGTGCTCAGAGGAAGAAAATTGCTATTGAACGTTTTTGCATCTGGATAATTGCACAACTGCTGTTTCCTCACATGAATCATACTTAACATGTGGCTTTCTTCCCAGTCTGAAATGTGTCTTGGACGCAGTATTCCATTGGTGACAGCCAAACAGACCTGCGCTTTCTTCAGCGGATGCCAAGCGTGGAGAGCTGTTATGACGGGATTAGATTTTTTAAAAAAAAGATCATTGGTTGTTCCTCGTTGATCATGACTTCTTCCTTATTGCAAATGAAGTGCCTTGGGGGAAGAGAGCATAGCCTTTTTTACTTAACACACATAAATATGCTTGAAAATTGAGGTGTATGTGAATATATCCATTTATTACAAGCCATGTGGATGTTTCTTGGGCGTTGGCTTTGAAGAAAATGTAGTTTGCCTTGTTTTATTTTCTTGGAATTGACCCCACAGCAACTGTCGAGTAGTATTGGAAAACAGATGAAGTTGAGTTTTCTGGTGCTTTCTGGTGCTATGGTTGACCATGGCATTTGTGCTTGTGAGATACCTGCATGGTATGTACGAGTATGTCTGTTGAACCACCAGTGGAGTTATGTATATAATGCTAAAAAAAGTATTTGAAAACAAACAGAAGGAATTACTTGCATGCAACTACGGCAATGTATAGGCATGATAGCAATTGAAAAGTACCCAAAGAAAGACTCAAGGAATCTTGCACCCCAGTCTCCTGAGTTTTGCTGGATAATGCCACCCTTCTGATAAGGTGTCACCGATACGGATGGGATTATTCGTTTTTTTTAGTTTTTTTTTTAACGTGTGAATCCAATGAATTTTTTGTTAGAGGCACTATTTGAAGTCAGGCATGCGATTTTATAAGGTGGAAATCATTTTTAGCTATGAAAAGAAAACTTACAATTTCTTGAAATTAATAAATATAGGAACTGAAAATGTGACCATTCCTCTGATGATAATTTCTCGCAAGATCTGTTTTTCCACTAGTTGTTGCCATGCATGTGTTTGAAACATCAGCCTTTCCACCCAAGGCATTGACCTTGCTCTGTTTCCCCCCAAACAGCGCTATTTCAGGTTCTCTGTCCCATGGGGAACCCGGTCAGGGACTGGCGGATAGAGTCATTAACTGCAGAGAGGTATTGGAAGCTGTGAACCTAATCGTGCTGCAGGTCAGCTCTTTCCCGTATACGCTTCAGACGCAACAGTCCCGTATCAGCTCTTGCAATGAGGTGCACTGGATGCAGCCGGACCATATGGTATGTTTGTCTTTCATCTGCACTGACCATCTTTTCCCTACATTGGGTATTGGGGTGTTTGGATCAGTTTAGCAGTCATATTTCCATCCCTGTCCCACCACTTGAAATTCTCCAACTTTTATTTCGCTTAATGAGCGAGGAAAATGTGTTTTGGCAGTCATTCATGTGATGGTGAAAGGTAACTGTTGAAAGGAAAATGGCCTCTCTATCAAATGTCTAAGACAGCCTGGGGCTGTGCAGAAGTATTGATTTCATAGTCTAGCTGTGAGTGGATTTAGCTAGAGTGCTTTACCCCGCAGGGAACTTCTTATTTTCTGTGACTGTTAATTTGAATGACCCTTGTTTAGCTAAGGGCACTTCCCTCCACCGCCCTTCCAATTGCTCACTGATTGGCCCCATCGCTTCGCTTAGGATGGATATATATGTCCCGTTTTCTTCTTTGGGGGCTTGCATTCTGTGTGTCCCAAACGGCATTTGAGTACAATTTGTAAGTCAGTGCTGCACAAAAAGCTCACCTGCGGAAATGTCCGAGCTCTGAAAAACGCTTTTTCTCTTTTGCTACAATTTAGAAGCAAGTTACTTTCTATGGACCTGGTTTGTCCTTTCCACCATGTGAACTGTGCGCAAGACACTAGGCAGGATTTTACAAAAAAATCCTGTTTAAGGGTTACGTAGTAAAATACTTGGTGTCTTTTGGCAATCCATTTGCTAGATTTTAGGCAGTTCAAGCAGCACATTTTAACCATCGCAGATTGGCTTTGTCTACTCAGTACGGGTGCTTGTCATCTGTTGAGTATTAGGCTCAGGAAACACCTTGCTGTGATTACATTTATATCGAGTAGGTGTAGGAAGCACAGCATAAATTGGAGGTCGACCCCAGCAGTTAAGCATTCACTAATCAATGGAGGCTGCCAAGTGTTTTTTGCCAGATCCCATTGAGGACAGAGGGTGGGAAGGTTTATGATCTTTTTTTGCTCATGTTCAAAACGTACTTTTAGGCATTGGGGTGTGCCTTGGCTCCTCCTCTGTTAGAATGGTCAATGAAATTACATTTCACAGATCAAAATGTCTGTTTTATGCCTATTTCAATGATTGTGTCTGCGCTCTTGTGTTTTAGGAGGAGATGGGAATCCCTGAGAAATTCTACTTCGGCTTAAATGAGTACAGCAATTCCCTGCATTGGGGAATTACAAGTCCTCTGCTAAGATGTGATGAAACATTTGAGAAAATGGTGAACACGCTCTTGGAGAGGTAAATGATGATGATGATGATGATGGTGGTGATACAATCTGCAGTTGTCGAACGCCAGCATGTATTGAGATGGTGTGCAGCAACCCAGAGTGAACGTATGAATGAGATGCTAATGAAACTGCACAGAGGATTCAAGGCAATAGGTTTTGAGTTTTTTTTGTGCAGGTTCAGTGGTTTACCTTGGTGCGGATGGTCATGCGGATTGTGTGAAGGCATCATGAAGCAAGACACAGACAACAGATCCAAAGTACAAATTAAAAGTGTTTTATTAAACTGAAATGACAGGATGGACGAAGGCCTAACTTGCCCTAAACTAAGGTGGGATTTCCCTACCTAAAGAAACTAAGGAAGGACTCAGTCAAAGAGTGCAACTTAAGTCTGTCTGTGTCCAAAACCTATATTTGCCCTCACAACTAAATCTAAATATGTAGGGATGTCGGCAATACAAGAAATAGTGTTACGAACAAAGTTCTGAGCTTCTTCCAGCTCCTTACTTACCTTTCAGCTCCCCTTCTTAAAGTTCAAGAACGTTTCGCACAACCTCTGGGTTCCCTTCCCCGAATTTCTAACCAGTTCCACAAACCCTTGTGTTAGGCAGAATTGCATGCAGTACCCTCTGGGAGCACCACACACAATTAGGACCACAGGTGTAAGCAAGACCAACCTTTGATATAAGTCTGTACCACAGTTTGTTGGTAGCGAGCTGAGCAGCCAGGCTTATCTCAAGAGTGAATGTGAGCAGTACATGTAGTTACACAGAGGACTTTCAATCACAGTGGTTCAAGTAGATACTTATACTCAAGGTATCTTGGTAAAACACTTATTAATTTATTTACACAATCATTTATAAAACATTTCACTAGAAGAAGACAACTTAATATTATAGAAAACCTACAAAATGGAGGTAAGCTCAATGCGCAGATCCAAAGAAAGTCTATATTGAAGAGCGTGTTCATATGCTTAACTGCAAAATGTATTATTCATAGAACAGCTGACACTCCTGTTCTATGAATAATAAACTTTGCACTTAAGCATATGAACACGCTCTTCAATATAGACTATCTAACCAAATCTTTGGATCTGCACCAGGCAAACCAACGGTCCAGTGGTTGCAGCAGCCGTCCTCTTCCAGCTTGTCTTTGGTTCTTTCGTTCCAGTGGTCGACTCTGCCTTCCAGCCCACAAGACTCTTCTTTTAAACAGTTTTCTCCCTTTCATTCCAGCCTAGCTGTTACTCACCCAGCAGGGTGGCTGTCCTTGCCGGACAGTCAGCCAGCCAATCACGCCAGCGTGCATTTGGGTCTCCTAGGAGAATAAGAACAGGGAGTTTCGGGCACCTCCCTCACATCCTGCACACTCCAGACACTCGGGCGCCAGAGGCCGACTTCAGTCCTGAAGCCCGCCAAAGGCACACGAACAAAGGTACCAAACCTGGTTTGGCGCATAGAGACAAACACTAGAAGACCGGGACCCGTTTGAACAAAGAGGCTTAAGGTGCCATCTTGAAAAACATGGCTCCTGTGATTCTTAGCTACCGGTCTTTGCGGTCGGGAAAAATCATGGTAGTTCGTTGTAAAACCACTGCCACCAGCCATTTCAATAGGAAATGGTAGCATGTGACTGCTACATGAGTGTTTAGACGCAGGTGATACAATGTAACCTCTCCAGCATTCCATTGTAAGATGGTGTGTGCTGCGTCTATGAATTTGGAAAAGACTAGTAAAGTCAATTTCACTTTACATTCTCTGGGAAACAGTAGTTTATCCCAGAGAAGGTATTTAAACCTTTGGGAAGCCTAAAAGACATCCCTGTGTCACTGCACTGAGGGTGCTGTGTAACACACATGAAAAGATGATGCCTATGGAGTTATCTAAAACTCCATAATCAGAGAACACAAATGTAAAACACATATGTAAAACACATGAAAGAGTGAGGAAAAAAGCCTCAAAAACCAGCAACGTTGCTGGGGGTCTCTAAGGTGAAGGGAATTAGCACATTTCTGAGAATTCTCCTGAACACTTTGGGGTTCCTTTCCCCAACTTCAAAACAGTGCCACAAACTTGACAGTTCCACGTCAACTTTATCCTTCTTCAGACTTCTTAATGGCTTTTTCTTATTTTGCTTCAGCAGCTTCTTTAGCTTTCCTAACCAGAGCTCCCTTGTCTAGGCGCAGTTGTCGGATCACATGGTCCACCCACTACAGGTTGCGTAACCAGGTTTCACAATTCGGATTCTCTGGTCTAGGTGCAGTTGTCAGACCACACGGTCCACCATCTACAGATCACACAACCAGGAACCCTAGGCTGTCCAGCCCACAGTTTCTTCCTTATATGTACCTATATGCAAGTTAAAAATTCACTTAGTCTCCTTATTTACCTTTTGACTTTGCCACAATGAACCACCTTTTCTTTGCCAGTGTTTGGCGCTGCTACACTGATTTATATGCAGAGTTCGCTTTACAGTGGTTTTGTTTCCCCAGCACTTTGCTTTCAGGTTCTTTCACACTTTTCTATGTTTTCTGGTTCTGTATTTCATATGGCTCTTGTCTTAGATTCACAATAGGCAGTTCACATATTCTTGTCATCAGATCCTGGCTCTCCTAAAATGTTTCATTTGACTCCGTATTCAATATACGTTGTTTCCTACTTTTTGGCTTGCACAGTATATTGTCCTTTCTTTCCTTCCAACCCTGGGCTTCAGATTGGTTTCGTTGCACATGTGCCTTTTCATTCTCTCGGCATTCACTTCAGTGCCCCACTGCCCCCTTGAGCGCCCCGGCTCGAGTGATTCTCTCTCCTCAGTCACCAGTCCTTGGCGTTACCTCCGGGCAGCTGCTCTTCTTGTCTCCACTTCGCCTGCACGTCTTCCTGCAACTGCGAGCCCCGCTCGCACTTTGGTCTCTCTCGGTCTCCCGCTAGCAGCCCTGCGGACGCTGTCGGGCATTTGGCTTCTCTGTCGCTTGCATTGTGCACCACCATCCCTGGCAGCTCCGCTCTCTGTGGACACTGGTAGGTGTTTTGGCTTCCTCTTCTGTGTCTGCGGCTCCTGCTGATCGACTCTGACTATCAATGCTCCCCCTCTCCTGTCCTTCTCACGACCCGCTTGGCCCTGGATTTGAGAGTTTCCTGAGGTCGGCTACTGGCGTCCTGGCTCCTCTTGCAGGACCCACCACGGCTACCTCCTCGTCAGGTTTCCCTGTTGGTGTAATTGTTGTTGGTCTCCTCCCTTCTTATACACTTGCAACCTCTTGAAAGGTTGCAGGTGTGAGTCCCAAATTGGAATTGCTTTGTGATAATTAGTAAAGCAGTTGGGACATGCCTGACCTTTACAATACTATGCAGGCCTCTTCCTCATCTCAGTACGAATGGTGAAATGACTCAATAGTGTTCACTACTCTTAGTTGCTTCTTCCTCCTCCCAGTACCGTAGTGGGTTGAATGATGGAAAATGTGGTGAGATGTATTACAGTAGCCCATAAAGACTGGGGGGAGGTTAAGGCTGGTCTTCAAAAGGGATAGAGGAATACCATGTCTCGCCCGTAGGCATCCTCTCCCCAATCACCAAGGACCCTCCATCAAGGTGATCCTCACTTGCTTCTCCACCCCGAGGGTCAGGACCCAAAAGCGATGGCCTTTCCCTGGCCTCCTGAGAAGAAGATCCAAGGGGAGTAGGTGTGAGGATACCTTTGGGTTTCTCACAATGGTCAGTGTAAGGTTGCAGTTGATAAAGAAATAGTTGCATTTGTTTAGAAGAATAGTGAAGGTTTGCCCATTTATCACACTTCGAAGTATTGTGTAGGTTAGCGTACGTTATTACCCTTGGAAGAATTGTGAAATAACCATTATGTTAGACTTAAAGGAATTGTGTAGGTTAGCCAATATGTACTGCATGTAGAAGAGCTGTGTAGGTTAGCCTATGTACTGCAATTAGCGCTTGTAAAATCTAGCCCTGACTCAACCTAGATGATTTGGGGTGTTAGGCAAGATTGTGTGCAGTACCCTTTGGGAGACTACAGCAACCTTGACCTCCTAGCAATAGGAACCCAACCTTTGGTATAGGTCTGTAAAAAACAGGTTGGTAGTGTGGCTGAGCAGCCAAGCTTCCCTCAAGTGAGGTCAATGTGAGCAGTAGGGCTTTTACAGAGATTCACAGTGACAAGTATTCAAATAAACTCTTACACTCAAGACTTCTTGATTAAACAATTATTAATTTAAGTCTGTTCAATAAGACTTCTTCAGAAGGGAGCAATATGTGAGCAACACACAAATACACTTCAAAACTACACACTCTTAGTTTCTCTAAATCAGCAAGTACCCATTTGGGATGGCACACTGATGGTTCCTGCACCCTGAGGTGACTTAAATAACTAGCACACTGTGGACATTAATATATCACTGGTACATTTAGAGCAATACTGAGTTGGTGTCAAAGGAAAGGGTTTGGAAAACAAACGTTAAACACATATTCTGAAGCAGGTAAGTACTTTTTAACCCTCCATGCAAAGTAAATTAACCCTTTCCTGGTAGAAAGGTAAAGCACAAAGTAGGAGATAAGAAGAGTCTTTCAGGGAGCCAGACCAGCCAATGTTAATTGAGCACAAGTCTAGGTGAACTGAAGCACTTTTTGCAGGTAAGTAAAAGTCTTGCACAATGTTTTAGAAGTCTTTGTAGAAAAAGAGAATCACTTTAAGGCCGCAAGCTGGGAGGCTTGTGAGGGGCAAAGCTGCAAGCAACTCGGCAAAAGCAACCAAGACAGTCTCAACTGAGAACAAGCAAGGCGACACAACAAGAAGTAAGTCCCCTTAGTTTTACAATACCTTTGGTTAGAAGAAATTGTTTCCAGCTGCATCTGTTCCTGTGTAGGTCTGCAGAGCCTGTTGTTTCTGGGCCTCAGTCATGGGGACAAGAGGGAGGGCGTCTGGGGACTCCTGCACTACAAATTGAAGGTCAGCGACAGCAGTGTTCAAACTTCAAATCAGCAGCACTTCGCGGTTTCAGCTCCTCGCGTTTCTAGCAAATAGCAACACTGCGGTTCTTGGATACTGTTAGGGAGAATTCTCAGAAATGTGCTAATTCCCTTCTACCTGAGACCCCCAGCTCTTTTGCTAGACTCTAGGGCCTTAAATTTCTAACCTGGAGAGAGTGAGACCTTTTTCCAACTCTCTCGTATTTTTCTGTGATTTGGACTCTGTGTTTCTTTTGACTTTGGAGTCTGACAAACTCCATATGCATCATCTTTGCATTGTGACGCACGGCACCTACATTGCAGTTGCACAGGCAAGTCTCTTAGATTTCCTAAAGGTTTAAATACCTTCTCTTGGTAAAACTACTGTTTCCAAGAGCAGTGAAGTGAAATTGACTTTACCTACATTTTGTAACTTTCTAGACCCAGCACACACTATCTTACCATAGGGTGCTCAAGGGGTTACTTAGTATCCCCTTTGTCTAGTTTCTCATGTAACATTTTTGTTACCCTTTCTACAATTAATGGCTGGTGGCAGTGGTTTACTTTTTACTACCATTGTGTGTCTTTACCGCGGGCTGCGTTCGCAGCTGCAGTAAGGCACCCATGGGTGCCCGTTTTGTCAAAATGGCCCCGGTCTTCTTTTTTCGCCATTTCTTGTTTGGTCCCTTTGTTCATTTTGTCTGTGGCGGGATTTGCGAGTGAAACCCGCCCCTGGTTCCAGTATGTCTGGCAGGGGCAAGAAGTGAGGGAGGTGCCCGAAACTCCCTATGCTTAATCCCCTTGGTTACAGGCATACACCCAAGGGTTATTGGCCGGCTTGCTGTGTTAGTGTCAGGGTCCGGCTTGACTGAATTCCACAGGAGCTGATGCTGGCCCCACAGACCCTCACTAGGAGTTCACCTCTCAACCCTTAAATATAAGCTGAGCTGAAAACCCCAAGAAAGGGAAAGGGGAATTGGGAGAAAATAACAACGGAGACACTGCTGCCCTTCAACCGTCTGGTAGCCTCTGGTATCTGTGGTAAACAAATACACCTGGTTACTTATATAATAAGAAAACTTCTTTTCTAAACTTATGCTAAATAAACTCTAAACTCTTTACCTCTTAAACCTCAGTAAAAGACTTAGAGGTTAGTAATCTTTGTGGAATATCTTGTAAATATATCTTGTGGTGTGCAAATAGTTCAAGCCAATCTAGTCTCTTTAGAATCCTAAAGTGATGGCCTTTGCAACATCTTTTCAGAATTAGATATTCTTCTTACTTCAAAGTTCTTTTGACCTTATGTAGTTTTCAATGCTTACTTAAGTTGCAGTCTTTCTCTGAAAACATTGAGTTCTATTTGCATAGATTACTTTAAATTATATTCTTTAACTTCCTGGAATACTGCTTTCTTTCTGCGTGTGAATTGTTTTTCCTTATTTACACATTTACACAACGTATAGTTTCTTCCTTAACAAGCGTGTGCGATAAACACGTGAACTCAGAAGACGTGAAGAATTGTCTTCGCGTGTAAATACACACGCGATAATTTTACAAAACCCGCGCGCGTTAAAAAATACGTAAACACGATAAAAATAACACGCGCTGATAAAAATGGACTCGCGCTCTATCGCAAACCACACGCGCTTTCTCAGGAAACGTCTTTCACGTAAAAAATGTACACGCGCTAAAATTCACACGCGCAATTCTTTTTGGCACGCGCTCTATCGCAAAACCACACGCGCTTTCTCAGGAAACGTCTTTCACGTGAAAAATGTACATGCGCTTTAAAAAGAACACGCAAACGACAACTTGCGAGCTCGCGCACACATTAAACAGTCTTGAAGAACATTACACGCAGTTAATCAACTTTTAAATCCTACGCACAATCTTCAAGCTTGTTTTCCTTATAATAACTAACTGTAAATGTCTCTTTTCTCAAATGAACTTGAAACTTGTTTACTCTTTAAGTTTTCTTATAAAAGAAAATGAAAGTTCACTGTGACAATATCAAAATCTTTAAAAGAACGATCCCACCTGATGACTTCTTGTTCAAATTGGATCAGCAAACGATATTCTTACTTCTTTGGTAGATTTTCTGAGCTCTGGAAAGGCCTTACTTAAGGAGCTTAACTAATATACAACCAGCCACTGAATTTCTCTGGATGAAAGGCAGTTTAGAATCTTGCTCATCTCCCAAGAATCAAACCCATTGTCCTCTCCACCAATCAGGCAACCAAAACATATCATTGTTTCTTTAACCAATCAGATTAAGTTTCTTTCGCTCCATCTTGACTTGGGCAAGCACAATGTTAATTCTATGAACAAACTCTTCCTGTTACTAACCCAGCCAGCCAGCCAGCTCTAAAGGCACAATGTTAATCTTGTTACTCTTCCTGTTATTAAACTAGCCAGTCCTGACAGTTAGGCAAAGTTTGTATGCAGTACCCTCTGGGAACACTACAAACAACTCTGACTACAGGTATAGGAAACCCAACCTTTGGTATAAGCTTGTACTACACCGTTTTGGTAGCATGCTGAGCAGCCAGGCTTATCTCGAGAGGGGTCAATGTGAGCTGTAGCAGTGTTGCACAGAGATTTACAGTTGCAAGTATTCAAATAAATTATTATTAGTATTCAAATAAACTCTTACACTCAAGGTTTCTTGAACGAACAATTATTAATTTATCAGTCAGTTATAATAAGCCTTCTTCAGAAGGGTGCAATATGACAGTAACACTCAAATACACTTCATGAAATACACACTCTTAATATCTCTAAATCAGCAGATACCCTTTTAGGATAGCCCAAAGACACTACCTACACCCTCAGGTGACTTCAATTGCTAGGGTGCTGGGGCCATTAATATATCACTGTTGCATTTAGAATCATATAGTAATAAGTCAAAGGAGAAGGTTATTCAGAACATACAAGAAACCACAAATAGTCTTAAGCAGGCAAATACTTTCAGACCCCTCCACCCCCAATAAGTCATTCAGTGAAAGAGGCTAAGCCAAAGTCAATAGGCAAAAGTCTATATGAGCTGAAGTACTTCATTGTAGGTAAGTAGAAAGTCTTTGCACAGTGTTTTAGAAGTCTTTGAAGAAAAGAAGAATCAAATGTAGGGCCACAAGCTGATTAGACTTGTGAGTAATAGAAGATGCAAGTGACTCTAAAGTAAGTTCTCTCAGACCTTTTTAGTACCTTTAGAATGAAGAAATGTGCAGCAGATGACTTCCATTCCTGTGCAGCTCTGCATATCTCTGTTCCTGGGCTTCGGTTGTGGGGACAAGAGGGAGGACGTCTGGGGACTCCTGCAACACAATGGGAAGGTCGGTGGCAGCAATGGGCGAACTTCAAATCAGCGGCACTTTGCGATTTGAGCTCCTCGAGTCTGTAGCAAATAGCAACACTGTGGTTCTCGGATACCACTTCAGACTTTCCTCGCATCTGGGGTCCAGCACTCTGTTGAGGTGACTCAGGCTTGGTCGGTCCTGCTTCAGGGAAGTCCGGAGGATCTTCCTGGCGCTAGGGTCCGACTTAAAAGCGATGCACTCGATCTGGTGTTCCTCTCTCTGGCACTTCTGTTCCAGCAGCAGTAGAAGTACAGCCAGCTCTGAGAGGCAATCCAGACAAGTTCACTTTGGGGTTGATTGATCCCACCAACCCAAGGGGAGAAGTCGTCCTTGCAGGGCTTCTCTAGCCGAAATGAATTCGGAGCTTCAGCAGGGCTTCACCAGGCAAACCAACGGTCCAGGAGTTTCAGCAGGCGTCTCTTCCAAGTACTCTTACGTCCCGTCCCCTTTCCTCCATACTGCATGGGCGTCCCTTCCAAGGGACAGGAGACGGATCCTTTTTCACCAGAAAAACCCTTTTTCCCCCTTTAAATTTAGAAGTGCGGGGGTGCGGCCCTGAGAGCATGTGCTGCCCTGACTCCGCCCTCTGGCGCCACACCCAAGTCCCCTTTTCCGCGTCGACGGGAACGGGCCGAATTCACCAGCGCTCCTGGGTTTGGCTTTGGCCATGTAATTACACGCGCGGATACTTCTTCTCTTTGTTTGTCCTTTTTATCATTCGGGTACTCGGTCTTCAGGCGTCACACGCCTCTCCGGCACATGCCGACTTCCACAGGGTTCAGGAGGTGTCCATCCTGCAACGGGCTCTTCCCAACTTCAAACCCCCACGCCCTCTGCCTACATTGCCTTGGCCCAGACCATAGTTGGCAAGCTTGTATAGCCTGCGACACGCTGTCATTGAAATTGCTGAAGAACAGACTAGCTGGGTGGATGGAGCTCTTACAGAAGTCGCCTCCAGAAGACCTCAAGACCTTTGTGACACACCGAGCCTGGCCCAAGATAGGGCTGCTATTTTCCATCGCACCCTGCAAGGGAGACCCCTTCCCAAGGACTCTCCCGCGCGGGACGGACCGATCTGGTCCTTGTACCAGCACGTGCACCGAGGCTGCTCCAGCTACCGGCCTTTGGGCCGAGGGACCCTTGGATCCTCCCGGTGTCAGTGTTGAGGGACCGGAAGGTTCTTGTACCGGATTGTCATCCCTTGTACCGGCAGTATGGCCGAGGAGCTTTGCCATTGTACTGGGAATACGTCTGAGGGGGCGCCTAAACGCAGCTCTACCGACCCTGGGGTCGAGGGTCACACTCGTACCGGGTCTAGGCCCGAGGAGCAGGGTAGGCCTCGTGATCCACACGCAAGAGTCTTGGAGGAGGCTGGGCCCAGCGAGCCGAGCAACACGTCGCATGCACGTGGCTGGCAGCTCGACAAGATGGCTGCTGCGCTAGACGGAGGCACCCGTCCGACGCCATTCTAGGAGTACGGCGAAGAACGAGTGTCAAGGTGGGACTGGTCTCATCCAGGTACGTGGCCTACAGCCTATCCTTCTTATGCGCAGGGCAGTTTTCCACTGCGTTCATACAGGCAGGGTATGCAGCGGCTCCAGCAGCCCCCGGCTACCCAGTCAGTAACCCCTACCACCTTTCCGGCCAGTGAAGAGGGGTTCTTCGAGAGGTTACTCGGGCTCATGAAGTCACTTCAGATGGGGGCTATCTTCAAGGACGCCATCAGGGAGGTCCTCCCTACGATGCTAACGGCACCACAAGCTCCTCCGCCGGTGCTCCCGGTGCAGCCGCTGCCTCCAGCTCTCCAGCCGATTCCTCAGCCGGTTGCGTACCAGCCTCCCCCTCCGGCCGTGGTCCCCATACCCAAGCCTCCAGTTCCAGCTACTCCTCCACCTCTGCAGGATCCTCCTGACCCACAGGATACGAATGAGGAGGAGGATCCTGACACGCCATCCTCAGCCAAGGCTGGCGGAGTTCCTGGGCCTACCCCAACCTGAGGTTGAGCACCCGGCAGAGTGTGTTCTGGCTGAAGTCCTCACACAACGCCCCTCTGCCAAAACGGGGATTCCACTGCAAACCGATGTAGTCTCCCTGGCCAAGAAGGGTTGGCTCAAGCCCCACTTGGTCCAGCCGGTCAATCGACGCCTGGACGCCAAGTACAGGCAGATGGCGGGGGATACACTCTTGCTATCAGCTCATCCTCAGCCACACTCCTCTGTGATTGCTGCGGCATCACTATACTCCAAGCCTCAGTCATCATCAACCTCCACAGCAGCGACCCTACTAGGCAAGGAGGAGAAGATCTTGGAGGCGTACGGGAAGAAGCTGTATTCCAACGCATCCTTACATCTTCGTCAAGCCAACAATGATGCCATGCTGGTGGCTGCTAACCGAAGGTTATGGTGGGAAATTGCAGACTACCTCCCGGAACTCCCTACGCAGAGCCAATCACGTTTCAAGGCGGGACTGGCTGAGGCCAAGCTGGTGGCGCAGGACCTCATGGAATCCACCGTGGCCCATATTGACACCTCTGGCCGTGCCATCTGTCTCGCCATGGACATGAGAAGGACAGCCTGGCTCCGGGTAAAAAAATTCAACCCGGACGTCCAGGAACGCATATCAGATGTGCCGTTCAAGGGGGGTGGGGGGGGATTTCTTCCACTCCACCACGGATGAAGAGCTGGACAAGAAGAAAAACAGCTCACAAACGGCCAAGTCTTTATCCATCTTGACGAAGACCACGCCCAAGTCGTACACCCAGTCACAGCTGCGCTCTGACAGGGGGTGTACGTACGGAGGGTTCCGCGGCTTCCAGGAACAGAGATCCAGGCAGCCTGACCACTCGCCGTCTCAGAGCCGGCGCAAGCAACAAAAAGGGGGGGGAGTAAGGGCTTTATCCAGTCCCCCTCCTCCACGACAGCCTGTGAGGGAAAGAAGGCATGACACGCCCCTCCGGGTCCACGTGTCTCCAGTGGGGGAGCAGGCTTGCTCTCATGCACATTTCTGGTGCCAGAATTTCGCGGACCCCTGGATCCTCTCCATAGTATCCACAGGGTACCACCTACCCATCCCAGCCTCTCCCCTTCACTCCTCAAATGGGGACAGCAACTCTCTGGCGGGGATCCTCCACTGACTGCCTCTCCAGGAGCGACCGGAAGTCCCAGCCTCCCAGCGAGGCATGTGCTTTTACTCCAGGATTTTCGCCATTCAGAAGAAGAACCAGGCGGGCTTGAGAGTTGTGCTGGACCTTTCCACCCTCGACCTCTCCTTACCACTGCAAAAAATTCAAGATGGTTACGCCAGCTTTTATAGCGGAGACATTGTGCAAGGGAGACTGGATGTGCTCCCTGGATCTGAAGGATGCGTACCTACACGTCCCGATTTAGCAGCCCCATCGTTCTTTCCTACGGTTCAGGATCATGGGCTACCATTTCAAATACAAGGCCCTTCCTTTTGGCCTCAATTCGGCCCCCAGGTTCTTTACCAGGCTCATGAATACGGTGGCTGCCCTCATCAGAGCGCACGGCCTCCACATCTACCCATACCTCGATGACTGGTTTGTCAGGGCTACATCTCAGGAAGCGGTTCACCGCTCTTCCCATGCCCTTATATGCACACTGCACGATCTGGGCTTCTCGCTCAATCTCAAGAAGTCGTAGCTACAGCCCACACAGAGGCTAACATTCTTGGGCCTCATCTGGGACACATGCTCTGAGAAGGTAGTTCCGTCAGAGGACAACATCTCGGCCATCAAGAGGGACACCACCTACTTCCTCAGCAGAGAGGTGACTTCAGCATGGTGGTACCAGCATCTCCTGGCAGCGGTCCTATTAGCCGTTCCACAAAAGAGATTGGGGATGAGGAGGATTCAGCTGCACTTCGCAGCCTCATGCAACCAATCCGAGATGATCAACGTTCCTCCATCTCTCTACCCGGACCTAACATGGTGGTCCAGGGACTGCAACCTACGGACGGGCAAGCCCTTTTGGCCGCCCACCCCGCAGGCCACCGTCACCACAGACTCATCGCTCGAGTGCTGGGGAGCCACTCTGGATGATCTCTCGTTCCACGGCACCTGGACTCGACAGGAGCAGCAGTTATACCACATCAATTGGTTAGAGCTGAATGCCATCTGGCTAGCGCTCAGAGCATTTCTACCAGACGGACAACTCGACCAGCATGTACTACGTCAACAAGTAGGGAGGCACCAGATCCCCTCCTCTGTGCAGACTGGCAATCAGCATGTGGGAGTGGGCCCTGGAAAACGACATCTACCTCAAGGCAGTCCACCTCACGGGGCACTCCAAACTGGAGGCGAACAGGCTCACCAGGTTGGGAGCAAACAATTACGAGTGGCAGCTAAACAACCTCATTATTCAGGTGATCTTCAACAGGTGGGGTCATCCCAGGTGGATCTCTTTGCCACCTGGGACAACAAGAAGTGCCCTCAGTAGGCCTCCTGGCAGGGACAGGGTCCCGGCTCCCTGGGTGACGCATTTCGGCTTCAGTGGAACGGCATGACAGCTTACGCCTTCCCGCCCACTCCGCTGATTCACAGAGTGATTTGCAAGATCAAGGAGTCTCGCCAGCTCAACATCATTCTAATAGCTCCATGGTGGCCGGCCAGGCCATGGTTTTCTGAGCTGCATAGCCTCTCTGAGATGCCTACGATTCACCTCCCGACGGGCTCAGCACATCTTCTGGCCCAGCAGGGGGGTAGGGTCATCCACCGTGCGCCTCAAGAGACTATCCCTCACAGCATTGTGCCTGAGCAGGTAACGCTGTGGCACCTCAGCCTCTCCCAGGCTAATCTGGAAATCGTACAGGGCACAAGGAGCAAGGCTACCAGGGCCCAGTATAAAAGTAAATGGACCAGGTTCTGCCACTGGGCAGACTACAAGGAAATCGACCCCCTGGCATGTACTTTGGACGACATGCTCTCCTTCTCGGCTCACCTCACTGTTAGGCAAAGTTTGTATGCAGTACCTTTGGGGACCACAACACACAACTAGGACTAGAGGTGTAAGCAAAACCAACCTTTGGTATAAGTCAGTACTACACCGTTTTGGTAGCAGAGCTGAGCAGCCAGGCTTATCTCAAAAGGGGAATGTGAGCTGTAATGTTACACAGAGGTCTACAATCACAAGTGTTCAAATAAACTCTTTCATTCAAGGTTTCTTTGATAAATACTTATGAATTTATTTATCTGTCAGTTATAAAACATTCATAAGAAAGAGGCAATTATATATCACACACAAATACATTTCAACACTATTTTAGAAGTACTTTTCAAGATGTGTAAAAGGCAAATATTATTAGAATATGAAAGGTTAGTTATTCTTAGTGCAAATATTTAGATAAACTGAAAAGTCCCTGTAAAAGTTCTTAGGAATAGTTTGTAGCAAGAAGACTCATATGTTGGGTCATAAACTGATTAGGCCTGTGAGTTGGGAAAGTTTCAAGCACTTTCACTGCAAGAGGTAAGCACTCTGTCTGATTTTACAGTACCTTTCCAAATGAAGAAAAAGATGACTCACCTTTTATTCAGTTCTCTCCCATTCATTCCAACCTAGCTGTCACTCACCCAGCAGGGTGGCTGTCCTTGCGGGACACTCAGCCAGCCAATCACGCCAGAGTGCATTTGGGTCTTCTAACAGACTAAGCACAGGGAGTTTCGGGCACCTTGCTCACTTCCTGCCCACCCCAGACACTCGGGAGCCAGAGGCGGCCTTCACTCTTGAAGCCCGCCAAAGGCGAATGAACAAAGGGACCAAACCTAGTTTGGCGCGCAGAGACAAACTCTAGAAGGACCTTTCCACAAAGAAATGGCGAAAAAAGAAGCACGGTACCTGTTTAAACAAAGGAGGCTCAGACGCCATCTTGAAAAACATAGCTCCTGCGATTTAACGCTACCGGTTTTCGGGAACAATCTTGGTAGTTCGTTGTAAAACCACTGCCACCAGCCATTCTGAGAGGAAAGGGTAGCATTTGACTGCTACATGAGTATCTAGACACAGGGGATACTAAGTAGCCCCTCCAGCACTCTATTGTAAGATAGGGTGTGCTGGGTCTAGAAATTTAAAAAGACTAGTAAAGTCAATTTCACTTGTAGTTTATCCCAGAGAAGGTGTTCAAACCTTGGGAAAGCCTGAAAAGGTTTCCCTGTGTCACTGCACTTAGGGTGCTGTGTGACACAAATGAAAATATTATGCCTATGGAGTTGGTTAGACTCCATAACCAAAGAAAACAGAAAAGTAAAACACATTTCAAAACACATGAGAGAGTGGGGGAAAAAGGTCACACTCCCTCCAGGTAAAAAAAAATCAAGCCCTCGAAATCCAGCAAAGTTGCTGGGGATCTCGAAAGTGAAGGGAATTAGCAAATTTTTGAGAATTCTCCCTAACACTCGCCCACTCTGGGGTGCAGGTGGGCACCTGCCGTACATACCTCGCAGCCATCGGGGCTTAGTGAAACTCAGAGGAGGGGATCTTCTCCTCCTCCACATCCTATCGTCAAACATTTGACTGGGCTCGCAAGGCTCTACCCGCCCATCAATAGACCGCACCCTGTGTGGGATCTTAACATAGTCTTGGGCGCCCTGACGCATAAACCGTTTGAGCCAATGGCGTCCGCGGACACCAGGATGGTCACCATCAAGACGGCCTTACTGGTCAGCCTCACCTCAACTCGTAGAGTCGGTGAAATCCAGGCGCTGGTTGCTTCGGAACCATATACTACCTTTCACAGGGACAAAGTAGTCCTGCGGACACACCAGGCATTTCTGCCCAAGGTGCCGTCTGCTTTCCACTTGAACGAGGGAATAGTCCTTCCTATATTCTTTGTCGATCCTAAGGACGAAGCACAGAGACTGCTGCAGTGCCTGGATGTCAGGCGTGCCCTGAAATTCTACTTGGACAGGACCAAGGGCTTCCACAAATCGGATGCCCAGTTTGTCACTTGAGGAGGCTCAAGACCAGGCTATCGGGCCTCCAAGGCCTCCATATCCCACTGGATGGTCTAGGCTATCAAAGAAGCGTACGAGGCCCAGCACAAGCCGCTTCCAGCCAACATGCATGCCCACGCAGTCCGGGCCAAGGCAACGGCCATCGCATTCCAGCACCAGGTCCCGTGGCAAGTCATAAGCAGGGCGGCCACTTGAGCCACTTCTTCGGCTTTTTGCAAGCATTAGTGTTTGGATGCCGGCTCTAGATCTGCTTCA
The DNA here is from genome assembly GCF_040938575.1 of Ambystoma mexicanum. Taxonomy (NCBI): domain Eukaryota; kingdom Metazoa; phylum Chordata; class Amphibia; order Caudata; family Ambystomatidae; genus Ambystoma; species Ambystoma mexicanum. Next base: position 398,090,938 of record NC_090933.1, read on the forward strand.
GCTTTCGGACAGGTGGTTCTCAGGAACCTATTTGCTTAAGGAGGATCTCCTCTCCATCCAGGGGCTACATTCAGTTGTAATGGCCCATGCAGTATGGAGGAAAGGGGACAGACGTAAGAGTAATTATAAGTTACTAACTGTCGTGACTAACGTACTCTTAGCCCATAGTCCCCTTTCCTCCATACGCCCCACCATACTCCCCCCTTAAAATACTGGTGTCATTAGGCAATGTTAAATCTATTGTCGACGCATCAATGGGGACTGAGGTGTGGCGCCTGAGGGCGGAGCCAGGGCAGCGCATGCTCTCGGGGCCGCACCCCTGCGCGCCTCTAAATTTAAAGGGGAAGAAGGTTTTTTCTGGTGAAAAGGGTTCCGTCTCCCGTCCCTTGGAAGAGACGCCCATGCAGTATGGAGGAAAGGGGACTAGGAGTAAGTTAGTCACTACGGTAACTTATAATTTCTTCTTCAAACTCCTTCGTCCAGTCGTCGACTCTGCCTTCCAAGCCAAAAAGCCTTGCCTTTTATGCAGGTTTCTCCAATTCATTCCAGCCTAGCTGTCAATCACATGCAGGGTGGCTGTCCAATCACCTGTGGGTGCATTCCTGTAACCAAGGGGATTAAGCATAGGGAGTTTCGGCCACCTCCCTCACTTCCTGCCCCTGACCGACATACTGAAGCCAGAGGGGGGCTTCACTCGTGAATCGTGCCAAAGTCAAAACGAACAAAGGGACCAAACCTGGTTTGGCGCGCAGTGTTACTCTCAAGGAGGACCTTTCCAACAAGAAATGGCAAAAAAAGACCGGAGCCATTTTGACAAAATGGGCACCCATGGGTGTCTTGCTGCAATTGCAGCCCGCGGTAAACGCACACCAAGGTAGTTAAAAGTGAACCATTGCCACCAGCCATTCATCGACAAAGGGGTAACATAAAATTGTTGCATGAGAAGCTAGACAAAAGGGATACTAAGTTACCCTTCTAGCACCCTATTGTAAGATAGTGTGTGCTGGGTCTAGAAAGTTATGAATTTAAGTAAAGTCAATTTCACTTCACTGCTCTTGGAAACAGTAGTTTATCCAATAGAAGGTATTTAAACCTTTGGGAAATCTAAGAGACATCCCTGTGCCACTGCACTGAAGGTGCTGTGTGTCACAATGCAAAAATGATGCCTATGGAGTTTCAGACTCCAAAGTCAGAGTCCAAATCACAGAAAAAATACATTAGAGAGTGGGAAAAAGGTCTCACTCTCGCCAGGTTAGAAATGTATAAGTCCTAAAGTCCAGCAAAAAGAGCTGGGGGTCTATAAGGTAGAAGGGAATTAGCACATATCTGAGAATTCTCCCTAACATGTAGTCACACTCTGATGAGGGGGTCTGGGTGAGTTGGGTCGGATCTCTGGAGTGTCCTTACAGGTTCAGCAAAGATTTGGGTGAATTTGGCCTTTCCACAATGATGCACTTGAAATGGGCAGCAGGTCTCCTGGTATTGGGGTGCCGCAGCTCTGGAAAGTCCTAGGACCTCGGGAGATGGCTCATTTCAAAGTTTGTCTTGGGACTGGCTGTTTCCACCAGTCAAAGGGAAGGAGTCTTCTTCGAAGCTCCTCTGTTGCACAGAATACAGGGTGAGGACAGCAGTGGTCGCTTCAGTGTTGCAAAGGGTCTGCAGGTGTCTCTGGTAGTCTTCTTTGGTTGCTTCCGCTTCCAGTGGTCTACTTGCTTTTCACTCCAGAAGCCTCACCTTTTATACAGTTCCACCACACACTCCCCTGCAATCTCTCTCAGTATTTTACAGAAAGAGGCCTTTGGCTGTCCAATCAGAACAGCCAGATCCCCTGTGGGAGCTGGACCTATTCAGGCACTCTGTCAGACAAAGGATATGGGGTGGAAAACTCCTCCCCCATGTCCTGCCTACCCAGACACTCTGGAACCTAGAGTTCCCGCCAGAGGCAAAGCACAAACACTCGCCTCCTGTTAAGGAGAATTCTCAGAAATGTGCTAATTCCCTCCACCTTAGAGACCCCCAGCAACTTTGCTGGATTTTGAGGACTTCATTTTTTAACCTGGAAGAGAGTGAGACCCCTTTTTCCACTCATGTATTTTAATGTGATTTTGAACTATGTGTTTCTTTTGGTTGTGGAGTCTTGACAAACTCCATAGGCATCATCTTTTACATTGCGTCACACAGCACCTTCAGTGCAGTGGCACAGGGAAGTCTTATAGATTTCCCAAAGGTTTGAATACCTTCTCTGGGATAAACTACGGTTCCCAGAGCAGTAAAGTGAAATTGACTTTACTTACATTTGTAACTTTCTAGATAGGGTGCTGGAGGGGTTACCTAGTATCCCCTTTGTCTAGCTTCTCATCTAACATATTTTTGTTACCCTTTCCTCACTGAATGGCTGGTGGCAGTGGTTTAGTTTTTAACTACCATGGTGTGCATTTACCGCGGGCTGCGTTCACAGCTGCAGTAAAGCACCCAAGGGTGCCATTTTTGTCAAAATTGCCCTAGTCGTCTTTTTTCGCCATTTGTTGGAAAGATCCTTCTTGAGATTTACTCTGCGCGCCAAACCAGGTTTGGTCCCATTGTTCACTTTGCCTTTGGCGGGATTTACGAGTGAAGCCCGACTCTAGCTCCAGGGTGTCTTGGGTAGGCAGGAAGTGAGGGAGGTGCCCGAAACTCCCTGTGCTTAGTCTCCTAGGAGACCCTAATGCACTCTGTGGTGATTGGCCAGCTGACTGTCCAGCAATGACAGCCACCCTGCTGGGTGACTGACAGCTAGGCTTGAATGAATGGGAGAGAACTGAATAAAAGGCGAGGCTTTTGGCTTGGAAGGCAGAGTCGACCACTAGATGAAGGAACCGAAGAAGAACTTGAAGAGGACGCCTGCTGCAACTCCTGGACCGTTGGATTGCCCGGTGAAGCCCTGCTGCTGTGCTAAACTCCAAATTTGTATCGACAGAGAAGCCCCTGCAAGGACGACTTCTCTCCTTGAGTTGGTGGGACCAATCGACTCCAAAGTAAGCCACCTGGACCTCCATCTCGGAGCTGGTTGAATTTCCACAGAGTTGCTGCTGGAAACCGTATAGCCAGGGAGAGGAACACCAGATTGTGTGCGTTGCTTTTAAGCTGGCCTAGAGCTCCAGGAAGATCCTCCGGACTACCAAGAAGCAGGGCTGACCAAGCCTGAGTCCCCTCAACAGAGTGCGGGACCCCAGAAGCAAGGAAATTCCATCTCGACAGCTAGGAACGGCGGTGTTGCTATTTGTAGTAGACGCAAGGAGCTGAAACACTGAACCGCTGAATTGAAGATTGCTGGATCTGTGACCGTCCCATTGCAGTGCAGGAGTCCCCAGAAGCCCTCCCTCTTGTCCCCACGACTGAGGCAGAGCTGCACAGGAACAGAAGTCATGTGCTGGACTTTTTCTTCAATACAAAGGTACTGTAAAGTCTGAGAGAACTTACCTCTTACTGTAGAGTTGCTTGCATCTCCTACTACTCAAAGGTCTAATCAGCTTGTGGCCCTACATTTGATTCTTCTTTTCTTCACAAACTTCTAAAACACTGTGCAAAGACGTTCTACTTACCTACAAAGAAGTGCTTCAGCTCATACAGACTTTTGCCTATTGACTTTGGCTTAGCCTCTTTCACTGAATGACTCTTATTGGGGGGATCTGTAAGTATTTGCCTGCTTAAGAATAATTGGGGTCTCTTGTATGTTCTGAATAAACCTTTCATTTGACTTATTACTCTATGATTCTAAATGCAACAGTGATATATTAATGTCCCCAGCACCCTAGCAATTGAAGTCACCTGAGGGTGTACGGAGTGTCTGTGGGCCATCCCAAAGGGTATCTACTGATTTAGAGATATTAAGAGTGTGCATTTCTTGAAGTGTATTTGAGTGTTACTATTATATTGCTTCCTTCTGAAGAAAGCTTATTCTAACGGATAAATTAATTAATAATTGTTGTTCAAGAAATGTTGTGTATAAGAGTTTATTTGAACACTTGTCACTGTGAATCTCTGTGTAACTCCCCTACAGCTCAAATTGACCCCTCTTGAGATAAGCCTGGCTGCTCAACAAGCTACCAAAACTGTGTAGTACAAGCTTATGCCAAAGGTTGGGTTTCCTATACTTGTAGTCAGAGTTGTTTGTAGAGGGTACTGCATACAAACTTTGCCTAACACCTCCCCTTTCCAGAATGGTAGAAGAAGGGCTAACGAAGGACCACCACGTTAGTAATGGCAAAAAAAGAAGGGAGGCGCTAACTTAGTACTTGGTTGCCCCTATTGTGCACTACCGAGGCTATCAATATAGCCTGCAGTATAAAAAATACACAATAGTTGGTAGAACACGTCCACTGCCACCAGCAATAAATAGGTGATTGTCTGTGTGACTAAAGAATCACGGGACCAGAGAGAAGGGGGATACTAGGTATCCCTTTGGTACTCAACTTAAAGGTGGTGTTTGCCAATCTCTGACTATAGAGTTTTGGGACAGATACTACGTATATCTTACTTGAAGATGAAAAAAAAAATCTGATTTATTTTTATTCATTTATTACATTTATATAGCGCACAAGCAGCCCCAGGGCATCGTGGCGCTGTTACAAGCAGGCTTACGTAGTTACAAGACGATGAAGAGAAAAAAAGAAACCAGGGGGAGGGCAGGGGGAGAAGAAACACAGCAGGTGGATCAAAGAGGTAACAATTTGATTTAAAAAAATCTTGGGTACTCCCCCTCTTAAAGGGGGTTCCCTAAGGGTCCCCAGCAACACTGCCTATAAGGAGCTGTATGCTGCAGCAGGAAAACACAGATGCCTTTTAAGAGCTATGGAGCAGACACACTCCATAGTACAGGTATAATACAAAGAATAGAGTTCCAAAAGACAGAGCATACAAAAATTTGAGTGGAAAAAAGCTCCACTCATTCAGGATTGAAAGAAAAAGGTCCAGAAATCCAGCAAAAGGAGTCCTGGGAGTCTCACTAGGAGAGTGATGAAGCATACACATGATAAATCTCCCTAACAGCTGCATGCTTGATGGACTTGTAGCCTAGTGTGACAGAAGCTCTATTTGTTCTCTTGTATAACTTCATTTGATAACAAAGGGTTGCTTTTAAAATATACAGGTCTTCCAGATACATGAATTAGCTGGAACAGGGTGCCTTCCAATGAGAAATACCCAGGGAAATATTTTGGCATATATTTTTGCGACCTCCAAATCGAGTGTCTAAAATTGGTACGGAGTGCGTTCTTGCATTAGCTTGAGTATAGAGAGTGATAATGATAAAAAAGAGCAGCCATGTAAGTTGTCCTACGCAATTTTTTCAAAACTGTAAAACCTTTGTAAGCCAAATAGGAGTAAACTTCAGAATGATTGATAACACTAGAGAATTGTTAGTTATAGTTAATGGCACACTTTGTTGTGCAACACAGGGACACAATTTGCCCCTCGGCTCCCAATCTTCCTAACAATCTGGCTTTCTAAAAGAACCTCCGCTATGTTTGAGTAACACCAATTATTGCAGAACTACCTATTAGATTTGTGTTACCTAGGGGAACTATAATTTCTGCTTCGGGCATGGCTGTTGTATATGATGTCACACGCGAGTGACAAAGTTAATTGGAGGTGTGTATTGTCACTGCAGGAAGCTTAAACTGTTTGCTTGTTCATAATATTCCCATTGATGCCTGTGTGCAGTCCGTTGTTGTCCTTGCTTGGTTTGTTTCTACTGAGTGCGCAGTAGAGGAAATAAAACCATCTAAGTTTACTTTACTCATTCATACAATGTGGCCTAATGAGACTCCATGGCTGGAAATTAAACGCCACTTTTGCATGGCTTTTTGATTTATCGTTTAAATCACTTAGTTAAATTGAAGTTAAAAAAGACGACAGTTGACAGAATGCATTCGTATTTTTTAAATAAAAGCCCAAGACTGGAAATGTGATATCCCAGTGCCAGTCATCCGACCACCTTACATCAACGCTATTCCCAATGAGCTGTGTGTCTGCATGTGTAAAGTGGGCCAGAGCTTCCCTTCCTAGCAAGTGAACATCAATAATATTGAATCAAACTTCTTCTATTATAGGAGTCTTTTCATTGAATCTCGTTTACTGGACTCTTGAAAATGTGTCTAAGAATACAGAGAACTTATATTCTTGGCGACTTTTTATGTCTTGTTGCAAGCTTCTGTCAGCGAGTTTCTAATTTGTGTGTGCTAAAAAATGTTTATTAGCGAGTACTGTTTCTGTGTCTACTGTTTGTAACATGTTTTTGCTCATTGCAGACACCCTCGGTTGCACAGTATGGTGATCCGCTGCTACCTTCTTATCCAGCAGTACTCTGAAGCCCTAATGGCTCTTACAACCATGGCTTCCCTCCGGGACCACACCACGCCAGAGACCCTCAGCATCATCGATGACCTTCTCATTTCACCCGGGAAAGATAGGAGTGGCAAGGGCCACATGCTTATCATTCGGATCCCCTCTGTGCAGCTGGCTATGTTGGCCAAGGAACGGCTGCAAGAGGTGCGGGATAAGCTCGGCCTCCAGTACCGATTTGAGATAATTCTCGGGAACCCCACTTCGGAAGTGAGCATTGCAAAGCACTTTGTAACGCGGTTAAAGGTGAGCTGTCCATTTGGTGTTCTTTCTATTTGCAGTGCATTCATTGAGACTAGGCTGCCACGCTCTCCCCAGTAACACCCTTCCCCCCCTTCGGTACTGCTCCACTATGTGCAGCTGCTTGGAAATGGCATTTCTTTGTCTGGAACCGGCACTTGAACTCAGCAGGTTCCACATTTAATCAATGAATGATTGCACAACATATCTCTAAGCATTACTTTCAGAAATCGGATTAAGAAAGAAGCCAAAGTATAAAAACAAATGTAGGTCTGCACCAAAAGCAGTGATGTGTATGAAAATGTAGGGTGTAAGGAATGAGTAAGGGCTAAATTCGTTAAATACCTTGAGAAATTTTGGCGAGTTTATATAAAATTATATGCGTATTATATTTAAACCATAACCACCTTAAATACTTCATACGTTTACACAAGAACACTTCTGAATATTTTAGAATATACTTCAAAGCACTCTTCTTAGTTTGTGTTTGTTCGCCGTTACATTTGTTGTAACGTTAAAGTGAAAAGACAGTGCTATTGTATTATTGGTAACTATGCGCACGTGTGGTTCGTAGCAGAAATACGGTAAGACACCTACTCTGCATACACACATAAGAAAGTGACTTTAGGGAAGGAGAATGGTTTGCTAGTATAACACTAGCACTGTTCATGGATCTAGAGATGGTTTCTTCGCACAGCATGTCTTGAGTCCGAAAACACAACCTTAACTAAAGGCAGTCCGGAGAGGGCTCAAAATCTTAACAAGCAGCAGAATACAAAGAGTTCCTGTGGATTTCTTCAAGTTTCTAGTCTTTTAGTTGAGGATTCGATAAGGGGATACAAGCAGCAGCTTGGGTCTGAGGTAAGAGAGGGGTACCCTTGACACCTCTGGGTGCACTCCAACGCTGTGGAGCGACTTCACGGATCAAGCTATGCAATTCCTTTTTCCCCACTGTTAGGGAGAATTCTCAGAAATGTCCTAATTCCCTTGTACCTTAGAGACCCCCAGCTCTTTTTGCTGGACTTTAAATTTTTATCCTGGAGAGAGTGAGACTTTGTTCTCACTCGCTCATGTATTTTTCATTGATTCTTTTGGTTTTGGGGTCTGACAAACTCCATAGGCATCATCTACCTTTCATTGTGACACACAGCACCCTCAGTGCAGTGTCACATAGACATCCTTTGGATTTTTGCTAAGGTTTAAATACCTTCTCTTGGATAACTACTGTTTCCAAGAGCAGTGAAGTGAAATTGACTTTACTTACATTTGTACTTTCTAGACCTAGCATACACTATCTTACAATAGGGTGCTGGAGGGGTTACTTAGTATCCCCTTTGTCTAGTTTCTCATGTAACTGTTTGGCAAGATTGTATGCAGTACCCTTTGGGTGCACTACAATAACCTTGACCTCCTGGCAATAGTGACCCAACCTTTGGTATAAATGTGAACTACACAGGTTGGTAGTGTGGTCGAGCAGCCAGGCTTATCTCAAGAGGGGGTCAATGTGAGCAGTAATGTTGTGACAGAGTTTCACAATACAGTTATCCAAATAAACACTTATACTCAAGGTTTCTTGATAAAACAATTATTAATTTATTACTCAGTCATTTATATAAGCCTTCTTCAGAAAGGGAGCAAAACATGTAACACTTAAATATACTTCAAAACACAGTTCTTTTCTCTAATCAGATGACACCCATTGGGGACGGCACGCACACTTCCTACACCTTCGGGTGATTTTAAATAGCTAGGACACTGTGGACATTGATTTATCACTGGTACATTTAGAGCAATACTGAGTTTGGTGAAAAGGTTAGATATAGGAAAAAACAAAGGTTAACAAATAATTCATAAACAGGTGAGCACTTTTTTTTTAACAACTGTATTTATATCGGTGGCAGCATATGCATCCATTGAAACACATGAGACATCTGGTCCCTTACATTGCATAGCGTATAATTATTACACCCCTTCTCCCTCCCATGTCTTCTTTTCCGATTGCTCTAAATTCCACGGGCTGTCACTGCCGTAGAGCGGGGCGGGGGCCTCTAAGTTCCCAAAAAGTTTGTTGCCAACTGTGGCTGAAAGGTTAATGCCGGAAACCGGCCATGGTACTCCACCAGCAGTCTGTGAAGTGATGCAGTGCTCCTTCCTTCGCCGCCGTGACCTACTCGGCCACCAGCACCTCCCACACTTTTATCCACCATAGGGTCACCAGCGGTCCATCTTGTGTTTTCCTTTTCTGGGCCACCGTTATTTTGGCCGCCACAAGTAATTGCGTAATCAGTTTGGCAGTGCGCCCTACTCTGCGGTAACACTACAGCCTTGTTACTCCCAGGAGGATTACTTCCGGGTCCATGGGAGGTGCACACTTTTAAACACCTTCCAAAGCACAAAGTCAGAGGGAAAGAGGAGTCTCTCAGGGAGCCAGGACAGCCAATGTTAATTGCACAATGTTAAGGCAAGCTGAAGATCTTCTTTGCAGGTAAGTAAAAAAGTCGTGCACAATGTTTGTAGAAATGTTTGTAGAAAAAAGAACACTGGATGGGCCACAAGCTGAGAGGCTTGTGAGGGGCAAAGCTTTAGAAACTCTGCAAGCTAACCAAGACAGGTCTCAACTGAGAGGAAGTAAGGCTGCACAACAAGAGGTAAGTTCTCTTAAACTTTACAGTGCCTCTGGTTAGAAGAAATGGTTCCAGATGGCTCCGGTTCCTGTACAGCTCTGCAGATCCTGTTGTTCCTGAGCCTCAGTCGTGGGACAAGATGGAGGACGTCTGGGGACTCCTGCTCTGCAATGGTACTGTCAGCGGCAGCAATGGACAAACTTCAATTCAGCGGTTCCTCAGTGTTTCAGCTCCTCGCATGTCACTGCAAATAGTAACACCGTGGTTCTCAGATACCACTTCAGACTTTCCTTGCTTCTGGGGTCCAGCACTCTGTTGAGGTGGCTCAGGCTTCGTCAGTCCTGCAACAGGGAAGTCCGGAGGAACTTAAAAGCAGCGTACAAAATCTGGTGTTCCTCTCCCTGACTCTTCGGTTCCAGCAGCAGCAGTGGAACTGCAACCAGCTTAGAGAGGATGTCCAGACGGGCTTACTTTGGAGTTGATTGGTCGCACCAACTCAAAGGGAGAAGTCGTCCTTGCAGGGCTTCTCTAGTCGAGCCGAATTCGGAGCTTCATCACAACAGCAGGGCTTGACCATGCAAACCAACGGTCCAGGAGTTGCAGCAGGCATCGCTTCCAAGTTCTTCTTCGGATTCCTTCGTCCAGTGGTCGACCCTGCCTTCCAAGCCAAAAAGCCTCGCCTTAATGCAGGTTTCTCCCCTTCATTCAAGCCTAGCTGTCAATCACACAGCAGGGTGGCTGTCCTTTCCGGACAGCCAGCCGGCCAATCACCTTTTGGGTGCATTCCTGTAACCAAGGGGATTGAGTACAGGGAGTTTTGGCACCTCCCTCACTTCCTGCCCCTGCCAGACATACTGGAGCCAGCGGCGGGCTTCACTCGTGAATCCCGCTAAAGACAAAGCAGACATAGAGACCAAACCCGTTTTGGCGCACAGAGTAAATCTCAAGAAGGACCTTCCCGACAAGAAATGGCAAAAAAAGACCAGGACCATTTTGACGAAATGGGCACCCATGGGTGCCTTTCCGTGGCTGCGAACGCAGCCCGCGGTAAAAACACACAATGGTAGTAAAAAGTAAACCACCGAACCGATTGCCAGGGAGAGCAACACCAGAATTGAGTGTGTCTTCTTTAAGTCGGACCTAAGCTCCAGGAAGATCCTCCGGACTCGCAAGAACCAATTTCTTCAGACCTAAGGTACTGTAAAACTAAGGGGTACTTACGTCTTGCAGTGTAGCCTTGCTAGCTCTCAGTTGAGACTTGTGTTGGTTGCTTTTGCAGAGTTGCTTGTAGCTTTGCCGTCCACAAGTCTCCCAGCTTGTGGCCCAACAGTGATTTCATTTTCTACAAACATTTCTAAAACATTGTGCCATTGTGGAAGACTTTTTACCTACCTTCATGAAGTGCTTCAGCTCACCTAGACTTTTGCTCAATTGGCATTCGCTGTCCCCGCTCCCTGAAATACTCTTCTAACCTCTGACCTGGTGCTTTAACTATCCCTATAAAAAGTCACACATTCTATAACTTGTGTAGCAGGGAAAAGGTAATTTTACTTTGCATTTAGGGGATCAAAATTACTTACCTGCTTAAGAATATTTGTTAACCATTGTTTTATTCCCAAACCCTTCCCCTTTTGACACCAAACTCTGTATTGCTCTATATGTACCAGTGCTATATTAATGTGCACAGTGTCCTAGTTATTTAAGTCACCTCAGGGTGTAGGAAGTGTCTGCGTGCCATCCCAAATGGGTATGCACTGATTTATTGAAACTGTGTGTATTTTTGAAGTATATATTATGTGTTATATAATTGCTCCCATCTAAGGAAGGCTTATTCAACTGACTTTTAAATTAATAAATAATTATTTAATCAAGAAACCTTGAGTGTAAGTGTTTATTTGGATATTTGTCACTGTGAAACTCTGTTGCAACCCCACTGCTCACATTGACCCCTCTTGAGAGAAGCCTGGCTGCTCAGTCACTCTACCAACTTGTGTAGTACATGCTTATACCAAAGGTTAGGTTAACTATTGCCAAGAGGACAGGGCTGCTGCAGTCTCCAATCTTGCCTAACACCCACAGTACCTTTAGAATTGAAAAAGACTTTGTGGCTGGATTCTCTTCGATGTGGCGGAGCTGGACTCAACCTCCTGATTCCTTGATCTGATGATGAGAGGCAGGACAATGGACGGGATCTCTCAGTAGCAGTCTCGAGGGAGGACCTTTGGCACGGCTGTCATCAACTTCTTGGGTTACTCTGTGGATTTGGCGCTTTTTCTGCAGCACCAACAAAGGACGCGATTTGCCCGTACCATCTTCTCTTCTCACAGTCCCACACTCTGCTGGGGCAAGGGGGTGAGGAGGTCTGGGTGAGTTGGATCGGATCTCTGGAGTGCCCCCGAGGGCTCAGTGTTAGGCAAAGTTGGTATGCAGTACTCTCTGGGAACAAAACAAAAAACTATGACTACAGGTATAGGCAACCCAACCTTTGGTATAAGCTTGTACTACACAGTTTTGGTAGCGTGTTGAGCCGGCAGGCTTATCTCAAGAGGGGTCAATGTGAGCTGTAGGGGAGTTGCACAGAGATTCACAGTGACAAGTGTTCAAATAAACTCTTATACACAAGGTTTCTTGAATAACAATTATTAATGAATGTATCCGTTAGAATAAACTTTCTTCAGGAGGAAGCAATATAATAGTAACACACAAATATACTTCAATACTGTGCACTTTTAGTTTCTGAATCAGACAAGGCCCTTTTGGGATGGCCCACAGACACAACCTACACCCACAGATGACTTCAGTAACAAGGGTGCTGGGGACATTTATACCTTACTGTTGGCATTCAGAATACACTTTAAAAAAAGTAAGTAAAAGGCAAAGGTTATTTAGAACACAAGAATTTACAAATATTCATAAGCGGGGCAAATACTTTCAGATAGCACTTAGACGAGTCATTCAATTCAATAGGCTAAATTCTTTGGTTATGATGCAGCACTTGAGGTAAATAAATGGAAAAGTCTTTGCACAGGTTTTTAGGAGTCTTTGATAAAAAGAACCAAATGTAGGGCCACAAGCTGATTAGACTTGTGAATTGCAGACGTTACAAGCACTTCCACAGTAAGAGGTAAGTTCTCTTAGGCTAGTTTTACAGTAACCTAGTAAAGAAGAAAAAGATGCAGCTGAAGACTTCTGTTCCTATACAGCTCTGCAGATCTCACTGTTCCTGGGCCTCAGCCGTGGGGACAAGAGGGAGGACGTCGGGGGACACCTGCACTGTATTGGCACAGTCAAAGCTCGCAACCAGCAAACTTAACTTTCAATGGCTGTTTCGCGTTTCAGCTCCTTGCGGTACAGCAAATGGCAATAAGCGCAGTCCCTGGCTGTCAAGGTGGACATTCCTCACATCGGAGGTCCCACACTCAACTGGGTGGGGGTCAGGTTTCGTCTGTCATGCTTTGTGGGAGTCCGGAAGATCTTCCAAAAGCTTTAGGCCAGCTGGCAAGCAACGCACACAATCTGGTGTCCCTCTCCCTGGCTCTATGGTTTCCTGCAGCAACTCTGAGGAAATTCAACTAGCTCCGAGATGGGTGTCCAGGTGGCTTATTTGGGAGTTGATTGGTCCCACTAACTCAAAGGGAGAAGATTTTGCAGCAGGAGAACTTCAGGGTCTGCAGCCAAATACCCGGTCAGTGGATTCCTTGTTGTGGAGACTGAAAACAAGACTTCATAAGGGACTTTGCAGCAGGGTTCGATCAAGAAGTCTCTAGACAAGGTTTCCACTCACAGCTGAATGCGGTTCTGCGGATTTGGCACCTTTTCAAGGAGCACAGAATAAGACAGAAAATTGTGGTTGAATTCTTGTTGTTACAAAGGTTTAGCACTCTGGTGAGGGGACTTTTGGGACTTGATTCGTGTCTCTGAAGATCCACCAGGATGCCCTCAAAGTTTCAGCGAGATTCGGAATTCGGAAGACCGTGCACTGCACAAAAGCTTGAGGTCCCAGGGTATTGGGGTATTGCAACAATGCAAGGTTGCAGCAACGTGTGGGATGGCTCAAAATGTAGGTCTCCTTGAGACAAAGGGCTGGGGAGTTTTGGACTCCTCCCTCACTTCCTGCTTTCAGATAGACTGGAGCCTGGGCGGGGAGCTCAGGGGGCTCCCGCCGAAGACAAAAATCATGCAAAGGAATTTCCCGCTCTGGATGTCAGGGGAAGGAACAAGAAACGACAAACACTAAAATGGCAAAAAAAGAAGACCGGGGCCATTTTGGTAAAAATTGACACCCGTGGTTCCCTTTACTGCAGCTGTGAACACAGCCCGCGGTAACGGTGCACCAAATTAATACAAGGTATCACTGCCACCACCCATTGAAGGTAAGCTTGTCACTGTAACAGAATTGTTACATTTTTAAGGTGAAAGGGGATACATTGTATCTCCCCAGTACTCCACATAAATTGGGGAGTTCTGGTTTCACAGAATAAAATGTAAAAGGGATCCAAAGATCCTTTCTAGAACTGTAGTTCACTCAAGGTTAGCACAAGAAAGTTAAAAGGGGAGCCCCTAGGGCAATCCAGCAACAAAGGGCACTTATTGCCAATAAGTTGTTAAAGATGATAACTTTAAAAAGACACTATGGAGAGTCTTAAAAATGACACCCATAAAAAGAGTTAGATTATGTGAGTGTGGAAAAAGGTTCCCACTCACTGAGGTATTATGGAAAAATGTCCCACTAGTAAAGCAAAAAGTTCTGGGGTTGAAGCAGCAAAGGAAGATTTACCAGTTCTGTGCAAATCTTACCTAACACTATTGGCAAAGACTGGCACATTGGGCAAGCCATGATCAATAGACTGCACTTTGACTTCTCTCCTTGGAACGCAGGCTCCATCTTGCACATGTATTTTCATCCTTGTGTGTAGTGTTTTACCTTTTATTCAGCCTATCCCACATTTTCTATAACTACAGGTTTTCTTTCCATGCAAAAGTTATTCATATATGGTGTGAAAATGTACTTGAGTGCATGAAAATGTAATGAATATCTTCATCACTAACTGTGCTGCTGCTTTAATGTTTTTTAAGGCCTGGATGGGTTTTAATCAGGAGGACTGGAGCCCCCAGACCTATCTGGATTTGGAAGGATTGCCGTGCATTGTGATACTCACTGGAAAGGATCCCCTTGGCGAAACCTTCCCAAGGTACAGTTTGAAAATACATTTAATAGACAACGTTCTTGCTCCCTAGATGCGTGATGTATACTTTTCATGTCTAATTTTTGTTTTGGCACTTCATCTGTGTAAGGAATGTTCTGCGACTACCTTCAATATTTATCAAAAGACAAGCGTTATGAAAACATTATTGGAAATATAAGCACTGTTATTTTAATGTTGATAGATTTTAATGTCGTTTTTTTTCCATACAATTGAAGAAAAATCACATCTAGCATTTGGATGCCAATTTGTTGCATGTAAAATGAAGATATCAGTGTAAGCAGTACATTTGTAGATTATAAAATGTACTTGAACTCATCTACTATGTGTAAATGCCCTGCCCATAACTTATGCCAGTGACTTGCATCTATAAAATGGAGTTGATATTGTTTCACTTTTATCCAATAGGTCCTTGAAATACTGCGACCTTCGGCTGATTGACTCCAGCTATTTAACGCGCACCGCCTTAGAGCAAGAAGTGGGCCTTGCATGCTGTTATGTCTCAAAAGAAGCCATTCGAGAGCCTATAGCAGCCCTTGACCTCAGTGAGAAGGAGCACGAGAAGGTCAACAACAGTGAGAATGACTCTGATGAATTGCTGATAGACCTGGAGAGACCCCAGAGTAACAGTAGTGCAGTCACCGGGACATCTGGTCAGTTCCTCAGAACGCATAGTTATTGATCTTGTTAACTGATCCTGAAACAAAAAGATTGTATAGTAGGTCAATGTCTTATGCACAAACGTTCATTCAGTGTTAAACTTTCCCTATGCAAACCCTGCACTCTGAATTAGCTTTCAGTGAGGAAATTAAACACAGAAAATAGCCGATAAACCTTGTTAGAAGAACGGAGTGAAAAGCCTTGACCCTAACAGATGGAAGACCCTGTCGACAGAAGAGGTTTTTAATCCAATTTTGAGTATATGCAGACTCCAGCCCTAGTGTTACCACTTTCTGAGTCCAGGCATAGACCTTTAGGCCTTTCACGCTGTAAGTAGTGTAAGCAGATTGCAGGCAGTGCATACTTAGGACATGCTCTTAGATGCTGTAAGCTCATGTGCAGTATTTTTGTTTAATGCAAAACCTTTGGAATCTGTGAAGGAAATTAATTCACAAGTCAACACATTTTTGAACTAAATCTATTAAACGAAATGTGACAACCAGTGGTGATGTAAGACTAAGGTTTGTAACCCCCACCCCCTATTTGAATACTATATCACAGTAGGCAGCCATGATGGGTTGTTACTTCAGTCATGTCCAACAGTCTGAATGGGAATTAAGCATACCACGGTTGAAGATGTACTCTTAACTGCCAAAAGCATACTTTCCCAGAAATGTTGAAGGTGGCCAGTTTACATTTATACCACTTCAATTTCTGCCTAAAATTACCCGAATGCTCAATTAAAAGCAAATGCAAAAACTAGTAATTTAAGCAGCTTTGTGATCAGAATTGCCAAGGTACCTGTGAAAAAGCTTAGAAGGGGAAGTCAACTCTGCATTTAGAGAATGTAATCTTAAATGTACCTGGCTTGTGAGTATTAGATTCAGGCTTCGTTGGTGTGCTGAGAATTTGATTTGTTTAGCCTCTGATCTGACCCGATTGAATGTTGGTCATAGCCTGCCACATACACCTTCTCTTGGTTACTATTTTCATTAGATTGCCCTTTTGTTGGCATCGACTATACTGAACTACTTTCTTTGTCTACAGGTTCCATAGCAGAAAACGGAGTAAGCTCTTCAAGTGCCACAGAACATTCGCAGAGGCATCCATCCTCATTGACCTTTCAGAATGTGACAAACAGTTCTGTGTATGAAAGCACTTATCCAAACTCCACTGCTGGTGAGGTCTCCAAACAAGAATGTGACTCTCTAGGGAATCAGATGGCAAGCAGCACCACATTCAAGTTGATGTCATCTTCAGGATCTCACACTTTGCAGTGGTCAGGCGACTCCATTAAAGAAAGTAGGACGTTGTATCCAGCTCTACCACGAATTGTCATCTTGTCGAGAGCGGCATATAGTCTCCTCGGCTCGGAGAAAAGTGGACAATTGCCCTCCACGTCTTCTCTCCTACCCCATGCTGATGTGTCTTGGTTGAGCTCGTTGAGGCCTTTGCTTTTAAAAGACATGAGCAGTGGAGATCAGTCATTGTATTACAGGCAGTGGACTACAGCAAGGCAACACCACGCAGACTTTAATAGCCATGGGGAGGGTGCAGCTTGTAGGTCTACTCACCCACGAAGACTGCTTCTAACTGGACCCCCGCAGGTCAACTAGTTTTTCTTTTCTTCTTGCTTTGCCTATTTAAAATGGTTAAATATTGTGGATCCAAGTGCATGCCGGGTGTGGTTGGAGGTGGGGTTTTAATGCGTTCATGGGTTTATAGTTAAGGCCGCTACGTTCACAGTGATTGGCTGCTTTTGTTTTTTTACAGCACATATTGTTTTTCTTTGTGTCAGGAGATGCACAGGGCACCCTAGGTAGGTTCGGGGTCTGCTGTGCTGATACAGAGGGACAGGCAAGCACATACAGCAGGAGGATAAACAAGAAGGAAGTACATACAAGGTGAATAAGGTCAATGGAACAGGAGGAAAAGGCTGACATCGGTGTTGAACAAGAAGGGATGGGAACCATGTACTGGCCAAACAATGAGGAATCCAACAAGGGATGTACATCAATGTCTCTGTACAAGTTACTCTAACACACACGACAGCCTGCAAGCCCAAGGAACGGGGCAGCAAGAGTGGGTTCTGTATCTAGGTACAAACAAGGAGTGTACTTACAAACCTTTGTGGGTCCAACCGGAACATACAGTGAATGCCTTCTGTGGGAACAGAATGCAACTCACTGTTGCATGAAATACACTATAGACTACAGGTAGGACGAGACAAAGGAAAAGACATGGATTATCTCCTAGGGTTTAGGAGCCAATCTCTGTACATAGCTATACACAGAGGCACGGGTGCAGACCCCAGAAAACACCCGACACTAAGACCCGGTTAGGACAGTTTTGCTAAAGTCCTACCAAGACTTCATAAAAACCATATATGAGGCAGTAGATAAGCTCCACTCTTAGAATAAGGCTGTACCACCTGAGGATGGGGGTAGCATAGACAGAGCAGCCAGGTTTAACTTAGTAGAGCGAGATGGGTATATTTCAGTAAAAGTAGACTAAGATAAATCTTGGGTAAGAAAGTACTGTAACATCATATAAACCAATCATAAAAGCCAACTCAACATTTATGGTATGGAAACCAATGTATAACCTTATTTAGAGGAGCAAGAAGCAAGTCAAGGCGAGTCAAACTCAAGCTCATAGTTTCAGGATAGTAATCTACTATTCTTGGGGAATAAGACCAGGTTAGATATACTTTTAGAATACAATCAGTATTTCAAGGGTAGTTGACCCCATCGGTCATGCAGTGACACTCAGTTGTGAAATCACATAATAAACCAAAGGATAAGGTGTAGCCTCCATCCCTGCCTATTATACTGTGAGACCTACAGGACAAAGATTTCTCCAACCGAAATTTGTTTAAGCCTACGGTACGTATATCTCACACCACCTCTGTGGACACAGGCACGGCCAGGCTTCCATGCACCGTAGATTGCTGCTATGGCTACGCTCTTCTGGTCTAGCATTGCATATAGCCGTCAACACAAACGCCTGACGTACCCCAACACCCCTGCCACTAGCATAAAGCGACTACCAACCGAAAGGAACTCGGTATAGCTGGCCTCACATAGACTCTCTCAACAATAGCAATCTATCTCTAAACCCTCTACAGCACCCACCCAGGTGTCTGACCACACCTGGGCTGCTTAGTCGAGCCTTGCCAGCCCCCCAAGTCTTGCATGCATCTCCTAAAATAAACTTCCTAGAATTTCAAAGTACATTGACTACGGTCACCAAGGGTGTTCCAACCAACAAAAACAAGTGCATTGAGGGGTGTTGGGGAGAATGCTCATAATAGTGCTAATTCCCTTCACCTTAGGGACCCCCAGCCACCTTGCTGGATTTTGAGGACTTGATTTTTTTTACCTGGAAAGAGTTTGAGCCTTTTTTCCCACTCTCTCATGTATTTTGATGTGTTATACTCTTGTGTTCTTTGATTAAGGGGTTTTAGGTAACTCCATAGGCATCATCTTTTCATGTGTGTCACACAGCACCCTCAGTGCAGTGACACAGAGAAGCCTTTTTAGGTTGTCCCAAAGTTTAAACACCTTCTCTGGGATAAACTACTGTTTCCCAATGAAAGTAAAGTTTAATTGACTTTACTAGTCTTTTTAAATTCCTAGACCCAGCACACACCATCTTACAATAGAGTGCTGGAGGGGTTACCTAGTATCCCCTATGTCTAGAAACTCATGTAGCAGTCAAATGCTAGCCTTTCCTCTCGAAATGGCTGATGGGTGTGGTTTTACAACAAACTACCATGATTTTTCCTGACTGCGAACACCAGTAGCTAAAAATTGCGGGAGCCATGTTTTTCACGATGGCGCCTTAAGCCCCCTTTGTTTAAACAGGTCCCGGTCTTCTTTTTTTGCCATTTCCTTTTGGAAAGGTCCTTCTAGAGTTTTGCGCGCCAAACTAGGTTTGGTCCCTTTGTTTCTATGCCTTTGGCAGGCTTCAGGACTGATGACCGCCTCTGGGGCTAGAGTGTCTGGGGTTGGGAAGAAGTGCGGGAGGTGCCCGAAACTCCCTGTGCTTAGTCTCCTATGAGACCCAAATGCACTCTGGTGTGATTGGCTGTCTGTCCGGCAAAGACAGCCACCCTGCTGGGTGAGTGCCAGCTAGGCTGGAATTAATGGGAGAAAACTGTTTAAAAGGTGAGTCTCTTGGCTTGGAAGGCATAGTCGACCACTGGAACGAAGGAACCGAAGACGAGCTGGAAGAGGACGGCTGCTGCAACTACTGGACCGTGGTTTGCCCGGTGGAGCCCTGCTGCAGGTCTGAATCGCCAAGTACATCTCGACAGAGAAGCCCTTCAAGGACGACTTCTTCCTTTTGATTTGGTAGGATCAATCAACTCGTAAGCCACCTGGACACCATTCTCAGAGCTGGTTGCATTTTTCTCGAGAGTGCTGAAGGAAACCGAATAACCAGGGAGAAGGACACCCGTTTGTGTGCTCGAGGACAGCTACTTGAATCGAAGAATTACCAGTTTGCCAGCTTTGTGATCAGTCCCCGTGCAGTGCAGGAGTCCCCCGACCTCCTCCCTCTTGTCCCGATGACTGAGGCTCAGGAACAGCGAGATCTGCAGGAACTGCCAGGAACAGAAGTCATCAGCTGCATCTTTTTCTTCAAAATAAGGAACTGTGAAAACCCGGCCGAGAGAACTTGCCTCTTACTGCGAAAGTGCGTGAAACTTTGGCAACTTGCAGGCCTAGTCGTCTTGTGACCCTACATATGAACCTTTCTTTCCGTGAACTACTTCCGAGAACCGTGGCAAAGACATTTCCGTTTATATACCAGAACCGTTTTTACCTATGCAAGACACTAGTGCATTGACTTTGTCCTACCTATTGCATTAAATCAACTCCTCTGGTGAACTCAAACTATTCCCACTGTTTAAGAATAACTGTAATATTCGTTTTATTAACGTGTGCCTTTTTGCTCCTACTTCAAATGCTCTAAAAGCCATTTTGCTCCTACTTCAAAGTAGTGTAAATGTTTCAGAACCGGTTAGTGTGAAGTATTGTAGTATATTTTTTGTGATATTGATTGCCTCCTTTTAGTGAATGTTTTCTAACTGACTGTGTAATAAATTAAGTGTTTTACCAAGAAACCTTGAGTATAAGTGTCTACCTGAATACTTGTGATTGTAGACCATATAACCAAATACAGTACAATGTAAAGATGCTGCCTATGGATTTTTGTCAGATCCAAAGTCAAAAGAAACAGAGTTCAAATTAAACAAAAATGCATGAGAGAGTGGGAAAAAGGTCTCTCTCTCTCCAGGTTAGAAATTAAAAGACCTATAAGTCGAGCAAAAAGAACTGGGGGTCTCTAAGGTAGAAGGGAATGAGCAATTCTTTTGAGAATTCTCCCTAACAGTGGTCAAGGGAAAAACTTCTGCAGGTGAAAACCTTAACCACCCCCGCAGTCGAAGCCACTCTCACCACAGACGCATCTCTGATGGGGCGCTCACCTTCTTCAACAGACGGCGCAAGATGTGTGGTCCCCAGCGGTAGCATCCAATCACATCAACCTTTTGGAACTGCTAGCAGTGTTCAAGGCCATGAAGGCCTTCCAAACACACCTCCACGGGAAGACGGTTCTAGTCCTCACAGACAGTACTACTGCCATGTATTACTTCAACAAACAAGGGGGCATTGTTAGCCAAAGTTTGTATGCAGTACCCTTTGGGACCACTACATACAACTAGGACTACAGGTGTAAGCAAACCAACCTTTGGTATAAGTCTGGACTACACAGTTTTGGTAGCAGAGCTGAGCAGCCAGGCTTATCTCAAGAGGGGAATGTGAGCAGTAATGATGTTACACAGAGGTCTACAATCACAGGTGTTCAAATAAACTCTTAAACTAAAGGTTTCTTTGATAAATTCTTATTAATTTATTTATCTGTCAGTTATAAAAACATTCATAGGAAGGAGGCAATATACTCACACACAAATATACTTCAGTACTATTTCAGAATACTTTTCAAGAGGAGTAAAAAGGCAAAAATTATTACAACATGAAAGGTTACAATTTTTCTTAGACAGTGCAAATACTTTGAGTTCACCAGAAGAGTCAATTCAATTCAATAGGCTTAGGCCAAAGTCAATGGGCTAAAGTCTTGGATAGGATAAAGCGGTTCTGGTAAGTAAACGGTAAAGTCTCTGCAAAAGTTCTCAGTAGTAGTTTGTAAAAAGAACCATATGCTGGGTCACAAGCTGATTAGGCCTTTGAGTTGCAAAGGTTTCAAGCACTTTCACCGCGAGAGGTAAGTACTCTGTCTGATTTCACAGTACTTTACAATGAAGAAAAAGATGCAGCTGATGACTTCTGTTCCTGAATGAACAAAACACAATTTTTCAGGGTGAGAGGTCCCTCTACTCCCAAATCTCAGAATGTATACATGTGACTACATATACATTGTTTCACAATGGTATATTTTAATACTCTTTAGATAGAGTACCCAGGGGTATTCTGAAGAAACAATGCAAATGAGTATGATCAACGCGAAAAGAGGATCTTAATGTACAGACATACAACAGCACAAAATTATTATCGGAGCAGTTGTGCAATGAAGACAGAAATCAACAAGCATTAACATAATATAAAAAGATCACAATAACAACAGTGTTTGAACTGTACACTGTTCATGTGAAGTCGTCGACACAACAGTGTTTCGGCCTAAAACAGCTGTAAAGTGCCGCTAGGTGAGCAGGCCTTCATCAGGATGTGTGGTGAAATGATAGTAGTCCCGGGTATCTATCTATGAAGAAACAAATGGAGTGCAGTGAGTGGGAGAGGACCTCAAAGTAAAATGATGATTCAGAAAGCTCCATATGACACACCAATGAGGACATTTCATGGACCATCATACAACAACTGTCCCCACAGAAAAGAGGTGGGGATAGGGACAAAGCATTAACTAGACTCGAACAACAGCTAGTGCACAAACTGTGGTAGCTCAGAGAAGCACGGAAACCTAACCCCAGGCCTTGCTACTCTAGCAAATGGAAGCGCTTTGTCATCTGGTGTAACGGAAAGGGCAAAAATCCTATTGAATGCTCACCTAAAGACATCATCCTTTTGGGTAGTTCAGGCCAAACCTAAGAGTTGGAAGCCTGTTCATTTAAGAGTAAGTCTTCTACAGTCCTGCCATAGGTGGCCTTTAGTAATACTCCCTAACAATGTGCACTTATTAGGCTCCATTTAGCAAAGTAATATGTCTTCTCAGTAGCCCCACAGTGCTAATGGTGCCACTGCCCCTCGAAACCTAGTGTGGCATCTCTTTAGAAAGCATTTTATATTTCCACACTGCTTGCCCCCTCTGCACACAAGGCATTGCTGTGCATGTCATTGTTCATTTGGGATACACACGAATGGTATTGTGCTCAGTTTAATTGTTTGATTGTGACTGTTTACTCCCGTTCGGCAGGACCTCTGACATGAGCTAATTTGTTTCCGACAGGTAGGAAAGACGGGCGCTTATCTACAGTTTCTCAGGATCCTCTTCCGCATGTTGATACGTTTACTTGAAGTGGATGTGTATGACGAGGAAGAGATTTGCACAAGTACGTACTTTTGATAGAACCGTACTACTTGAAAGGCATAACCCATATAAGTGGAGCACTTTAGCCATTTGACTGATTTTTTTTTTTTCTTTTTTTTTTTATTGAGTACTTCTGGAAAATTGAAAAGGTTATAAATGGCTCTTAACGCCTATTTTTAAAATGGAAACGGCTTTGTTGACCCTCTAAATAGTGAAGAGTGGTTAGGGTCAGAATAATTAAGAGAAATTGTAAACCATCGCCACTAGAATGTGTAGAATAATCTATTTGAGCCAAGTCACACATGCCACCCCCGCCTCCCCCAGGAAACATCACTGAAAGTTCATCTCCAGTTCAGAGCCGCATCAGCAAGGCGGTTCTATGATCATTCTTCAACAGTTTTTATTTTCACGGCACGTTTTGCTGGAAAAAAAGTTTTGCCCAAAAGAATAATTGCATTTTTTAAATTATTATTTGGGGCGGGGTACTCCCCTATCCCTTCTTCGCCTATTGTTTGTTTATCCCTATAAGCCATCCAACCCTACTCCTTATATGTCCCCCTCCCCATATTTTTTTGATGTTTTTTCCACGGAACATTTTCAGCAAAACGTGCTGCGAAAATAAAACGGGGGATGAATGAACGTCGTACCAAGCAAGGCATTGTGGGTATGCAAATTATCATAAATACAAGCATTTTGTTGAAGAAAATTATCTTTGACTTGGAGGGCAGTGGTACTTTATCCATAGCTTAATCAACCCAAGACAGACATTTCTCGCGGTTGCAGACAACTACATACCTGGTTTCATATACTATAAATATCTGCAAGTCTTACTAATTTAGTGTGCAGTGAATCGGAGGAGCCCAGCCATACACTTTATGAAACTATGCATGTGCTTTTTCCATCAGCATGTACCTCATTGTATTTCAGCTAAGTAGTCTATTGCTCACCGTTTTTTCTATTTTGATGTTTTCTCCTTTGTAGGCGACACTGAGAAGGGTGAGATTACGCAGTCTCTCAGTGGCCAGTGGCCAGACATTGAAGTATTCAGTCAAATGAGTTTCGATGCGAGTGTGAATGACCCAAAGTACAGTCACGTGAGCCCTGTGTACACTGAGAGTCTGGCGAGAATAAAACAAGGTCAGTGAAAAATGTCCTCCTGTATATGAATGAAGTTTGGCTTTTAATTTGACAATAGTTTGGTGTGCCTCATTTGTGTTCTATTACGCTAAAATAATTTATTGCAAAATGAGGTTTAAAGAATTAGGTCCTACCCACTACACTTGGCAATCACTGTTAGGAAGCCGGTCAGATAGCTGGTGAAGATAGCACAGCGAGTTGAGCACTCGTTCTGACATTGTGCACCTCCTCATGATGCAGTTTTGAATCCCTGCAGGGCCAACTCAGCCTTTCATCCTTCTGAGGTCGATAAATTGAGTACCGCGCAATGGTATAATAGCAACTGTTATTTCAGCACTTAGATACCCGTGGGTTGTTAGTGCTATATAAAACTAGATGTTAGGAAATATTTTTTTGTCCCTTTCCCTCTATTGTTTTCAGTTGGACACCCTTCTTTTTGCTTATTTTTTTTAACCCGTCCTGACATTTTGAAGGGAAGTAAAGTTTTGGGGCGAATTCTGATTTCTGTGCTAATACCCTTCAAACTAGAGACCCCCAGCTCTTTTGCTGGACTTTGGGACTTTTTAATTTTCACCCTGGAGTGAGTGAAACTTTTTTCTCATTCACTCATATATTTTGATCTGATTTGGGTTATGTGTTTCCTTTGTTTTTGGAGTCTGACAAACTCCATAGGCATCTACTTTTTGTATGGTGACACACAGCACCTTCAGCGCAGTGTCACAGAGAAATCCTTTAGATTTCTCTTAAGGTTAAAATACCTTTTCTTGGGTGAACTGCAGTGCCCGAGAATAGTAAAGTGAAATTGACTTTACTTACCTTTTCTCTTGGTAGGTCCAGCACACACCGTCTTATGTAGAGTGCTGGGGGGTTACTTAGTAGCCCCTTTTCCTACTTACTCATGTAACATTTTATGTTACCCTCACTACTTTAAATGGCTGGTGGCAGTGGTTTAAATTTCCTACCATTATGCTTTTCTACCCCAGGCTGAATCCTCAGCTGCAGTATAGCAATCATGGGTGACCATTTTGTGAAAATGGACATGGTCTAATTTTTACGCCATTTCTTGTATGTGAGGTCTTTCTTGGGTTTTACTCTGCACGCCAAACCAGGTTTTAGCCTGTTAGGAAGAATTAGCAAAATGTGCCAATTCCTCCCACCTTATAGCCCTCCAGTTCTTTTGCTAAACTTTGGCACTTTTAACTTTTTTATTCTGTTTGTTTTCTGTGTGTGTTTTCTTTGGTTATGGAGTTTAAGATAACTCCATAGGCATCATCTTTTCATTTGTGTCACACAGCACCTCCAGTGCAGTGGCACATTGAAGCCTTTCAGGCTTTCCCAAGGCTTAAATGCCTTCTCTGGGATAAACTACTGTTTCCCAGAGAAAGTAAAGTGAAATTGACTTTACTAGTCTTTTCAAATTCCTAGACCCAGCACACCCTATCTTACAATAGAGTGCTGGAGGAGTTACCTAGTATCCCCTATGTCTAGATATTCATGTAGGAGTCAAATGCTACCCTTTGCTCTCGAAATGGCTGGTGGCAGTGGTTTTACAACAAACTACCATGATTCTTCCCGACCGCGAACACCAGTAGCGTTAAATTGCGGGAGCCATGTTTTTCAAGATGGCGTCTGAGCACCCTTTGTTTAAACAGGACCCGGTCTTCCTTTTTTGCCATTTCTTGGTGGAAAGGTCCTTCTAGAGTTTGTCTCTGCGTGCCAAACCAGGTTTGGTCCCTTTGTTTCATTGCCTTTGGCGGGCTTCAGGACTGAAAACCGCCTCTGGCGCCCGAGTGTCTGGGATGGGCAGGAAGTGAGGAAGTTGCCTGAAACTCCCTGTGCGTAGTCTCCTAGGAGACCCAAATGCACTCTGGCGTGATTGGCTGGCTGACTGTCCGGCAAGGACAGCCACCCTGCTGGGTGAGTGGCAGTTAGGCTGGAATGAAAGAGAGGAAACTGGATAAAAGGCGAGTTTCTTGGCTTGGAATGCAGAGTCAACCAGTGGAACGAAAGAACCGAAGACGAGCTGGAAGGGGACGGCTGCTGCAACTCATGAACCATTGATTTGCCCCGTGAAGCCCTGCTGCAGGCCCGAATTGCCAAGTTCATCTCGACAAGGAAGCCCTTCAAGGACGACTCCTCCTTTTGAGTTGGTGGGACCAATCAACTCGAACCATAAGCCACCTGGATACCATTCTCGGAGCTGGTTGTATTTTCCACAGAGTGCTGCAGGAAACTGAATAACTAGGGAGAGGGACACCAGTTTGTGTTCTTGACTACAGCTACCGAAATTAAAGATTTGCCAGCGTTTTTGACCAGTCTGTGCAGTGCAGGAGTCCCCCAACGTCCTACCTCTTGTCCCCACGACTGAGGCTCAGGAACAGCGAGATCTGCAGGAACTGCCAGGGACAGACGTCTTCACCTGCATCATTTTCTTAATTGTAAGGTACTGTGAAAACCCGACCGAGAGAACTTCCTCTCACCTGCGAAAGTGCTTGAAACTTTGGCAACTTGCAGGCCTAGTCAGCTTGTGACCCAACATATGATTCTTTCTTTTACAAACTACTTCTGAAAACTTTGGCAAAGACTTTTCCGTTTAACAACCAGAACCGTTTTACCATATACAAGACTTTAGCCCATTGACTTTGGCCTAACCTATTTCATTGAAATTTCTCCTCATTTAGCACCGTCTAAGAATAATTGTACTCTTCTTTTTATTAACCTATGCCTTTTTGCTCCTACTTCAAAGTACTCCGAATGCCATTTTGCTCCTCCTTCAAAGTAGTTTAAATACCTCAGAAACGTACTGTGTAAAGTACTGAAGTATATTTTTGTGTGATATAGATTGCCTCATTCTAGTGAATGTTTTATAACTGACTGTGAAATAAATTAATAAGTGTTTTACCAAGAAACCTTGAGTGTAAGAGTTTGTTTGAATACTTGTAATTCGAGACCTCTGTGTAACATCATTACAGCTCACATTCCCTCTTGAGATAAGCCTGGCTGCTCAGCAACGCTACCAAAACTGTGTAGTACAGACTTATACCAAAGGTTGGTTTGCTTCCACCTGTAGTCCTAGTTGTGTGTAGTGGTCCCCAAGGGTACTGCATACAAACTTTGCCTAAGAAAGCCCTTTGTTCGATTATGATAAATCTTCCTGACCTGTGCCAACCCCAGAACGTTTTGCTTAGACTTGGTAATTATTGTGCCTTGTCTCTAGGTGAGTGGGAATCTTTTTTTTTCCTCTCACCTAGTCTTTTATTCATTTTATGGGTTACCTTTTTGTCTCTCCATAGTGTGTTTGGATTTATATTTTCCTGTAACTTTTGGGCGTAGACTCGGTTGTCCCTTTGGGCTTCCCTTTGTAGTTTCTCTTTGATGTACCTGGGAGAATTACTGTTCCCAAGGGGTAAAGTGGGATTTACACCTCCTTTACATTTTATATAGTGAGGCAGCACACCCCACATTATGTCTAGCGTTGGGGCGATACACTGTATCCTATTTCTTACGTACCTGGTAACGTTTATGTTACAATTAGAAGTTAGCTTGAATGGCTGGTGGCAGTGACTTTTAATCATTATTACTCGCAGGCTGTCAAATCAGCTGTGGTGATGCGGTGTCACCGTTCGCAGCTCCGGTAAAGCATCTGTGGGAGCCATCTTTGACAAAATGGCCCCCGGTCTTCTTTTCCCGCCATTTCTTTGTGTAAAGGACCTGCTAGAGATTTTCTCTGCACGCCAATCCAGGTTTGGTCTCTTTATTCATTTCGCCTTTGGCGGCATTCAGGAGTGAAGCCTGCCTCTGGCTCCTGAGTGTCTGGGGTATGCAGGAAGTGAGGGAGATGCCCGAAACTCGTGTTAGGCAGAATTTCATGCAGTACCCTTTGGGACCACCACACACAATTAGGACTACAGGTGTAAGCCAAACTAACCTTTGGTATAAGTCTGTACCACACAGTTTTTGGTAGCGAGCTGAGCAGCCAGGCTTATCTCAAGAGTGAATGTGAGCAGTACAAGTTATTACACAGAGGACTTTCAATCACAGTGGTTCAAGTAGACACTTATACTCAAGGTTTCTTGGTAAAACACTTATTAATTTATTACATAATCATTTAGAAAACATTACACTAGACGGAGGCAACTCAATATTATACACCAATACACTTCAATACAAAAGTTTTTGAGACAGTTTGAGCTCCCCTAAAATAGGAGCCAAATGGCAGTTCAGTTACTTAGAAGTGAGCAAAAAGGCATAAGGTAAGTAGAATAGATCACATATACGTGTTAGACAGTGCAAATAGTTTCAGTTCACCAGAAGAGTTCAATTCAAGTCAATAGGCCTAGGCCAAAGTCAATGGGCTAGTGTTCTGGATGGGAAAGAGCAGTTCTGGTATCAAACGGTAAAGTCTTTGCAAAAGTTCTCAGAAGTAGTTTAGGCGAAAAATAATCATATGTTGGGTCACAAGCTGATTAGGCCTGCAAGTTGGAAAAGTTTCACAAACTTTCACAGCGAGAGTGGCGTTCTCTCAATCGGGTTGGCACAGTACCTTAGTGTGAAGAAATAAATGCAGCTGAAGAAGTCGGTTACTGGCAGTTTCTGCAAATCTCACTGTTCCTGAGCCTCAGTCGTGAGGACAAGAGGAAGGACGTTGGGGGACTCCTGCAATGCACGGGATCGCCGGAAAACCCAAACAAAATGGATTCACTTCAGTTCCAGTAGCTGTAATTCAAGCACACAAGCTGGTGTCCCTCTCCCTGGTTAATCCTAACCAGCCTTGAGAATGGCATCCAGGTGGCTTACGAGTAGATTGGTCCCACCAACTCAAAGGGAGAAGTCGTCCTTGAAGGGGCTTCTCTGTCGAGATGAACTTGGCAATTCGAACCTGCAGCAGGGCTTGCCCGGGCAAACCAACAGTCCAGGAGTTGCAGCAGCCGTTCTCTTCCAGCTCTTCTTCGGTTCTTTCGTTCCAGTGGGCGACTCTGCTTTCCAGTCCAAGAGACTCTCCTTTTAAACAGTTCTCTCCCTTTCATTCCATCCTAGCTGTCACTCACCCAGCAGGGTGGCTGTCCTTGCCGGACAGTCAGCCAGCCAATCACGCCAGAGTGCATTTGGGTCTCCTAGGAGGCTAAGCACAGGGAGTTTCGGGCACCTCCCTCACTTCCTGCCCACCCCAGACACCAGAGGTGGTCTTCAGCCCTGAAGCACGCAAAAGGCATAAGAACAAAGGAACCAAACCTAGTTTGGCCCGCAGAGACAAACTCTAGAAGGACCTTTCCAAAAAGAAACTACGAAAAAGGAAGATTTGTTTAAACAAAGGGGCTTAAGGCGCCATCTTCAAAAACATGGCTCCCCTAATATTTAGCTATCGGTGTTCGCGGTCGGGAAAAATCATGGTAGTTCGTTGTAAAACCACTGCCACCAGCCTTTTCAATAGGAAAGGGTAGCATTTGACTGCTACATGAGTATCTAGACACAGGGGATAATATATGAACACTCTAGCCCTCCATTTTAAGATGGTGTGTGCTGGGTCTAGGAATTTGGAAAGACTAGTAAAGTCAATTTCACTTTACATTCTCTGAGAAACAGTAGTTTATCCCAAAGAAGGTATTTAAACCTGTGGGAAGTCTAAAAGATATCTCTGTGTCACTTCACTGAGGGTGCTGTTTAACACACATGAAAAGATGCCTATGGTGTTAAGAACACAAGAGTAAAACATACATCAAAATACGAGCGTGGGGAAAAAAAGGCTTACACTCATTCCAGGTAAAACAAATCAAGTCCTCAAAATCCAGCAAAGTTGCTGGGGGTCTCTAAGGTGAAGGGAATTGACACATTTATGAGAATTCTCCCTAACATCTCCCTGTGCTTAGTCTCCTAGGAGACCCAAATGCACTCTGTGGTGATTGGCTGGCTGACTGTCCGGGAAGGACAGCCACCCTGCCGGGTGAGTGACAGCTAGGCTGGAATGAATGGGAGAGAACTGAATAAGAGTCCTTTGGCTTGGAAGGCAGAATTGACCACTGGACGAAGGAACCGAAGAACTTGAAGAGGACGCCTGCTGCAACTCCTGGACCGTTGGTTTGCCCGATGAAGCCCTGCTGCAGTGCCGAAGCACCAAGTTTGCATCGACAGAGCAGCCCCCCTGCAAGGACGACTTCTCCCTTTGAGTTGATGGGACCAACCAACTCCTAAGGAAGCCACATGGACATCCATCTCTGAGCTGGTTGAATTTCCACATTGTTGCTGCTGGAAACCGTATAGCCAGCGAGACGAACACCAGATTGTGTGCGTTGCTTTTAAGCTGGCCTAGAGCCTTTGGAAGATCCTCCTTACTGCCAAGAAGCAGGACTGACCAAGCCTGAGCCCCCTAAACATAGTGCGGGGCCCCAGAAGCAAGGAAAGTCCACCTCAACAGCCAGGAACCGCAGTGTTGCTATTTGCGGTAGACACAAGGAGCTGAAACACGAAACAGCCACTGAAAGTGAAGTTTGCTGGTTGCAAGTTTTGACCATCCCAATGCATTGCAGGAGTCTCCCCCCAACATCCTCCCTCTTGTCCCCACGACTGAGGCCCATGAACAGTGAGATCTGCAGAGCTGCACAGGAACAGAAGTCATCAGCTGCATCTTTTTCTTCATTGCGAAGGTACTGTATAACAAGTCTAAGAGAACTTAGCTCTTACTGTAAAAGTGCTTGTAACTCCTACAACTCACAAGTCTAATCAGCTTGTGGCCCTACATTTGATGCTTCTTTTTAACAAAGACTCCTAAGAACTTGTGCAAAGACTTTTCCATTTACTTACCAGAAGTGCTTCATCCTATACAAGACCTTTGCCTATTGACTTTGGTTTAGCCTATTGAATTGTATGACTCTTCCAAGAGGATCTAAAAGTATTTGCCCTGCTTAAGAATATTTGTGATGTCTTGTGTTCTAATGACCTTTGCCTTTTACCAACTGAGTGTTCTAAATGCCAACTGTAAGATATTAATGTCCCCAGCATCCTCGTTATTGAAGTCATCTGTGTGTGTAGGTTGTGTCTGTGGGCCATCCCAAAAGGGTCTTTACTGATTCAGAAACTCAGAGTGTACAGTATTGAAGTGTATTTGTGTGTTACCATTCCATTGCTCCCTTCTAAAGAAGGCTTTATTACTGACTGATAAGGTTTTTTGCATAAACAATTATTAATTTAAGTGTAAGAGTTTATTTGAATACCTGTAACTGTGAATCTTTGTGTAACTTCACTACTGCTCACATTTCCCCTCTTGAGATAAGCCTGGCTTCTCAACACGCTACCAAAACTGTGTAGTACAAGCTTATACCAAAGGTTAGGTTGCCTATACCTGTAGTCAGAGTTGTTTGTAGTGTACCCAGAGGGTACTGCATTCAAACTTTGCCTAACAGTCGTCAATCACACAGCAGGGTGGCCGTCCTTCCCGGAGAGCCAGCCAGCTTATCAGGACTGGTTTCGTTCAGGGACACCTAGAGACGGGAGTTTCGGGATCCTCCCTCACTTCATGTCCTTCCAGACACACTGGAGCCAGGGGCGGGCTTCATGGCTGAGGCCCACCAAAGGCAAAACGCACAGAGGGCTAAAACCTTTCTCGACTTGGAGTAAAAGCCCAGAAAGACCTCAAAAACAGAAAATGACCAAAAAGGAAGACTGGGGTGGAGGGGCATTTTGACAAAATAAACACCCATGGGTGCTGTACTGCAGCTGAAGGTTCAGCCTGCGATTAAAAAAAGCACACTGGTAGTGAAAAGTAAACCACAGCCAACAGCCATTTAAAGTAGAGAGGGTAACAAATGTTACATGAGAAAGTAGGATAAGGGACTACTAGGTAACCTCCTAGCACTCCACATAAGATGTGTGCTGAACCTACAAAGTTAAAAGGTAAGTAAGATCAATTTCACCTTACTATTCTTGGGAACGGTAGTTCACCCAAGAAACGGTATTTTAAACCTTAAGAGAAAGCCAAAGGATTTCACTGTGACACTGCATTGAAGGTGCTGTGTGTCACTCTGCAAAAAGCAGATACCTATGTAGCTTCAGACTCCAAAAACAGTGAAAACGTAAAATCCTGGTCATGGAAAAAACACAAGAGGAAGTGAGAAAAATGTCCCACTCACTCAGGAATTAAAATGTAAAAGTCCTAAGTCTGGATGGCTCTCTGGTTAAAAGAAATTGGAACAGAAACTGAAAATTCTCCCCAACACCCAGAAACCACAGAAACTGAATTATTTATTGAGCGTCCAGCAGTACCTACTAACATGGCAGTGGGTGATAAAAGATGCCACAGTGCTTGAGAAAGGATGATTGGAGAGATATTACATAACGTTTAAAGCATTTACATGGAACAACATAATCCCTCTGGGGAGTGTTTGTGATGCACTCTGTGGAGAAGCCTGCAAATGTGTGTGTAGTGTCTGAAAGCTTTGGGGTAGGGACTTACCATTGAAGAAAGTAGTGTTTGATGGCTGTTAGCAGGTGAACAGGTTGTTAGGTCAAAAGATGAGGTTTTTGTTTTTAGTGGAAGGATGCCAGGAAGAAAATTGTAGGTGCCCGTTGTTGGCGGATGGTGGATTTGTGTGGTTTATGTGTGTTTGGAAGATGAGGGCATACACTTGTTAAGAAGGTGGGGTGTTGTAACATCATTTTGGGATTTGATTACGAGAAGAACGACCAGTTTGTGCGCTTGAGGCACAATTTTAGCCAAAATGTTTAATACTTGTACAGTGTGGTGGATCTGAGAAGTGTAATGTCTAGACTTTTCCATGTGTTTAAGTCCAGCATATTGAGGACTGAAGTGTTAAATAGGCTCTTTAAACCTAAATGGCGATTTTTCATAACATATCGGAAACCTATATTGTGTCGATCCCAGAATTAGACTGGGCACTCCAGACAAGAAGAGCCCTGCCATACCTGGTTTCAACATGGATGACTGCAGAAATAAACATGGGAACGCATCAATATGGCTTCATGGCCTTTTCAAAAGATGTGGCATTTTGTATTTGGGTTTCTCAGATCTTTAACAGGCACATTTTCTTTAAAGTTCTCCAAAAAGACTTTTTTAAAAAAAATTTTAGCATACGGTTTCCAAACAAAACCTTCAATTCAACATTATACAAAGTAAACAGTAAAACATCAAATTGTATCTCTACGCTTTGAAATGAAAAACTACTCTTGTCAGTCAGATGACAGTTTGTTTCAATTTCCCCAAATATCATTGTTACAAATTCCAGCAAGGAAAGTGTTAAAGAGATCCTAGTCCCCCCGCATCATATGGGACCAAATGTCCTCGTCCATTAAGGTTTGGTTTTCATTGAAGAATTTCTCCATCAAATTTGATCTAATATTCCCCATGGGCAACTCCTAATTGGATGATACAGAGATTCTGGTGTGTGATTGCAGAGTCTGCAGTGATAGTCTGAGTTTCTCAGCTTTCCTGACCTCAACCGTCTCTTTTGTTGGGAACAGGTTAAGGCATAGTCTTAAGAATTGATTGCGCAGATGATCTGATGGGGATTTTATCAAGTAAGGCTAAGTTGTGCCTCGTCTTCTGAGGTCAAGGCAGTTTTTCCCGTAAAGTTTGTAACCAGTGGCTCCGTCCAGAATTGCAATCCAATCCTGGTCGTAAAGTTTCTCTTCACGTTCTCAAGATTTTCCATTAACGATTTTTCTCATTTATTCTGTGACAATAAAAACAGTTTACGCATTTTCAAATTTCTTGTTTGGCAAGCTTTATTTCCATTGAAGTCTTCCTCTGCCATGCAGAAAATGTATCCTGCTATATGAGCTATTTTCCCTTCTTTACAAGTGGGTTTTACAAATTTCAAGCTCAGAGTCAGTGGAACAAAGCCTGGTTTGTATGTATGCAGTTCTCGGGCACGGAAAGCAAAAGTGTCAGTGCATTGCGCATCTTTTAAAGCAGGTTATAACTGGTGTGCATTTCATTCACAGAAACAATCAAAGAAAAGGATCTGCTTAAGCATGATACCGTGTCCATGATGTTGACAAAATATGCCGCGTACAATGCATTCCATCACTGCGAGCAGTGTCATCAGTACATGGACATCAACCCTGTGGCACAGGTACATTTTGTTGTAATCAATAATTATTATTGCCCGTTTCTTTATTGATCTCAGTCTGTTTAGTTCTCTGACCCCTTTTGCATTGAGAGAACTTCATCTGTGAGCTGCAAGTATAGCACAAAGTTCTTGTAAGGATTGATGCCTATACATTCAGTGAGGATGATAGCACAAATGTTTAGTGGGGCATTGCAGGTAGTAAAAGAGCACTCTGCTCCCAATAGTTTTTCTGAGTCTTCTGGTCGACCTCTGCAATGAGAATCTCCAGGCACTCCCAGTCTAGGGATACCATCCTAGCACTCCACACCCCAACCTAGCATAACTCAAGAAGATGCCTTACCAACGGAGGCAAGATCACCTGTTAAAATGGCAAAGAGGTACTGATACAGATGCCACGAACGTGTCCTGACCACTGATGTTAAGATGGACCTTCAGAACCAACCCTGTGGGTCTATTCTTCTGAACAGGGAAACAATACTAAAGTCTAGCCAAACTCTATCAAGGTAGATGACTAATGAGTAGGGCCTATGAGTCGACTCAGGATCATTTGGGGTGGTGTATTGGTTCAATGAGATGCACACAAAGCACTCCATTAATTCATGTTAGACAGCAAAGTATAAGAACACAGTGTTAATTAGGACTGAATACACTTTGCAATGAAATAACCAAGTAATATCATTGAATCTGCACTATGCACATATATATGTAGTCACCCTTTTAAAACCAATGTGTATTGTTCCGATAAGAAACTCAAGTAAACTGTATACAGTAAAGTAAGTGATTTATTGTAGAACCTGTTCGGAAGGGCGAAGTATTGACGGAATAGTTACAACACTATTAAACTACCTTATAAAATACGGCCCCTAGAACATAAAAAGTCTTTCCCTGCTAAAGAGGATGGGACACACTGCTCTAAAAGTCACAAGTCCCAAGGTTGACATTTTGTAGGGAGTAAAGAGTATTTTAAAGTAGCATAACATGTTTTGGCAAAGCCAACAGGTGAGTGCAAGTGTCCAGGAATGGAAGAACAGAGGTGAGCAAAGTTATTGTGATTTATACCGCTGACATTTTTATTGTCTCCAGGTGCTCTGGCGGATCTGAAAAGAAAAGAAGGATGGGACGGCTTGCTTAGTGGGATTGAGAGGGAAAAGCGCAAAAGAGATCTTATGTGCTGTTTGTAGGTTCAGTTCGGGAAAAATTGTCACTGTGTGCTGGTTTGTTTTTAGTTGGTAGACGTTATGTGGTTTTTGGTGTATCAGTATGAATAGGTGATTTGGGTATAATTGGTTTAGTTTCTTGTTGGGTGCTGCATAGTGTGTGCCGATTTGGTGGTTTTAAGTTTTTGCTGCGGTAGAGGTAGGAGTGTGTTGTGTTCTGTGTTTGAGGGTGAGTATGCAGACTTTCGGAAAGTTTTTAGTAGTTAGTGGACAGTTGCATCAAAACCTGAGCTAACTTCAGTACAGTGGCCATATTCAAAACCTCAGCCAACTTCCATACAGTGGTATGCTCAGAATTCAGCCAACTTCAATACAGTGGCTATACTCAATGTTCGTTAAGATTTTCATATAAATTATAAATCTTCCTGACCTGTGTCAACCCCAGAACCATTTGCTTTAGTGGTGGATTATTTTTCCTTATACCTCTGTGTGGTAACCTTTTTCCACACTCACAGAATCTTTTCCTCTTTTTATGGGTGTCATTTGTTAGACTCTCCATAGTGTCTTTTTAAAGTTATCCTCTTTAACAACTTTTTGGCACTAAGTGCCTGTTGTTGCTGGGTTGCGCCTAGGTGCTCCCCTTTTAACTTTCTCTGGCTAACCTTGAGAGAACTACAGTTCCCAAGGGTAGAAAGGATCTTTGGATCCCTTTTTATATTTTATGAAACCAGCACACCCTACCTTATGTGGAGTGCTGGGGATATACAATGTATCCCCTTTTACACTAAAACTGTAACAATTCTGTTACAGGCACAAACTTACCTTCAATGGCTGGTGGCAGTGATACCTTGTATTCATTTGGCGCACCTTTACCATGGTCTTTGCTCACAGCTGCAGTAAAGGCACCTAAGGATTCTCATTTTACCAAAATGACCTTCGTCTTCTTTTTTTGCCATTTTAGTGTTTCTTCTCCTTTCTTGTTCCTTCCCCTGACATCCAGGATGGGAAATTCCTTTGTGTGTTTTTTATCTTCGGCGGGAGTCCTCTGGACTCCCCGCCCAGGCTCCAGTCTGTCTGTGAAGACAAGAAGTGAGGGAGGAGTCCAAAACTCCAGAGCCCTTTGTCTTCCTCCTTGCCTGAATCGGGACAAATCCCAGTGGGGGGCTGGCTGTCCTGATTGGACAACCGGACCACCCCTTGTTGTGGAATGCAGGGAGAAAATGCAGAGGTTGTGCTGTAGTTCCTGTTAAAAACTGCGAACTTGGAAGCTGAAGACAAGTCAACCACTGGAACTGAAACCGAAGAGGAGGATGCTGAAGGAAAATCGTTGGAGACGATTTTCAGTGACCTTAGAGCCTGCTCTGCAACCTGAGCCTGCTGTAGCCCTTTCTTCCAATCGACCTGGGGACTCAGAAAACAACGACCCTGACCAAAAGCCTGGTGAGACCCACTAGACTCGAGGACCTGCATTTTGAGCCATCCCACGTGTTGCTGCGACCTTGCATTGCTGCAATATCCCAATACCCTAGGACCTTGAGCCACTGTGCGGTGCACAGTCTTCCGAATCTCGCGGATACTTCGTGAGCATCCTTGTGAATCCCGAGAGACATGAATGAAGTCCGAAAAGTCACCTTAACAGAGTGCTGGACTTTTGTAACAATGAGAATACAACCGCGACTTTCTGTCTTCTTCTGTGCTCCTTGAAAAGGCGCCAAATCCGAAGAACCGCATTCAGCCATGAGGAAAACCTTGCCTAGAGCCTTCTCCATTGATCCCTACTGCAAAGTCCCTTCCAAGGTCCTGTTTTCAGTCACCACAAAAAGGAATCCACTGAACGGGGTTTTGGCTGCAGATCCTAAAGTCCTCCTGCTGCAAAATCTTCTTCAATGCTCATGTACTGTGTTGGCTTGGGTATGTACTTACCTTAAGTCTCTTAGGATTTCTGTGTGGGGAGGCCTCTCATCCAGTGCACCCAGTCCGTCTGCTAGAATCCTGCTAGGGTGTCGTCTGTGAAGCTACTGAACCCTCTTCTAACTCTAGAAGTAAAGTGCTCACCTGTTTGCCCAGTCTTCCTAAGGAACTCTGACTTTTGCTACTTAAGAACCTATTCGGACACTGTCTGTTGGTCACTAGATCCTAGTGACCCCCCTTCTGCCACTTAGAACACTCATGCTCCAAGAATAAGGGAAATACTTTTAAGGGTTTGGGCCTTTTGCTTAGAAAAGAAAATGGGTGTTTAAACGTTATTTCTTTGTAAAAGAGTTGGTTGGTAACTCTAACTCGAAGATTGAACAGTTAACAAGTTCTTACTTACCTTGGATGTGTGATGCACTATTCTGAAAAGTATGGTTAACATCCTTTCTTCCTTACAAACAGTTTTGTCATTCTAATAGACAGTAGATGTGAAGGTGTAAACTGTGATTAGGTTATGTCTCTTCCCAAAAGTAATGTGTTGGTTTCACCAGATTATGCCTGGGTCTTGCTTCCCCTGACTTGCTGCTAGCCTGTCCATAATAAATCTGTATTCGGTTGTTGCCTACCTAGAATAACTTGGTCATTCAGTATAGTGTAACATTGGGTTTTACTTTCCCTGTGCTGTTGTAGACACACTCACAGAGTCTTTGGTTCTAACTGTTTCTCATAAATTATACATAAGGTACTTGTATTGCTGGGAAAGATCTAACCTGGATTTCATTGTGAGGTTAAAGTATATGGGTTTTACTTACCTTGAGTTAGCTGTGTGCCATTCCAAAAATAAGTTACAAAAGTACTCTTACGTCCCGTCCCCTTTCCTCCATACTGTATGGGCGTCCCTTCCAAGGGACGGGAGACGGAATCTTTTTCACCAGAAAAAACCTTCTTCCCCATTAAATTTAGAGCCGTGGCCCAGGGAGCATGTGCTGCCCTGACTCCACCCTCTGGCGCCACACCCCAGTCCCCTTTTCCGCGTCGAAGGGAACGGGCTAAACTCACCAGCGCTCCTGGGTTTGGCTTCGGCCATGTAATTCCACGCACGCATACTTCTTTGTCTTTTCTTTTTGTCTTATCTATCATTCAGGTAGTCGGTCCTCAGGCGTCACGCTCCTCCTCGCCGCATGTCGACTTCCACAGGGTTCAGCAGGTGTCCATCCTGCAACGGGCTCTTCCCAACTTCAGACCCCCACGCCCTCTGCCTACATTGCCTTGGCCCAGACCACGGTTGGCAATCATGTCCTCGAAGGCGCTGAAGAACAGACTCGCCAGGCGGAGGGAGCTCTTCCAGAAGTCGCCTCCAGAGGATCTCAAGAACTTCGTGAACCATCGAACCATGCCCAAGGTAGGGCCGATATTTTCCAGCGCACCTCGCAAGGGAGACTCCTTCTCAGGGACTCTCCCGCGTGGGAGGGACCGGCCAGGTCCTTCTATTGGCACGTGAGCCTAGGCTGCTGTAGCTACTGGCCTTCGGGTCAAGGGATCCTCGGATCCTCCCGGCGCAGGGGGGGCTCTGCCCTTTTACCAGCACCATGGCCGAGGGACTATGCCCTAATACCGGCAATACGTCCGAGGGGCTACGCCCTAATACCAGCAATACGTCCCAGGGGGCGCCTAAACGCAGCTCTACTGACCCCCAGGTCGAGGGTGCCACACCTACCATGCCGAGGCCCGAGGAGCAGGGTAGGCCTCGTGATCCACACAAAAGAAATCTTGGAGGAGGCTGGGCCCAGCTGGCCGAGCACCACGTTGCAGACAGCTCAACAAAATGGCCGCTGTGCCAGAAAGAGGTACCCGTCCAACGCCATTCCAGGAATTTGTCAAAGAACGAGTGTCAAGGTGGGACTGGCTTCAACCAGGTACGTGGCCTACAGTCTACCTATTTGCGTTGGGCTGCTTTCCTTTGCATCCATATGGACAAGGTATGCAGCGGCTCCAACAGCCCCCCGCTATCCTGTCTTTGTAACAGAAGGGACAGCCCTAGATCGGACAGGATGTAATGGGCTGAAGAGTCAATGTGTATATATGGGGTAATCCTGGCCTCACAAATTCAAGTCTGCAATCACTCTTTTGCAGTTATTATTTTTACCTTCCTGAACTTTCCAAACATTGGTGACCAATACTCGTAAGGGGAGGAAACAACCACCAACTGAGGTTGGTCTACAACAGCCTTTTTATTATGTTTATGGCTATTCTTGTAGCTTTTTTCAGAAAAATTATTTGTTTAAAAAGAAAACATGATTTTAAACATAACACCACCAGGTAAAAGTGATGACAATGTGCAAAAAATTGTGAACAGTGCAGAATGCGGTCGATTACAGATATGAAAAGTAGGTACGTAACATATCCTTATAGTTGTAAGGGAAGAGTTAGAGATGTACACAGTATTGCTTCATATGGGTTACAAACTGATAGTTCTTATTCTGTAAGGTGCTGCATCCAGTGGTTGCTTTCTTAAATAGAAGCAGTATAGGCCAATAAAGCTCGAAAAGATAGTCTATTGGCGCTAAGCGCTGGTAGTGTGCCCAGGAGGGGCTAAGACAGATTTTGGACAGTTATCTCTGTCTGTGTTTGGCGCTTAATGGAGTGGCCAGCAAGAACTGGTCCAAGACCAAGAGACTGGTCGACATTTGTAACAAAATAAAGAGAATTTGGTGTGATCCTTAGCTGTGGTCCTAAGAATTTTGCCACGAGGATCACTGGTGTTTTGGTTATTTTAATTCACAACCTTCTTGTGGGACCTTGTGTATGCAGGTCTCCCTAAAGATAAACAAAGGACAAATGTGTGCTCAGTAATGGGTACATAGTTGTTTCTGGATTTAGTAAACAAAATGGAAGGTTTAAAAGCACCTGGACGGTGCAGGGGTAAAACGCGAGTGACGGGCTGGAGGCCCTTATGGCTTTGTACACTGACCTTTCCTATAAGCAGTATGGGATTCCTCTGCTCCAGGTGATCTCTCGAGTTTTCTAACCAGCAGACTCCCGTGTGTAGGACTGGTCTGCTATTAGTGCAATGTGCAGCATCTGTGACT
The DNA here is from genome assembly GCF_040938575.1 of Ambystoma mexicanum. Lineage (NCBI taxonomy): Eukaryota > Metazoa > Chordata > Amphibia > Caudata > Ambystomatidae > Ambystoma > Ambystoma mexicanum. The sequence continues at coordinate 398,130,992 of NC_090933.1, forward strand.
GTGACAGGATGCAGAAGGGCCTGTCTTCAATTTGAGCCCTAACGTCGAAAGGCAAAAAAAGGACACAGAGAGGAGGAAAAATCAGAAAGGAATCTGATCTATCCAATGTAGTTCGAACGCTAAGACAGTTTTTGGAAACTCCTGATGCTCTCAGTGAGGTCGGAGCATACAAGGAAGGGGGGCCGCTGATAATGGCCTGAAAAATCTGGGGTTGCTGCGCTCACCTTAGAAGATGTTTGGAATTGCTGTTCCAGTGTTCGCCGCAATGTCTGAGTCCTCCGTGTTCCTGGTTGGAAGGAGCTGTGTAGGAGGCATACCTAGTGCGCATGTGGCGGCATGTCCGTGTTTGGGTCGTTGCCATGGGGACGAGCAACCCAGTGCGGCAAGAATTAGTGGAATGCCAAATGTATACACCGAAGGGCGGGGTGTAGGTAGGGGAGCAGACTGGCTTCTGGCTCTGCTCAGGGGCACCATGGGTGCCGCCTGTGCAGGGGTGGAGGGGGGGGGGGTGGATGAAGGGAGTAGTTTGGACAAACCCGATGTAACTGCTGTCCTTGTAGATGGGCTAAGGCAAATCAATTGCGGGCGCCCTGCTGGAAGGCGCTGAGGCGGACCCTGTGGCCAGACATTAATGGATGCCAGTGAGGCCCCCGTCGGCTGTGCCAGGAGGGTTAAGTGGGGGGGGGGGGCTATGTTTGGCTGTGCATAGCGAAGTGTCTGTAATGCATGGTCCGGGCCATGGATTGGGCATCTGGATATGGCAGGTGCTAGAAAGATTGACGTGTCATGGCAGGGAAGTGACATCCAGTGGTGTCTGGAGGGTAAGGGTCCCTACAGGTTGACTGTGATAAGGGCCAGGTTTTTTTTTCTTGTGTGTACTTGCAGGGTATCCTGATGGTGGTGGGAGGAAGTTGTTTGCCTATACACCACCGCCTGAGATAGGGTGGTCAAGGGGGGGTTGTACATAGTTCCTGCAAATATGGGGTGGAAAAGTCTAATACTGCCAATAGGTCTCAAGTGGTAATACCATTCTACAAGGGGGGTGATAGAACTCAGCTTGAGAATTATAGACCAATCGCCCTCCTAGATATCGAAAGCAAAATATTTATGCGGATTCTCCTGATAGTTAGAGGACTGGGCTAACTCAAATAACATAATTTCCAAATTTCAAACCGGTTTTAGAAGAGGATTGTCTACAACATTAAATGGCATCACACTGAGCCTCCTAGCAGAATATTCCCAAAAAAATGGAGAGGGACCAATATATGCAGCCTGGGTAGATTTTTCCAGAGCGTTCAACCTAGTGAATAGGGAGAAACTGTGGGCAAAACTGAGAAGGTGGGGACTTCCAAGCAAGCTATTGTCAATATTAGTTGAGCTTCGCAAAAATACCTCGCTGATGGTAAGATTAGATGAGGCTGGATTCAAACACAATCAGCGTGGAACAAGGAGTGCGGCAAGGGTGCATGGGATCCCCCTTCTTTTTAATTTCTATCTGGCGGACCTGGGCGATTTTCTTCAATCCTGGATCATGGCAAGCCCTAAACTCATCTCCACCAAGGTTCATTGGCTCGCCTATGCAGACGACATCGTCTGTTTGACAGGACAGCAATAGACCTGCAGCATCTTCTGAATGGGTTAAGTGAATACACTAAACTTAACGGTCTTCAAGTAAACCCAAAGAAGTCTAAAATCTTGGTGCTGAAACATCCTTAAAAGCAAATCAACTTTGGAAAATGGTTTCTTGACGGCGACGCAATCATGAGGGCAGATGAATTAGTCTACTTGGGCTATACGATGTTTTCCTCTCCATGAGCTAACAAAATGGAATTAGAAACAAGAGCAAAGGTCAATAAAGCAATACCGCAGATGAAAAAGATCTACTATGAGCTCTGCAAATTCTCAATTAAGCCACTAATAAAGTTCTATAATACAAAAATAATCCCGGTCATTTTATACGGGCTGGAGGCCCAACCAATGCTTTGGGACATAGACTGGCTAAAAGTGGAAGGGCAGCTTTGGAAGAGTTCTTTGGGCTTGCCTAACTGCCTTCCTATGCAGGTCCTAAGGTTTGAACTCGGCTTAAAGTCATTGCAGCAACAGGTGGTCTGGAGACCGCTAACACTATACAGGCTAATAATAATTCCACAAAAAAACTCACTATATGAAGACCTCGAGCAGCATCTGCAAACGGACAGCTCCAAGGTCCTCCAACAGCTGGATCTAAAAGTAAAAAGAAACTTGGCAGAAGCTGATTCATCGGTAGAAACCTTAAAAGAGAATCCTACGAAGGCAAAGAAAGAACTGGAAACAATGGACTGGATCAAAACGGGGCTGGAAATGAGACTCGTAAAACCAAAGAACAGTTTTTTAGTAGTGGAAAAAAAACTGGGAGAACTGGCAAAATATTTGCTAAAACATCCAAACAGTGTATCTAGATATATATTTCTTAGGGCGCGCCTAAACTTAATTCATACAGGCGAGATTTTAAACATCAGAGGGCAAAGCCATAAAACTTTATCCTTTTGCAAAATATGTGCCAACCAAAATAATCAAAACCTGCATCATTTGCTTCTAGAATGTGAGGGTACGTGGGAGACTAGAGTTCTCTACTTCTTGAAACTTGTACATAAAGTGGAGTGCTTGCACTCAGAGAATGTTTGGAACTGCTTGATCTCTGGGCATAATACCTCCTTGCCTATTGCTGTGGGTCAGGTCCTTCCAAAATTGGGCTTGACCAAAATAGGCGATCGGCAGACTGGGACCAATGTTTTTCAAAAAAGCTCAGCTTAATACAGAAGTAGAGAGACAATCTAGAGTAAGTTAGGCTGTGGTGCAGGTTTTTGGTGGGTGAAGGCCTTTTGGCTCCCACAACTAATGATTTTCTCTTTCTTTTAATGGCTTGTCCTCTGTTTATTTTAATTGTATATAGGACATTTGTAAAATTTTATAGTTGATCACTAGCTGATAACATGTAAGTTTTAATAATTTGTAAAGATCTAAAATTGATCAAAACGAATAAAAAATGTTCTAAAAAAGGTAGCATGGTGATCATTGGGAGCTGCCTCGTTGAGACCTTTGGTCAAGGTTTGAAATTTGAATATCCACCATGACTCCTTGAAGTTCAAAGCATTGGAGATATTAGTGGTATTCAGGACTCGGTCGATCACCCACCATTTAAAGGAGTCATGTCCATGTTGAAACTCCATGAAGTGTGATACTAAAGGTGCAGTGTGTACTTTGCACCTGATCCTAGATTTGTGTTACCCAATTCTTTTGTGCACTGGTCTTGAAGTTTGTCCCACATATCTTAGTTTACATGCGCACTCAATTATATATATCACGTTGGATGTTTTCCATTGTGAATTGGCGAAGTTCTCATTCCTTATCCTCTATCGGGAAAGATTTCATTTTTTGTGTTTGATTGCACGCCATGCAACTGCCGCATGGGTGATGTCCTTGGATCTCACGCATGTTCCATAATGTAGATCTGGTGGGCTTCCATCTTGATCTGGCATGGGTAAGGAGGTCTTTCAAATTCTTATTTCTCTTCAGGGCCAACCTTGGTAGTGGTTCCTCTGGTAAATTGAGTTGTACAATGGGCCCAAATTTTTTGATCATATGTTTGAATTGGGAAGTGTTGGCACCGAAGGTGGAGATGCAGGCCAATGTATTATCCGTGGCAGGGTCATGTAGTTTTGGAGTAAGCAGTGTTTCTCTTGGTGGATAGAGGGCCCTCTTCATAGTGTTTTTTAGCTGTTTCTCAGGGTATCCACTGGTTTCCAATTTCTGTTGTAGATTGTTGGCATGAACCTTGAATTCGCCTGTTTCACTGCAATTCCTACGGATTCTGAGAAATTGGCCATATGGCAAGTTAATACATAAATTCTTTGGATGATGGCTGTTATAGTGCAGAATGGTGTTCCTGTCTGTTTCCTTTTTGAAAGTAGAGCATTTGAGCTTGTTATTATTTATGCTGATGTTGAGGTCTAGGAAATTAATGTTGGTGTTGCTGTGTTCCCTAGTAAATTGGATATCTACAGATTTTTCATTGATCCAAGCAAAGAAACTCTGTAGTTCTTGATTCTGTCCCTCCCACATGAAGATGATGTCGTCTATGTATCTACGCCAGATGTGGATGTTTTCCCTGAATGGATTGTTCATGTTCAGTACGAAGCTGTGTTCATATTCAGCCATGTATATGATGGCCATGCTGGGGGCAAACGCTGCATCCATAGCAGTACCGCAGGTTTGTAGGTAAAATGTGTTGTTGAAGCTGAAGAAGTTATTGGTGAGGGCTAGTTCAAGCAGTTCCAAGATGAAGTTTGCTGGCACTCTCCTTTCTGTCATATGTGTTGAGGTGATGTCTGATGCATTCAATGGCTTTGTCCTGGGGGATGCTTGTGTAGAGGCTATTTATATCCATGGTAACAAGTTGATTCTTGGTGCTCTCAAATGGTTGGTGCTCGAAGGTGGTGATGGTGGTCATAGTGTATTTCAAGCATGAAGCAGTCTGTTGGCATAGGGGTTTCAAGAAATGGTCGATGAATTGACAAACTGGTTCCAAGATTGAGCCACATCCAGATACTATAGGTCTTCCCGGCGGCATGCTGCTGTTCTTGTGACTCTTGGGCAAGGCGTAGAATGCAGGAGTCCTACCCTCTGTGGTGTTAAGGAAGGCTTCCTCTTTATCCGAGATCCAGTCTCTTTCCCATGCAAATTTGGTGATTTCTTGTATCTTAGATTTGATACTGGTAGTGGGATCTTTTTTCAATTTCTTATAGTTATTTTCTTCGAGTAGTGCCATTACCATGGTGTTGTACTGTTCTGTATCACTATCCCCCCTCCTTTGTCTGCTGCTTTGATAACCAGGTTGTCATTATTAGCAAGGCTTTTGAGGGCTTTGCGTTCTCCATTGGTGAGGTTTTGTCTCTGGTGGTTTTGAGATTGTTCAAGTTTCTTGATTTCTAGTTTGATACACTTTTCAAAAGTGAGAATGGATGTAGGTAGCTCACTGTCTCTCGGATTGAAGTTGGATTTAAGTCTTAGGCCTGTGTCCTCTACGGTCTGAGGACAATCTTTGCCCATGAAGTAAATTTTCTTTTGGAAGGACCGAAAAGAAGTTGTAGAATTCACCCTCAATCTTGAACCAGTCCGTGTTGTTTGTGGGGACAAAAGATAGGCCTTTAGATAGTAGTGTGGTTTCATCATGTGTAAGGGGAAAACCCGATAGATTAAAAATGGGTATCGTATTCAGTGTCTCCTGTTGCCTCTACGGCCCCGGCTGGGGCGGTTCCACTCTGGGTAATTGAAAAATGGCATTTGCATTTGTTGTGGTGGGGGTCCCCAGTAGCCTCCTCTGGGGCCCCCTTGGCCTAGAAAAGGCTTCATTGGGAGGGGGAGGGGCAGCAGCCCCTGCCACCTCTTTGTCCAGTGAGCAGGTGCTCTTCGAGAAGTTCCTCAGCCTCATGAGGTCTCTTCAGATGGGGGTTATCAGGAAAGTCATCCCGCCATGCTAGTGGCACCACTGACTCCTCCATCAGGGCCCCGGTCCAGCCGGCTCCACAGCCAACTCTGCAACCTCCACCGCCTCCTCAGCCTCTGGCTGCGGCCCCTGTACCCCAGCCTCCGGCGCCATCTACTACTTCTTCTCCTCCTCCTCCTCCACAGGATCCTCCAGATCCGCAGGATACGGACGAGGAGGAGGATCAGGACACACCGTCCTCAGCCAGGGCCTTCCACGAACGTCTTGCTGGCCTGGCGGAGTACCTGGGCCTCCCCAACCCGAGGTCGAACAGCCGGCAGAGGGGGTTCTGGCTGAAGTCCGCACGCAGCGCCCCTCTGTCAACATGGGGATTCCTCTGCAAACCAATGTAGTCTCCCTGACCAAGAAGGGTTGGCTCAAGCCTAGCTGGTCAATCGACGCCTGGATGCCAAGTACAGGCAGATGGAGGGGGATATACTCTTGCTCTCGACCCATCCTCAGCCATACTCCACAGTGATCGCTGCGGCATCACTATACTCCAAGCCTGTCGCCCTGAGCCGCCTCCTCTGTGGCGCTGCTAGGCAAGGAGGAGAAGATCTTGGAGGCGTACGGCAAGAAAATCTACTCCAACGCATCCTTGCACCTTCGTCAGGTCAACACAGATGCCATACTGGATGCTGCCAACCAAAGGTATTGACGGGGAAATTGCGGACTTCCTCCCGGAACTCCCCACCCAGTGCCAATCACGCTTTAAGGCAGGGCTAGCTGAAGCCAAGCTGTTGGCGCATGACCTCATGGAATCCACAGTGGCTCATATCGATACCTCAGGCCGTGCCATCTGCATTGCCACAGGCATGAGAAGAACAGCCTGGCTCCGGGCAACGAAATTCAACCCGGATGTCCAGGAGCGCATTCTAGATCTACCATTCAAGGGGGGGGGGGCTTGACCTCTTCCACTCCTCTACTGACGAAGAGCTGGACAAAAAGAAAAACAGCTCACAAACGGCAAAGTCTCTATCCATTCTTACAAAGACCACACCCAAATCGTACACCCAATCTCCGCAGTGCTCGGAAAAGGGTCGTACATATGGTGGGTTCTACAGCTTCCAGGCAGCCGGAATGCTCGCCGTCTCAGAACTGGCGCAAACAACAAAAAGGTGGGGGTGGGGGGAGTAAGGGCTTTTTCCAGTACCCCTCCTCAGCGTCAGCCTCCGAGGGAAAGAAGGCATGACACGCCCCTTTGGGTCCACGTGTCTCCGGTGGGGGGCAGGCTTGCTCTCCATGCCCATTTCATGGCCAGATTTTCACGGACCCCTGGATCCTCTCTGTAGTATCCACCTTCCTATCCCAGCCTCTGCTCCCTCCTCATCCCTCCTCCCCTCCCACAGGTTGGGACAGCAACTTTTGGCGGAGATCCGGTCGCTCGTAGAGAGCCAGGCAGTGGAGGAAGTTCAGCCTCCCAACGAGGTTTTGGTTTTTACTTCAGGATCTTCGCCATTCAGATGTAGAACCAGGCGGGCCTGAGAGTTGTGCTGGACCTTTCCACCCTCAACCTGTCCCTACCCCTGCAAAAATTCAAGATGGTTACGCCAGCTTTTATAGTGTAGACATTGGACAAGGGAGACTGGATGTGCTCCCTGGACCTGAAGGACGCGTACGTACACGTCCAGATTTGGCAGCCCCTTCATTCTTTCCTACGGTTATGGGCTACCATTCTCAATACAAAGTCCTTCCATTTGGCCTCAACTCGGCCCCCAGGGTCTTTACCAGACTCATGAACGCTGTGGCAGCCCTCCTCAGAGCGCAGGGCCTCCACATCTACCCATACCTTGACGACTGGCTCGTCAGGGCTACATCTCCGGAAGCGGTTCACCACTCTTCCCATGGCTTTATGAACACACTGCACAATCTGGGCTTCTCCCTCAGCCTCAAGAAGTCGCAGCTGCAGCTGTCTCAGACTGCAGGCAAAGTCTCAGCCATCAAGAGGGCCACCGCCCACTTCCTCAGCAGAGAGGTGACCTCGGCATGGTGGTACCAACATCTCCTGGGTCTACTGGCAGCGGTCCTGTTAGCCATGCCACACACAAGACGAAGGATGAGAATGATTCAGCTGCACTTCGCGGCCTCAGGAGTGGGGCTTGCAATCCGAGATCATCAACGTTCTTCCATCTCTCCACCCAGACCTAACATGGTGATCCATAGACTGCAACCTACAGACAGGCAAGGCCTTTCGGCCGCCCTCTCCGCAAGCCACCATCACCACAGACTCGTCACTCGAGGGCTGGGGAACCACCCTGGATGATCTCTCGGTGCACGGCACCTGGACCCGACAAGAGCAGGAATACCACATCAATTGGTTGGAGCTGAACGCCATCTGGCTAGCGCTCGGAGCAGTCCTACCACTTTTCAAGGGCAAGGTTGTCCTCATCCAGACAGACAACTCAACCAGCATGTACTACGTCAACAAGCAGGGAGGCACCATATCCCCTCCTCTGTGCAGACTGGTGATCAGTATGTGGGAATGGGTCCTGGAAAACATTCAACTCTTGGCAGTTGACCTCCAGGGGGAATCCAACCTGGAAGCGAACAGGCTCAGCAGGCTGGGAGCGAACAATAACGAGTGGCAGCTAAACAACCTTGTTATTCAGGACATCTTCAACAGGTGGGGTCACCCCCATGTGGATCTCTTTACTCCCTGGCACTACAAGATGTGCCCTCAGTTCACATCCTGGCATGGTCAGGGCACCGGCTTTCTGGGCGATGCATTTCACCTCCAGTGGACCGGCATGAAAGCCTACGCCTTTCCACCCACTCCTCTGATCCACAGGGTAATTTGCAAGATCAAGGAGTCTCGCCGACTCCTCATCGTTCTGATAGCTCCATGGTGGCCGGCAGGCCATGGTTTTCGGAGCTACTCAGCCTCTCGGATGTGCCCCTGATACACCTTTCGATGGGCCCAGCACATCTTCTGGCGCAGCAGGGGGGCAGAATCATCCACCCTGCGCCAGGGAGACTAGCCCTCACAACGGGGTACCTAAGCAGGTAATGCTTCGGCACCTTAGCCTCTCAGGCCAATCTGGAGATCATACAAGGTGCCAGGAGCAAAGCCACCAGGGCCCAGTACAAAAGCAAATGGACCAGATTTTGCCACTGGGCAGACTCCAAGGGAATTGACCCCTTGGCTTGCACTTTAGACAATGTGATCTCCTTTTCGGTGCACCCCGCTCATTCAGGCGTACAGGTGGACACCTGCCGCACATACCTTGCAGCCATTGGGACTTACAAGAACTCGGAGGAAGGCATTTTTTCCTCCTCCAACCCTATCATCAAACATCTGACGGGTCTCGCTAGGCTCTACCCGCCTGTCTGGAGACCGCACCCGTTGTGGGACCTTAGCATAGTCATGGGCGCACTGGCACACAAACCATTCAAGCCAATTGCGTCCGTGGAAATCAGGTTTGTCACCATCAAGATGGCCTTCCTAGTCGGCCTTACTAGCCTTACTAGTCGGCCTTACCTTGGCTCGTAGAGTCAGGGAGATCAGGCGCTGGTCGCCTCTGAGCCATAGACCACCTTTCACAAGGACAAGGTAGTCATGCGGACGCACCTGCCATTTCTGCCCAAGGTTCCGTCTGCTTTCCACCTGAACAAGGAAATGGTCCTTCCTATGTTTTTTCTCGATCCTAAGGATGAAGCACAAAGAGTGCTGCACTGCCTGGATGTCAGACATGCTCTAAAATTCTACTTGGACAGGACCAAGGGCTTCTGCAAATCGGACGCCCTGTTTGTCACTTTTGGTGGCTCAAGACGAGGCTATCGGGCCTCTAAGGCTTCCATAACCTGCTGGATGGTCTCTGCCATCAAAGAAGTGTATGAGGGCCAGCACAAGCCGCTTCTGGCCAACCTGCATGTCCACGCGGTCAGGGCCAAGGCAACGGCCATCGCATTCCAGCGCCATGTCCCTTGGCAAGTCATAAGCTGGGCGGCAACTTGGGCCTCTCCCTCTGCTTTCTGGAAGCATTACTGTTTGGATGCCGGCTCTAGATCTGATGGTGCTTTCGGATAGGTGGTTCACAGAAACCCATTTGCTTAAGGAGGTTCTCCTCTCCACCCTGGGGCTATAATCAGTTGTAATCGCCCATACAGTATGGAGGAAAGGGGACGGGACATAAGAGTAACTGTATAAAAGGTGAGGCTCCTGGAGTGAAAAGCAGGTCCACCACTGGAAGCTGATGTAACCGAAGAAGACGACCAGAGATGCCTGCAGAACCTTTGCAATACCTTGAAGCGACTGCTGCTGTCCTGACCCCATTTTCTGAATGACCGAGGAGCTCCGAAGCTGATGACTCCTTCCCTTTGGCAGGTTGGAACAACCAGTCCCAAGATGAACTTTGATTTCAGCCATCACCCGAGATCCTGTGAGTTGCCAAGGCTGCGGAACCCCAATACCACGAGACCAGAGAATGAGTGCAGTACAACTGGTGAGGACTACACAAGACTTATCTGCTTGGTATTAGGTAACCCACCTTTTAATATAGGCCTGTGCTACACAAGTTGGCAGCTTGACTGAGTAGCGAGGATTACGTTAAGAGGGGTAATGTGAGCTGTAGAGCTGTACAATTGAAATCAGTAAGTACAAGTAGCCAAGTAACACTTAAAGTTATATATAAGTATTTATTTATAATATAAACAAGGTTTAAAGAAATTATAAGTTACTCACTGTAGTGACTAACGTACTCTTAGTCCATTTCACCGAAAACCACCTTCCCCTTTAAATTTAAAGACGCGCGGGGGCGCGGCCCAGGGAGCATGCGCTGCCCTGACTCCGCCCTCCGGCACCACACCTCAGTCCTCACTGACGCGTCGACAATAGATTTAACATTGCCTAATGACACCAGTATTAGGGGGGAGGTTGGTGGGACGTATGGAGGAAAGGGGTCTATGGACTAAGAGTACGTTAGTCACTACGGTGAGTAATTTATAATTCCAGCACACACGCCTCTGCAATCTCTCTCAGCTATTTACAGAAAGGGGCGTTTAGCTGTCCAATCAGGACAGCCAGACCCCAGTGGGAGCAGGTTCTATTCAAACACTCTGGCAGACTGTTAGGGAGAATTCTCAGAAATGTGTTAATTCATCTCTACCATAGAGACCCCAGCACTTTGGCTGGACTCTAGGATTTTTAATTTTTAACCTGGAGAGAGTGAGACCCTTTTCCCCCTCTCTCATGTATTTTACTGTGATTTAAACACTGTGTTTCTTTTGGTTTTGGAGTCTGACAAACTCCATATGCATCATCTTTGCATTGTGACGCACAGCACCTTCAGTGCAGTGGCACAGGGAAGTCTCTTAGATTTCCCAACGGTTTAAATACCTTCTCTTGGTGAAACTACTGTTTCCAAGAACCGTGAAGTGAAACTTACTTTACTTACATTGTGTACGTTTCTAGACCCAGCACAACCGATCTTACTGTTAGGGAGAATTCTCAGAAATTTGCCAATTCCGCTCTACCTTAGAGACCCCCAGCAACTTTGCTAGATTTTGAGGATTGAATTTTTAACTTGGAGATAGTGAGACCCCTTTTTCCCACTCTCTGTATTTTAATGTTATTTTGAATACTGTTTCTTTTGGGTGTGGAGTCTGACATACTCCATAGACATCATCTTTTTACATTTTGTCACACAGCACCTTCAGTGCAGTGACACAGGGAAGTCGTTTTATATTTCCCAAGGTTCGATTACCGTCTCTTGGTGAAACTACTGTTTCCAAGAGCAGTGAAGTGAAATGGACTTTGCTTACACTTGTAACTTTCTAGACCCAGCACACGCTATCTTAAAATAGGGTGCTGGAGGGGTTACTTAGGATCTCCTTAGTCTAGCTTCTCATGTAACAAATGTAGGTTAACATTTCCTCGATGAATGGCTGGTGGCAGTGGTTTACTTTTAACTACCGTGGTTTGCGGTCACAGCTGCACTAAAGCACCCAAGGGTGCCATTTTTGTCAAAATGGCCCTGGTCTTATTTTATCATCATTTCATTGTGGAAAGGTCCTTCTTGAGATTTACTCTACATGCAAAACCAGGTTTGGTCCCTTTTATTTGTTTTGTCTTTGGCGGGATGCACGAGTGAAGCCCGCCTCTGGCTCCAGGGTGTCTGGCGGGGGCAGGAAGCGAGGGAGGTGCCGGACACCCCCTGTGCTTAGTCTCCTAGGAGACCAGAAAGCACTCTTAGGTGATTGGCTGGCTGACTGTCCGGCAAGGACAGCCACCCTGCTGGGTGACTGACAGCTAGGCTAGAATGAATGGGAGAAACCTGCTTAAAAGGCAAGGATTTTTGGCTTGGAAGGCAGAGTCGACCACTGGACGAAGGAATCCGAAGAAGAACTTGAAGAAGACGCCTGCTGCAACTCCTGGATCATTGGTTTACCCGGTGAAGCATTGCTGCTGTGCTGAAACTCCAAATCCGTATCAACAGAGACACCCCTGAAGGACGACTTCTCCCTTTGAGTTGGTGGGACCAATCGACTCCAAAGTAAGCCACCTGGACATCCTCTCGGAGCAGGTTAAAATTCCACTGCAGTTGCTGCTGGAACCAAATAGCCAGGGAGAGGAACACCAGGTTGTGTGTGTTGCTTTTAAGCTGGCCAAGAGCTCCAGGAAGATCCTCTGGACTCCCAGGAAGCAGGACTGACTGAGCCTCAACAGAGTGTGGGACCCCAGAAGCAAGGAAAGCCCATCTTGACAGCCAGGACCCGCAGTGTTGCTATTTGCGGTAGACGCAAGGAGCTGAAACACCAAAGTGGCACTTGTTTGAAGGATGCCAGTTGCAAGCCCATGAACTGCCGGATCTGCAGAGCTGCACAGGAACAGAAGTCATCTGCTGCACTTTTTCTTCAAGCTAAAGGTACTGTAAAGTTTGAGAGAACTTACCTCTTGTTGTGCCACCTTGCTTGTCCTCGTTGGAGACTTGTCTCCGTTGCCTCTGTAGAGTTGCTAACAGCTACTTTCGCTCACAAGCCTAATCATCTTGTGGCCCTACTTTGAATTTCTTCTTATTCTACAAAGACTTATAAAACATTGTTCAAGGCTTTTACTTACCTACAAGAAGTGCTTCAGTTCACCTTGACTCTTACTAACTTAACTCTGGCCAGCCTAGGCTCCCTGAATGACTCTTCTCTCCTCTGCTTAGGTGTTGTGCCTTCCTTCCAGGAAGGGGTTAACTCATTTTGCATTGCGGTTACCAAAAGTACTTACCTGCTTCAGAATATTTGTGTGATCTCTTGTGTTGTGCTAACAACCTTTTTTTCCTTTGACATATTCCTAAGTCTGATTCTAAATGCAACAATGATATATTAATGTCCCCAGCACCCCAACTATTGCAGTCGCCTGAGGGTGTAGGTAGTGTCTGTGGGCCATCCGAAAAGGGTATTTCCTGATTTAGAAATATTAAGAGTGTATTTTTGAAGTGTATTTGAGTGTTACTATTATATTGCCCCTTCTGAAGAAGTCTTACTCTAACTGACTTTTAAATATATTACTAATTGTTTAATCAAGAAACCTTGTGTGTAAGAGTTTATTTGAATACCTGTCGCTGTGAAATTCTCTGTGTAACTACCCTACAGCTCACATTGACCCCTCCTTGAGATAGGCCTGGCTCCTCAATAAGCTACCAACCTGTGTAGTACATACTTTTACCAAAGGTTGGGTTCCTATTGCCAGGAGGTCAGGGTTGTTGTAGTGCACCCAAAGGGCACTGCATACAATCTTGCCTAACACTTACCATAGGGTGCTGGAGGGGTTACTTAGTATCCCCTTTGTCTTGTTTCTCATGTAACCTTTTTATGTTAACCTTTCTACAATTAATGGCTGGTGGCAGTGGTTTACTTTTTACTACCATTATCTGTTTTAAACATGGGCTGTGTTCACCGCTGCAGTAAAGCACCCATGGGTGCCCGTTTTTTCTAAATGTGTTGATTCCCTTCTACCTTAGAGAGCCCCAGCTCTTTTTGCTGGACTTTAGGACTTTTTATCTCTCATGTAATTTTAATGTGATTTATTCACTGTTTCTTTTGACTTTGGAGTCTGACAAACTCCGTAGGCATCATCTTTACGTTGTATCTCACAGCACCTTCAGTGCAGTGACACAGAGAAGTCTCTTAGATTTCCCAACGGTTTAAATACCTTCTCTTGGTGAAACTAGTGTTTCCATGAGCAGTGAAGTGAAATTGACTTAACTTACATTTTGTAACTTTCTAGACCCAGCGCACACTATCTTACCATAGGTTGTCTGAGGGGTTACTTAGTATCCCTTTGTCTAGTTTCTCATGTAACATTTTTATGTTACCCTTCATACAATTAATGGCTGATGGCAGTGGTTTACTTTTTTCTACCATTGTGTATTTACCGTGGGCTGCGTTCGCAGCCATGGTATGGCACCCATGGGTGCCCATTTCGTCAAAATGGCCTGGTCTTCTTTTTTCGCCATTTCTTGTTGGGAAGGTCCTTCTTGAGATTTACTCTGCGTGCCAAACAATGTTTGGTCCCTTTGTTCATTTTGTCTTTGGTGGGATTCACGAGTGAAGCCCACATTTGGCTCCAGTATGTCTGGCAGGAGCAGGAAGTGAGGGAGGTGCCCAAAACTCCCTGTGCTTAATCCCCTTGATTACAGGAATGCACCCAAAGGTAATTGGCAGGATGGATGTCCGGCAAGGACAGCAACCCTGCTGGGTGATTGGCAGCTAGGCTCGAATGAATGGGAGAAACCTGCATAAAAGGTGAGGCTTTTTGGCTTGGAAGCGGAGTCGACCACTGGACAAAGGAATCCAAAGAAGAACTTGAAAGAGACGTTTGCTGCAGCTCCTGGACCGTTGGTTTGCCCGTTGAAGTTCTGCTGCTGTGTTGAAGCTCCAAATTCGCCTCGACTAGAGAAGCCCTGCAAGGGCGACTTCTCGCCTTGAGTTGGTGGGACCAATCAACTCCAAAGTGAATTCATTTGGACATCCTCTCGGAGCTGGCTGTACTTCTGCTGCTGCTGCTGGAACCGAAGTGCCAGGCAGAGGAACACCAAACGAAGTGGATCACTTTTAAGTTAATGAAAGGTAGGCCATACTTGTACCCCTTAAATGCATTGGGGTACCACCTGATCACGCTCAAACCAGAGTAAATGCACCCCTCTAGGGAATTAAGGCTATGAGACTATCTTTCAAGAGATAACAAACTTTAATCTTTACAAAGATGAGGATTGGGGGGAATGGCATTCCAACCAGCATTCGGTCTTCCTTGGCTGGCTCCTGCAGACTTAATGGCAAGCAGGCGCCTTTATACTCTTCAACTTGGTCACTGGATACTGGCAGAGCTCTTCCAAGACTGTTCTTCTTGCCATACAAGGGATGCTGCAGTCTCCAGTGTTGCATGTCCAGGTTTACCTTTAGACCAATCCTGCTTTAACATACTGCTGCCTCTGCAGGAATACATTGTAGCTCTTGCTTGCAGTTTTACAAATATATCCATCTAAATAGTTATTTGCACCTTATATTTCAATCCTAAATATCTTTATTTGGTGACCCTCCTCCCCCCATGGACTCTTGTAGTGCTTATAAAACAGTTAACAGAAGTCTTGCCTAGTTCTAAAGCACTTGGGAAACTTGGGAATGAAGGAAAGCACTAGGTTCCTTCCCAAAAGTAAGCAGGACTGACCAAGCCTGAGCCACCTCAACAGAGTGTTCGACCCCAGATGTGAGGAAATTCCAGAGTGGTATCCGAGAGTCCGCAGTGGTGCTATTTTCTGAGATGCGAGGAGCTGAAACCGCGAAGTGCCGCTGAATAGAAGTTTGTCCTTTACTGCCGCTGACCGTCCCATTGCAGTGCAGGAGACCCCAGACGTTCCACCCTCTTGTCCCCACGACTGAGGCCCAAGAACAACAGGATCTGCAGAGCTGCACAGGAACAGGAGCCAGTTGGAACCATTTCTTTTAACCAAAGGTACTGTACAATTTAAGAGAATGTACCTCTTGTTGTTGTAGCCTTGATTTCAGTCTTGTCTTGGTTGCTACTGTAGAGTTGCTTGCATCTTCTACCTCTCACAAGCCTCCTAGTTTATGACCCTCCATTGATTCTACTTTTTCTACAAAGATGTCTAAAACATGGTGACTTTTACTTACCTGCAAGAAGTGCTTCAGCTCAACTAGAATTTTGCCAAATTGACATTGGTTGTCCTGGCTCCCTGAATGACTCTTTTCTCCTCTGCTTGTGCCTTACCTTCCCTCCTGGAAAGGGTCAATTTACTTTGTATTTGGGGGTTCAAAAGTACTTAACCTGCTCCAGAATGTATGTGTGATCTCTTGTTTTATTCTGAAATCGCTTTACTTTAACACTCATCTCAGTATTGCTCTAAATGTACCAGGGATATATTAATGTCCACAGTGTCCTAGTTATTCGTCACCTAGTGTAGGAAGTGTTTGTGTACCATCCCAAATGGGTAGTTGCTGATTTAGTGAAACGAAGAGTGTGTATTTGTGTGTTACTATTACATTGCCCCTTCTGAAGAATGCTTATACAAACTGACTGTTAAATACATGAATAATTGTTTAATCAAGAAACCTTGAGTGTAAGTGTTTAATTGGATACTTGTCACTGTGAATCTCTGTGTAACCATCCTACTGCTCACATTGACCCCTCTTGAGATAAGTCTGGCTGCTCAGCCACACTACCAAACTGTGTAGTACAGACTTATACCAAAGGTTGGGTTCCTATTGCCAGGAGGTCAAGGTTGTTGTAGTTCACCCAAAGAGTACTTCTCCAAATCTTGTCCAATACATACAAAGGACAGGGGTGTGGAAACTCCACTCCCACTTCCTGCCTGCCCAGACACTCTGGTGCTTAGGCAGGGACACCCAAGGGTTCCCGCCAAAGGCAGAACACACACACTGACCTTCCCCCACCCCACCCAGAATGGTAGATGTTAGGCAAGATTGTATGCAGTACCCTTTGGGTGCACTACAATAACCTTCACCTCCTGGCAATAGGGATCCAACCTTTGGTACAAGTCTGAACTACACTGGTTGGTAGTGTGGCTGAGCAGCCAGGCTTATATTATGTTAAAGGTACTTATATAGCGCACCGTCACCAACAGAATTTGTCCCTGGGAGCTCTGGCCAATCTGTAAACAGGAAAGAGGGTGGATAGGGTTAGTCGGGTGGAGGGGAGTAGGAGAGTGGGAGAGGTGGTGTGCTGTTTGTGGTTTCAGTTCGGTATACACAGAGTGCTGGGCTTTGGTGCAAGAATCTGATCGGGCGAGACCTTGTGTGCTGTAGGTGCTGTTTATGTGTTGATGCAGTGTGGTAAAGTGCGTCCGGATTGCTGGGAGAGAAATGGTTGTGTGAGTTTTGTGTGGGTTGAGTATGCAGAGATTTGAAGGTTGGGTTAGTGGGGTCTGTATCCTGATTCTGATACTAACGTTTGAGCTGTATCCCTGTGGGTGGGGTTGTTGCTGATTCCTTATAGACTGCCTCACTGTGGTGTGTGATGGTGCTTCGCGGATCCAGCTGCATCCTAGTGAGTATTGTATGGAGTAATGGGTATGTCTGAACCTTTCTTTCGGGCGTGGAACTGAGATTGGTACCATCTATTCTCTTGTTATCTAATGTGACAGTGGTCTGTTGGAGCTTGGAATGGTTCAGGGTCAGTGTGCTGTTCATGAGGTGCCCAAGTGCTTCTGTCTTGGTCAGCCTGTGTATTCAGTTGTTAGTTTCCTCCTATCATGACTATCTTTCAGTTAGTGCTTTGGTTTTCCATGAGGTGACTTCCTTAAGAGCTATTGTTTGGTTGTAGTTTGTGTGTGATGGCGCATTGTGCTTCGCGCTGTATCTTGATGAGCATTGTGTAATGTGAATGCTTATTTCTGTTTCTCACCCTCTGGTTTGGAGCTAATGGTTCTGAGTTCCCTATTCCCTTGCTATCTGCCGTGACTAGGTCTGTTGGGAATGGCTATGGTTTAGGGCCAGGGTGCTATTGATGAGTCGTTCTGGTGTTTCTGGCTTCATCTTGCTATGTATTTGGTCTTTTCGGTCCAATTATGGCTGTCTCTCGTTTAGTCGTTTGGCATGACGTGGAATATTTTCCTTAGGATCTTTTCCCCGTCGATTGCTTGGTGTGGATCAGGGTCTGTCTCTTCGTTACTCAATGTTTTAACTGTGTGTGTGTGTGTGTGTGTCCCTGTGGGCGGTCTTCTAGTTATGATGTGAAGAGCCAGGTTTTGAGTAGTTTCCTGAATAGTAGGTGGTTTGTGTTACGCATGTACTTTGGAAGGTCGTTCCAGGTTTTCGGCGCTTGGTGAGAGAAAGAATATCCTCCGAGTTTTCTTTTGTTGTATGGTTTCGGTTCCAGGCGTTTGTCATTGCTTTATCTGAGCATTCTTGTTGGTTGATGTAGACTCAGTTTGTCTCTCAGGAACTCGGCGCCTTGATTGTGTACTGCTCTGTGCGTGATGCACATTGTTTTGAATTTTATTTGTTTTATTGGTAGCCAATGTAGTGTTTTTAGCGCTGGTGTGGTGTGTGCTCTTCGGGGTAGTTTCAGAAGCAGTCTGGCTGCCGCATTTTGTATGCGTTGTCATTTTTTTAGGAGTCGTTCAAGCATATCGAAGTATAGGCTGTTAGCATAGTCTACTCTAGACATGACAAGAGCGATGATGGTGGTTGTTTTGTTGGCGAATGATAGGAACGGTAGGATCCTCCTTGCCAGTCAGCCAGCCAGCCAATCAATCACCTTTGGGTGCATTCCTGTAACCAAGGGGATTAAGCACAGGGAGTTTTGAGCACCTCCCTCACTTCCTGCCCCTGCCAGACATACTGGAGCCAGAGGCGGGCTTCACTTGTGAATCCTGCCAAAGACAAAATGACCAAAGGGACCAAACCTGGTTTGGTGCGCAGAGTAAATCGCAAGAATGACCTTTCCATCAAAAAATGCCGAAAAAAGACGACCAGGGCCATTTTGACGAAATGGGAACCCATGGGTGCCTTACTGTGGCTGCGAACGCAGCCTGCCATAAAAACACAATGGTAGTAAAAAGTAAACCACTGCCACCAGCCATTAATTGTAGAAAGGGTAACATAAAAATGTTACATGAGAAACTAGACCAAGGGGATACTAAGTAACCCCTCCAGCAACCTATGATAAGATAGTGTGTGCTGGGTCTAGAAAGTTACAAAATGTAAGTAAAGTCAATTTCACTTCACTGCTCTTGGAAACAGTAGTTTCACCAAGAGAACTTATTTAAACCTTAGGGAAATCTAAGATACTTCCCTGGGCCACTGCACTAAAGGTGCTCTGTGACACAATGTAAAAATGATGCCTATGGAGATTGTCAGACTCCAAAGTCAAAGAAAACGCAGAGAATAAATCACATTAAAATTACATGAGAGATAAAAAGACTTAAAGTCCAGCAAAAGAGATGGGGTCTCTAAGGTAGAAGGGAATTAACAACATTTCTGAGAATTCTCCCTTACAGTAGACGGTCTAACAAAGAAAAACCACGGTAGTAATGGGGGAAAACAAAGGGAGTCCCCAAGTTGGTACTTGGGTGCCCCTATTGTGCACTACCGAGGTTATGGACATATTCTACAGTACAAAAATTACACAATAGTTGGTAGAACATGTCCACTGCCACCAGCCATAACCAGGAGATGGTCCATGTGATAGGAGCAGAGAGAAGGGGGATACCAATAGTAAAATATAGATGCCTTTTAGAGTTATGGAGAAAAATAGTACAGGTAGAATACAAAGAATAGAGTTCCAAACGACAGAGCACACAAGAATGAATGAGTGGAAAAAGGCTTCACTCATTCGAGATTAAAGAAAAAGGTCAAAAAGTTGCAGTGATTTGATAAAAGGGGTGTAGGTTCTACTACTTTGTACAACACTAAAAAAGCCTTCCATATCTTATCGAGTTGGAAGATACCTCTCCAGAGCACTAAACACAGACTAGAGGCATTCCAGTGATGGGCTAGCAAAATGGTGCATTACCTAACCGACAAGTTCTAGGAAGGACTGCAGAATCTTAATGATCAGCAGGGCAGAGCGATATGCTTGATCTACTCAGATAACTTATGATAACAAAGACGGTACAGGACGGTATTACACTGTGGTGGATGAACAGGCTCTGGAATAGCATAAGATTATATTTTTGTTTGTTAAATCATGTTAAATGTTTGAAGAAACATCCCAGGTGTATGTGTGGAGACAGAGCTGTAAACAAATAGTGAAAGATCTTTGGGAACATTGAGAAACTATCAGGAGAGAGCAATAGCACTGAGAGATACAGGAGGCTACACACAGCTAGTAGAAGTGTCGGCAGGAAAGTGGACTTCATGGCTGAGCCTTGCAGACTTAATCTACTTACCAGTTCTGTGTCTCAATATTTTCGTTACATTTTATGGTCATGAACATTCCCAAATATAGGTGAACTGAATATGGCCTGGATTTGACTAATTTACTTTTCCGTTTCTTATTTGGAGTAACACACTTCTTTCCTTGTCCTCAATAGTTGCCTGACTCCACGTTGCATGCATTTACCTTTTCCTCCTCCATGTTGGGAGAAGAGGTTCAACTTCACTTCATCATCCCAAAGTCAAAAGAGCACCATTTTGTCTTCAGCAAACAGGGAAAGCACCTGGAAAGCATGCGTCTCCCTCTGGTGTCTGAGAAGGTAGGCTTTCCTCCTTTGTGCACATCTTTTGATTGCTTTCCTTAAAGTTGGCATTGTAAAGAATTTTTTGATTTCTGTCCTTTTCTTTTAGCAGAATTTGTGTACCCTGAAAAGTCCAATTTTCACTCCCTCAAGTGGGCGACATGAACATGGCCTTCTGAACCTCTTCCATGCCATGGAAGGCATTAGCCATCTACACATCCTGGTGGTTAAGGAGTATGAAATGCCACTTTATCGTAGATGCTGGCCCAATCATATTATGCTGGTGCTGCCTGGGATGTTTAACAATGCTGGAGTTGGTGAGTTGAGTTTTAGCTTTGCTTTCAGAAAGATCCTCAAGTCTTAAAATGCATTTTTTTCAATACATTTCTTGTATTGTATTTTTTAACAAAGATGGAGTAGGGACGTCTTTGTTGTTTTCCAGGGCTCTTAGGCGTATCTGAACTGCCAAAATATTTTAGAAGCGTGAGATTAGAATACAATAAAGAGTGAGTTAGGTGGCACTGAGTTTTAGACTGTGAGGAAAAAGACAGCCAGGAAAGAATGTTAAACCCTGGATTATTTAGTCAAAAGCATCCAATCCACAGAGCACAGTTGTTGGGTAAGATTTGATGTAGTAGCACTGTGTGAGACTACAAAACACTTATCTGCTTGTTTGTTTTATTACTTGTATTGCGCACCAGACCCGTGGGTATCGGGGTGCATTGCATAAGACAACTTACAGCTTAGTTACATATCAACATAATCTCATAAAAATTGCAGCATAGTTACATTTCCAAACAATCATATACATAAAAGTTATTCAGGATGGAGACAGTATATATCCTGAAGATGCAGATAAACAAGGTCGGGCAGGATAGTATATACAAATATGGCCAGAGTTGGCCAAATAAATGGCTGGAAGGATAAGCCGGTCATGGATAGGAAGAGTATGCTACTTAGCGGACACTATCGAAGTTTAATGCAGAGGATAGTTTGAATGGCACGGGCAAGGTCATTACTTGTCAGAATCTTTGACCCACCTTATGTGGGTCTGATGGAATTTTGGGTAAGATTGATCTACTTGCAGAGGAAGGGGTAGGGAGTTCCAAAGTTGAGCTGCCTTGACCGGGAAGCTGCGTCCCCCCACTTTGGAGAGTTTAAATCTTGGGACTGAAAGGCAATAAGTGCTGGACAGTCTGGTGAGTCTTGTGTGAGTTTTTCTGGTGAATCTTTGTAAGAGAACAGGGTGCAGCGTTATTTAGACATTTATATGTGAGTGAAGCCACTTGGATTTTGTTGTATGTTGAGAGCCAGTTATTTGATCTTCTAGTTTGAGATGTGATCTCTCCTAGCAATTTCTATTGCTGCTCTAAGAGCTTGGTATTAGATAACCCACCTTTTGGTATAGGCCTGTACTACACAAGTTGGTAGTGTGACTGAGCAGCCAGGCTTATCTCAAGAGGGGGCAATGTGAGCTGTAGAGCTGTAGCAATGACATCAGCAAATACAAGTAGCCAAGTAACACTTACACTCAAGGATTCCGTTATAAATAGTTATTTATTTAACATCAGTTTTTAAATAAGCATTCTTTAAAAAGGGCAGGCTATGTAACAAACAAATATACTTTAAATACTTTTCCAGAATCAGCACGAGTTTAGTCGATACTCTTTAAAGATGCTTTTTACACACTCCCTAGGCCCGCAGGTGACTTCATTCACAAGGACAGTAATGGCATTTATATATCAATAGTTATACTTTGCAGATTCTGAGGTTGCACAAAGGGAAGGTTAAAGAAAGGAAAAAGGTTAAACAGGTTCTCAGGGCATGCGAGTATACTTAAATCTTCCAATGAAGTCTAGACAAGCAGTAACAGTCTAAAAACAAGTAAGCACCTATGAGGGACAGACATATCAATGTCAATGGACTAGAAGAGTCTGCAGGGAGCCAGGACAGCCAGAGTCAATTGGAGCAGAATCTATGGAGCTGAGGCACTTCTTAGTTAATAAAAGTCTTGCACAAAGTTAGAGAGTTTTGTAGAAATCACTTGATAGGGTCACAAGCTGTTACACTTGTGAAAAGCAAGAGTTGCAATCAACTCGAAGGTAAGCCACTCCAAGTCTCAACTGAGAAAAGTAAAGCTCAAGACAATGAGGTAA
This sequence comes from Ambystoma mexicanum, assembly GCF_040938575.1. Lineage (NCBI taxonomy): Eukaryota > Metazoa > Chordata > Amphibia > Caudata > Ambystomatidae > Ambystoma > Ambystoma mexicanum. The sequence goes on from NC_090933.1 coordinate 398,153,317, forward strand.
GTACCCCAAGTCCAAACAGTACCTCTGGTTTGAAGAAGAGTGGTGCAGCTAGATTGTGTCCTGTTGCAGCGCTGCCGATCCTGGGTTCCTGAGCTTCAGTCATGGAGACAAGAGGGAGGACGTCTGGAGGACTCCTGCAGCAGCACTTGGAGGTCGTCGGCAGCTATGGGTTCTTTTCGATTAGCAGTACTTTGCGGTTTCAGTGCTCGGTAAACAGCACCACCACTGATCTGGGATACCGGTTGGGCTTCCTTCACTACTTGAGTCCTGCACTCTGGTGAGGGTACTTGAGCTTTGGTCGTCCTGCTTCTGGAGGATCCTTAGGAGACTCCTGGAGCTTCTGGCCGGATTGCAGACGTTGCACTCGATTATGGATTTCTTGACCCCTGGCATTCGCTTCTTGCAGCCGCAAAGTAAAGCCAATCAGGGAAGATGGTCCAGTGGAGTTGGTCTTGGGGTAAGTTGGTTCCACTAACCCAAGAGAAGAAGTCATACCTTCCGGAGCTTCTCTTGTCGATCAGAAAAAGGAGTTTCAGCACAGCAGCAGGGCTTCACCAGGTAATTCAAAGGTCCAGGAGGATGCAGCAAGCTTTGTTCACGGTTTCTTCATCTGGCGTTTCTCCCCGTGGTCGACTGACTAGTCCCAAAACCCTCGCCTTTTAAGCAGGTTTCTCCCATTCATGCACAGCCTAGACTGTCAATCAAACAGCAGGGTGGCTGCCCTGAATGGATAGCCAGCCAACCAATCAGGACTGGTTGAATTCATGCACTCCTAGAGGGAAAGGACAGGGGAGTTGCGGGAACCTCCCTCGCATCCTGCCTTTCCAGACACACTGGAGCCAGAGGCGGGTTCCAGGACTGAAGCCCACCAAAGGCCAAACGAACAAAGGGCTCAAACCTGGCTTGGAAAGCAGAGTAAAACCCAAGAAAGACCCCACAAACAGAAAATGGTGAAAAAAGACGACCGGGGACATTTTACCAAAATGGTCCCCCATGGGTGCTATACTGCAGCGGAGGATTCAGCCTGCGGTAGGAAAATAAAACCACTGCCACCAGCCATTTAAAGTAGTGAGGTTAACATACAAAATGTTAAATGAGAATGTAGGATAAGGGGCTAGGTAGCACTCCACATAAGATGGGTTGTGCTGGACCTACAAAGCGAAAAGGTGAGTAAAGTAAATTTCAATTTATTATTTTTGGGAACAGTAGTTCTCACAAGAAAAGGTGTTTAAACCTCAGGAGAAATCTAAAGGATTTCTCTGTGACACTGCACTGAAGGTGCTGTGGGCCACTGTACAAAAAGTAGATGCCTATGGAGTTTGCCCGACTTCTTCACCAAAGGAAACATATAATCCAAATCATATCAAAACACATGAGAGAGTGAGAAAAAGGTCACACTCACTCCAAGGTTAAAATTAAAAAGTCCTAAAATCCAGCAAAAGAGCTGGGGATCTCAAAGGTTAAAAGGAATTAGCACAGATATTAGAATTCTTCCTGTTAAGGAGAATTCTCAGAAATGTGTTAATTCCCTTCTACCTTAGAGACCCACAGCTCTTTTGCTGGACATTAGGACTTTTGATCTCTCATGTAATTCTTATGTGATTTTAAATTGTGTTCTTTTTAACTTTGGAGTCTGACAAACTCCATAGGTATCATCTTTACATTCTCACACAGGACCTTCAGTGCAGTGGCACAAGGAATTCTTAGATTTCCCAAAGGTTTAAATACCTTCTCTGGGTGAAACTACTGTTTCCAAGAGCAGTGAAGTGAAATTGACTTTACTTATAATTTGTAACTTTCTAGACCCAGCACACACTATCTTACCATAGGGTGCTGTACAGGTTACTTAGTATCCCCTTTGTTTAGTTTCTATGTAACATTTTTATGTTACCCTTCCTACAATTAATGACTGGTGGCAGTGGTTTACTTTTTACTACCATTGTGTTTTTACCGCGGGCTGCGTTCACAGCCACGGTAAGGCTCCCATGGGTACCCATTTCGTCAAAATGGCCCCGGTCTTCTTTTTTTGCCATTTCGTGTCGGGAAGGTCCTTCTTACTCTGCGTGCCAAACCAGGTTTGGTCTCTTTGTTCGTTTTGTCTTTGGCAGAATTCACGAGTGAATCCCACCTCTGGCTCCAGTATGTCTGGCAGGTGCAGAAAGTGAGGGAGGTGCTCGAAACTCCCTGTGCTTAATCCCCTTGGTTACAGGAATGCACCCAAAGGTGATTGGCCGGCTGGCTGTCCAGAAAGGACAGCCACCCTGCTGTGTGATTAACAGCTAGGCTGGAATGAATGCCAGAAACCTGTAATAAAAGGCGAGGCTTTTTGGCTTGGAAGGCGGTCGACCACTGGACGAAGGAATCCGGAGAAGAACTTGAGGACAACACCGGCTTCCATTCCTGGACCGTTGGTTTGCCTTGTGAAGTTTTGCTGAAGCTCAAAATTCGCCTCGACTTGAGGAGCCCTTCAAGGACGACTCCCCCCTTTGAGTTGGTGGGACCAATCAACTCCAAAGTAAGCCCGTCTGGACATCCTCTCGAAGCTGGTTGCATTTCCACTGCTGCTGGAACCGAAGAGCCAGGGAGAGGAACACCAGATTGTGTGCGTTGCTTTTAAGTCGGACCCGAGCGCTAGGAAGATCCTCCGGAGTTTTTCTGTTGCAGGACTGATCAAGCCTGAGCCTGGACCCCAGAAGCAAGGAAACTCTGAAGTGGTATCCAAGAACCGCAGTGTTGCTATTAGCTGTCAGACGCGAGGAGCTGAATCACTGAAGAACCGCTGAATTGAAGTTTGCCCATTGCTGCCACTGACTGTCCCCTTGCAGAGCTGGAGTCCCCAGACGTCCTCCCTCTTGTCCCCATGACTGAGGCTCAGGAACAGGATCTGCAGAGCTGCACAGGAACAGAAGCCAGCTGGAATTTCTTCTAACCAGAGGTACTGTAAAGTCTAAGAGAACTCGCTCTCAGTTGAGACCTGTCTTGGTTACCTTGCGGAGTTGCTAAAGCTTTGCCCCTCACACGCCTCTCAGCTTGTGGCCCTTCAAGTGTTCTATTTTCTACAAACATTTCTTAAAACATTGTGTAGGACTTTTTTATCTACCTGCAAAGAAGATCTTCAGCTCCCCTTGACATTGTGCAATTAACATTGGCTGGGCTGGCTCCCTGAGAGACTCCTCTTTACCTCTGACTTTGCTTCGGAAGGTGTTTAAAAGTGCTCACTTGTTTATGAATTATTTGTTAACCTTTGATTTATTCCTCTAGTCTATCTTTTTCACCAAACTCAATATTGCTCTAGGTATACCAGTGATAAATCAATGTTCTCAGTGTCCTAGCTATTTAAGTCCCCTGAGGGTGTAGGAAGTGTCTGTGTGCCATTCCCAATGGGTGTCATCTGATTTAGAGAAATTAAGAGTGTTTTGAAGAAGGCTTATATAACTGACTGTGAAATAAATGAATAATTGTTTTATCAAGAAACCTTGAGTATAAGTGTTTATTTGGATAACTGTATTGTGAGACTCTGCGTCACAACATTACTGCTCACATTCACCTCTCTTGAGATAAGCCTGGCTGCTCAACCACACTACCAACCTGTGTAGTTCAGATGTATACCAAAGGTTGGGTCCCTATTGCCAGGAGATCAAGGATATTGCAGTGCACCCAAAGGGTACTGCATACAATCTTGCCTAACACTCCCTAATAACAGTAACCTACTGATAGACCCTGATTTAATGCATTGCCACCAATATCTGCAATGCATATCCATACAGTCTTCCCTACAGTCGAAAACATAATTTCGAGGGGATTGGGTCCTCCAATGTATTCCATATCTATGACAGGTAATCACCACAGCTGTGCCGCTTCGGAAATTTTCTGCGTCCTGCATTGATGACGTCGATACGCTGTCCTCCAGGGCCTCCGTCGAGCCGACGTCACCGGATGTTATAAGTAGGACGCACGACGCCTGTAGCCTCAGTTCTGTTTTTTCCGCGAACGTGTTCGCTTCGGAGATCTCGCGTGCCTCAGATCTTCTGAGTTATTCTATCGGTTCTTCGAACCAGTTTGTTTGTGAAGATTTCCATGATGTCTTCGTCGTCTTCTACCCCGCGGCCGGGTTTCAAGAAGTGTCGGGACTGCTGTTCCAAGATGTCGCTGACAGACCCGCACAACGCCTTCCTCTGGTGCCTCGGTGAGGACCACGCCACGGACGATTGTGACGATTGCCAGTCGTTAACTTCGAAGGCCTTGCGGGAGTGTAAGAAGAAGCTTTCTGTCGGTAAGGTGTCCAAGCCCCGGAAGTGGAAATCCACTGGGCTTTCGACTGACGATTCGAGGGGCGACTCTCCGCATTGTTGGCGTAAGTCCAGGGGTTCTCGATCCCGTCATTCCTCTGCCTCTTTGAGGCACTCATGGAAGCGCCGTCACCGGTGGCCTTCCCCGTCTGAGGACTCTGCCAGTATGCGTGTTGCTTGTCCCACCAAGCATTCCTCTCCTGCGGAATGGGATTCATTTCGTAAGGAGATGATGGCGAATTTTCAGTTGCAGGGCTCCGTTCCGTCCGTGCCGTCGAAAGACACCGGCAGGGAACATGCTAGAGACACTGTTCGCACGGCTTCGGGCTCGAGCGGTCATCACGATCACCGGGAACCTTCGAGGTCCCGGTCGGACAAGGTGGATCGCTCTAGCCATGCCCGCTCCAGGTCCCGGTCCTCAACGCCATTGAGACCGTCGGAGCCTGTGAGGTCTTCAAAGAAGACGTTGACGCCTTTGGCGCACAGGCTGTCGAAGGACACGCTCGGGGCTCCACCCTCAAGGCCTGTGTTGAAGCCATCAGTGCCACGCTCGACGTAGATTCCATCGACGCCTTTCAAGGAGGATTTCTCGGAGGTGCCCCGGAGACCGGTGGAAACCCTGAGGAAGGCTCTGGCCAAGTCCAAACACATGCCCTCATCCAGGGATTTATTCCAGCCTCTTGACTATATTTCTGAGGTGGAGGAAGGGTCTGATGAAGGTCTTGTTCCTGAGGAGGTTCCTGATGATCTATTATCTGGTCATAGCCAGTTAGAAGGCCTGCATCAGTCGTTGCAGGACGCCAGTGGTCTGGACACCTCCCCAGAGGTTGAGTTTGGCAGGCCTGAGCCAGGTACGCATGCTGAATCCTCGTACCGGCGCCTCATGTCGAGGGTAACGGAGTAGTTGGGGTGATCTGCGCCACCAGGAGATTTTCTGCAGGGTGACCTGACAGACATCTTGGACCAAGGTCCACCAACTGACCCGGTACTGCCATTCCATATGGCCTTGCAAAGAAGGGTGGCAGTGGCTTGGACTGCTCCGGAGAGTCTTCCGGCAGTGGGCAAGTCTTTGCTTTGGAATACGTCGTCGGACCATCCCATCGAAAGAACGTTACCAGGTAAGAAAGTAACTTGTTCGATGGGCCTGCATATCAGAGTCACATTGATCACTTTGCTCTGAGAAAATGAACAAGGTGGCTGCAGTAGTTTGCTCTTAGTGAATAGAGGGGGACAAAAAAAAAATCTACATTTCGGAGGCTTGTGAATGTGCTTAGATTCATATGCGGCCTCAAGTACGCAAAGTGGAGATAATGTTTTAGTCATTCGACACCAAAACACAGCTTCACGGCCGAGTGACAATCGATCAACATTGGGAAGGCGTCAACGGTACCCAAAGTCAGCAGACTACTTCCACAAATGCATACAGTTGGGTGAATGGGGTGGGGGTGCCTTTTACTTTTGAAATGTCCCTGTAAGGCTGCAGGAGGAGGAGTCCGACACACAGGTGGCATAGTGATTGCTATAAACCTATATTGTTCCAGAAAATAAATAGAAAAGCTAAATTTCTCCATCTCTAAGAGTACACTTTGATGTATAACTAAATGTCATTAGGTTGTGGGTGGCAGGGGATGCCTGATTCAGCTGGCATGATTTCTGGGGAGATTGCATGTGAAGGTTGAAGCACATTGGACGTACTATAGGATAGACTCTAAGGGAGCTCGACACGTGTTTGGGGCATTGAGGGGGGTGTTTTGCGAACAGAGGTGTCTGAGTCCCAGGTGTTGAATAGTGTTGAAAACATAATAGTATTTATTTTTGTATTCCTGCAGGAGCTGCAAGATTTCTTATAAAGGAACTCTCCTATCATAATCTGGAGCTAGAGAGAAACCGCATGGAAGAACTGGGAGTCAAACGCCAGTGTGTGTGGCCCTTTGTTGTTGTCATGGATGATTCTTGTGTTTTATGGAACAGTCACAACAATGTACCAGAGCAATCAAGGTGAGGGCGTATTTATTTTGTTGATGTGGCATGGATGATATGAGTTGCAGTGATGTGCCCTGTTCTGTGGAACGTTGCACATTTATTTAATGTAGGATTCTCCCTCACTTTATAATTGTTTTTCTTTTTGTAAAGTCCAAATTTAGTCATGGCTTTTGTTACGTTGCACTTTGAGTGAGTGCTATAGCTAGGGTTCACATTAAGTTATTGGCACAAATTAATATTTCAAGATTTCCACCAGTTGTGATGTTCTTGGACACCCTCAGAAGGAATAAAGCATACATAAAAAGTCTTGTTTCGTTGTAAAAAAATGTTTTATAAAATGTAATCCTGCTTGATTTCAGGTTATAAGTTTGATTTCATAAGGCCCTGGGCAGTCATAATGGAACTGAGGATAGCTACAATTCTGAAAAAGTCCTTAAGTGCAGAATTACAACAAGGACCAGGGCTATGTGGCTGTATCGAATGATGAGTCTGACTAAATGGAGGCATAATGTGTTAGGCAAGATTGTATGCAGTACCCTTTGGGGTCACTACAACAACCCTGACCTCCTGGCAATAGGAAGCCAACCTTTGGTATAAGTCTGTACTACACAGGTTGGTAGCGTGTTGAGCAGCCAGGCTTATCTCAAGAGGGGTTGATGTGAGCTGTAGGGGAGTTACACAGAGATTCACAGTGACAAGTATTCAAATAAACACTTACACACAAGGTTTCTTGAATAGACAATTATTTTATTTATCAGTCAGACTAAGCCTTCTTCAGAAGGGAGCAATATAAAAGCAACGCACACATACACTCCAAAACTACACATTCTTAGTTCTAAACCAGTAAAGACCCTTTTGGGATGGCCCACAGTCACAACCTACACCCTCGGGTGACTTCAATAGCTAGGCTGCTGGGGACATTAATATTTTACTGTAGCATTTAGAACATTCTTAGGAATTGGCCAACGGAAAAGGTTATTAGAACAAATGAGATTGAAAATATTCTTAAGCAGGCAAATACTTTTGGATTCCCTAAGCAGAGTCATTCAGTATAACAGGCTAAGCCAAAGTAAATGGGCAAAAGTCTATAATGAGCTGAAGCACTCCTGGTAGGTAAGTAAGAAAAGTTCTTTGCACAATGTTTGAGAAGTCTTTGAAGAAAAGAAGAATCAATGTAGGGCCACAAGCTGTTTAGGCTTGTGAGTTGCAGAAGATGCAATTGATTGTGTGCGTTGCTTTTAAGCTGGCCAAGAGCTCCAGGAAGATCCTCCGGACTCCCAGGAAGCAGGACTGACCGAGCCTGAGCCCCCTCAACAGAGTGCGGGACCCCAGAAGCAAGGAAACAATGAAGTGCCACTTGTTGGAAAGATTGCCGGTTGCGAGCGGTGAACGTTCCATTGCAGAGCAGGAGTCCCCAGAAGTCCTCCCTCTTATCCCCATGACTGAGGCCCAGGAACAGTGAGATCTGCAGAGCTGCACAGGAACAGAAGTTATCTGCTGCACTTTTTCTTCAATACAAAGGTACTGTAAAGTCTGAGAGAAATTATCTCTCATTGTAGAGTTGCTTGCATCGTCTACTACTCACAAGTCTAAGCAGCTTGTGGCCATACATTTGATTTTTCTTTTCTTCAAGGACTTCTAAAACATTGTGCAAAGATTTTTCTATTTACCTACCAGAAGTGCTTCAGCCCATATAAGACTTTTGACCATTGACCTTGGCTTAGCCTGTTATACTGAATGCCTCTGCTTAGGGGATCCAAAAGTATTTGCCTGCTTAAGAATATTTGTGGTCTCTTCTTTGTTCTAATAACATTTTCCTTTAACCAATTTCTGAGAGTATTCTAAATTCAACAGTAAGATATTAATGTCCCCAGCACCCTAGCTATTGAAGTCACCTGAGGGTGTAGGTTGTGACTGTGGGCCATCCCAAAAGGGTCTTTACTGATTTAGAAACTGAGTGTACAATCTTGAAGTGCATTTGTGTGTTGCCTTTATATTGCTCCCTTCTGAAGAAGGCTTATTCTAACTGATAAATGAATAATTGTTTATTCAAGAAACCTTGTGTGTAAGTGTTTGAGTACTTGTCACTGTGCATCTCTGTGTAACTCCCCTACAGCTCACATTGACCCCTCTTGAGATAAGCCTGGCTGCTCAACACGCTACTAATCTGTGTAGTACAAGCTTATACCAAAGGTTGGGTTCCTATTACCTGTAGGCCAGGGTTGTTGTAGTGCACCCAAAGGGTACTGCATACAATCGTTTCCTAATAAGGTTCTGTGTGTCACAATGCAAAGTAACAGTCCAAATCTCAGAAAAGTACATGAGAGAGTGGGAAAAGGGTCTCACTCTCTCCAGATAAGACATTTAAAGTCCTAACGTCCAGCAAAAGAGCCGAAGGTCTCTAAGGTAGAAGGGACTTAGCACATTTCTGAGAATTCTCCATACTACACATTCAAGGTAAGTGAGAACCTTTGTAACTGTTCACTCTGAGTTACAGTTACCAACCAACCTTTTCACAAGTAAGTACTTTTAAACATGTGTTACACTTTTCAAGACAGATTTCTTTACTTATCCAGTCCTTCCCTATTCTATTGCTTGAGTTCACTCAGAGGCAGAAGAGGGACCCTAGTGGTCTAGGTGCCAGCTGTAAGCAGGGCGAGATAGGGTTCTGTTGCAGGCAAACGTCGGAGTTCTTGTGGAAGTCTGTTCAAACAAGTAAGTAGTTCACTTTAAAGTTAGTTAGGATCCAGGAACTTCTGAGAAGACACCCTAGGAGGTGAGAGGACTCCCAATCACAGAAAACACCCCAAAGGTTTTACAGAAATCACACAGGCTTAAGGTAAGTAAATGCCCAAGCCAACACAGTACCTCAGCACAGAAGAAGAGTTGCACCTGGAAGACTTCAGGATCTGCAGTCAAAAACCTGGTTGATGCATCCTTTTGTCATGAGGACCGAAGACAGGACTTTAGAAGGGAATTTGCAGCAGGTATCAACAGAGAAGTCTCCAGGCAAGAGTTTCCTCGCAGCTGGATGCAGCTTTGTGGTTTTGGCGCCCCTTTTACGAGCCAGGAGAAGACTGAATATCACTGTCAGATTCTCGTCATTTGCAAGGTCCAGCACTCTGATGAGGGGACTTTTACGACTCAGATCTTGTCTTTAGAGTTCCAGCAATATGCCACCAAAGTTTCCGCTCGATTCAGAAGACTGTGCACTGCACAATGGCTCAAGGTCCCAAGGTATTGGGGTAGTGCACCCCTTCAAAGTCACAGCACAACGTGGGATGGCTCAAAATGTAGGTCTTGTCGAGTTTAGCGGATCTCACCTGGCTCTGTGTCTGGGTCGTCGTTTTCAGAGTCCCCAGGTCAGTTGGAAGGAAGGGCTACAGAATGCTCCGGTTACACAGAAGGCTTTCTGGTGAAATCATCTCAGCCGCGCTTTCTTCATCCTATTCCTGCTTCCATGTGCACACTTGTTGCCCTCGTCTTTACATCTTCCTTCACACACTAGCCTCTTGTTCGCCCAGGTGAGGGCACAATACACCATTTTTTCAGATGGGATACTGGTTGGCACAGTATAAAAGCTATGTAACCTAGCATTACATATTGTTCAAGATGCTGTGCTATTTCTGCTTATTTCATGTTCTGTGAATTATTTTTCAGTCGAGTACTGAAGCAACATTTGCATTATTAGCTGCGTGTTTATTCAACGGTAAGACTGTTATATGATGGATTTGGAGACCTGTTAGGTCTACAGGTTCTTGGACAGACCTAATGGAAGTAGCCCTTCCCTCATGAACCATCTCATTTTTGCTTGCTCATGGCAGTTTAGTTCATAAGATTCCTTCTCATCTGATGCCCTTTCTCCTTTGTGTTTTTTCTTGCAGTCAGTCTCCAGAGCCAGTGGCTAACTATAAGAATGTATCCCTAAAGTCTGTCCTACAGCACATTGAGGCAACGCCAAAAATCACACATTATGGAATTCTGGGCATTCAAAAATGGAATAGCAAGTTGAACTTTAAGAAGCCAAAACCACCGTTCTCCAGATGCCATGTGCACAATGTTATACTGCTCAACGTAGATCTCACCCAAAATGTTCAGTATGATGTCAACAGGTAAGCACAATTTGAATTACAAATATAATTCTTTTTGCATTCTTGTGAAACTTTTAGCGCAGGGGTGGTGAATCAGACATGGCTCCTTTTTGGCAGGCATTTATTTGACGGCTCTCTTCTCTGAATACCAATGTGTAGGTATTGCAATTGTTAAGGAGTATTTCAATTTCTTATGCCGATTCCCCTCTTCTCCAGCATGGGGTCTGGCATGGATTCACATGCTCATGAATATTCCCCGTCGTCAGGCTGGGAATCCTCGGTAAAGAAAAAACAGTATCAGTTTTGTTTCTGATCTGTCTTTCGTAGTAGTAACCAATCACTGATCTCTGTGTCATCCTGACCACAGCCAATGACTGGCACCTCCCTAAGCCCCGCCTCTGGCAGCCATCTTCAGATTTTTACCGCACGTTCAAGTGTTGGGATCCTCGTGCTATTGCTCTCGAGCTTTAGTGATTTTTTCGTGCTTTTTCTTAGGAAAATTTTCTCTTTTCCGGTCAAAAGAGCCTCAACCTCCACTGTTTCTTTATCCGATCAACGGGGACCTGTGTCGGATTCTTCTACGCCCCTCAAGGGTGAAGATTTCATCGAGCCACGCTTTTGGAGGACTCCAGAAGTTTCTCAGGCCCATCTCGATCATGGCCCAGGAGAAGGGAAGCTCGACGCCCAGAAAGCTGTTCAGGGTCTGCCCTGGATGCCAGCTTCAGAATGTCTTTAAGGAGGACGAACACTCCCTTTGCCTCTACTGCCTGCATGAGGACAAGACGCACGTGGAGAAGGACTGTGCGTTTTGCGGCAATATGTCGGAGCGGACCATGAAGGACCGCCATCTGCGTCTCGCCAACTGGCTGGAAGGGAAGAGCCTGTCAGGCGAGAAGAAGTCCGAGCGGTCTTCTAAGACCTTTGAGGGCGCCCCGGCGACGGGGGTCCAACAGAAGGCCAAGCACCGCGAGTCTGCTGGCACCGGGAGCGCCGAACAGTCGGGCTCTACGGGCGCCAGGCAGGGCGCATCCTCCCCGGCGCCATCAACCACGAGCCAACGCTCTGGCTCGGGTAAGAGGAAGGCCGAGCACCCGGCGAAGCTCCTGGAGAGACCCTGGTCGAGCTCGAAGGCCCCATCGGAGGGGGAGCGAGGCGGTGACCCTCCCCCCAAGGAGAAGGCGGTGAGCGCACCTAAGGTGGTGAAAGCCTTAATCCATCTGGCCAAGGCCTCTATCGAGACGGTCGCGGCGGCCCTGGCTCAGCCTGTGGAGGCTACACCAGTGGTGGCGACCTCGGGGCCCAGAGTCTCCCTGCCACCGCGGAGGGAGTCCTCTTTCATGCCCATCGACAGGACCCCCGTGAAACCTCCGACGGAGAAGAAAAAGGGGGGGCAGGAGGTCGTCGTGGATTCGGCCTCAACCTCTGAGGAGGAGCTGATCGAAGTCTTAAGCCACGGCGTTGGCGTGGAAGAAGACCAGCCTGTCGGGAGGGACCCCGACGTAGGAGACGACGAGAACGTCGAGGGTGCCGACGGGGCTCCTGACCGCCCGTCGGACTCCCCTCAACCAGTGCCGCAAGACAACTCGGTGGCCATTTTATTGGCTATACAGTCCTTATGCTCGGAGATAAGGACGAGATTGCCGTTACCACCAATGGAGGAACCTCTCCCGATGGGGGACCCAGAGCCAGGCCCTTCTGGGAGCCCTCCTCCTAAGAGAAGAAGGATTCATCCTCCACCTCCTTTTCAACCATCGCGCCCTGCTCAGCCCTCCTCCCCGTCCACGACCCGTGGGGATGATACGGGGACGGACTCGGCCGCGATGGGCACAGACGACGAGGTTTACGACAAGGATCTCCCGTCGTCACCTCCTCCCCGGGCTTCCCCGCCCGACGAGATTGGATCGTTTCATGCCATGATCGCCAGGGCATCCGAGCTTTTCCAGCTCTGCCCGGAAGAGAAGGAAGGTTTCCTTTATCAACGGCGCGAGACCAAGAGGAACACGGTCCTCGCTGTACCTCTACTGGACGATATCTGGGATGAGGGTCTCGCCCTCCTCAAGAACCCATCCACAACGCCTGCGAGAAGGGATCGGTACGAGAAGAAGTACCGGGTTCTGGACGCGGCCCCCTTGTGCCTTCGGGCACAGCCGACCCCGGACTCGGTAGTCTCTGCGGGGGCCAAGAAGAAAGCGGGGGGGCCTCGGCCTCTACGTCAACCTCCCCGCCGGACGGCGAGGGAAAGAAATTGGACACGATGGGACGCAGAGTCATCTCATCGGCAGCGACGACGATTAAGGCTGCTAACGCCTTGGCTATCATAGCCCGCTACGACAGGGAGTTGTGGTACAAAATAGCCCCCCCTGCTGGATTTCTTACCAGACGACAAGAGGGCGGAGGCCCTAGAGATCTTGCAGGAAGGAGAAGTGGCGTCGGACCACGCCATTACGATAGCGACGGACATCGCTGACACTGGATTTCGCCAGTTGAGCAACGGCGTGTGCCTTAGACGGCATGGATGGCTCAAGGCAACTGACTTCCGCCCGGACATGCAGACCAGAGTCTTGGACATGCCGTTCGACGGGAGCAATCTGTTTGGGAAAACAGTGGACGATTCCCTACAAGCCATCAAGACGGACACGGAGACGGCCCGGGCTCTTGGTGTTCTCCAGCAACGACGGCCGCCCTTTCGGAGCGGCAGAGGCAAGCAGGGTGCCTCCAAAGGTTCCGGCAGCGGATTTTCCACTTATCGTCAAGCGGCCCGGTCGTCGTCACAGGAAGCCTACAGGGGACGAGGCAAGTCGGGCGGACCCCGCCGTCGTCGCCAAGGAGGACAAGGCGGCAAAGCCTCGTCGAAGCAGGACTGAACCGGCCGTGGGGTCGGGCCCCCACCGAAGCACCCCGGTGGGAGGCCGGCTGGCAAACTTCGTCAGCGTGTGGGAGTTCATCTCCACCGACCGTTGGGTGCTGGACGCCCTGGCCCAGGGTCACGCGCTCGAGTTTCTAAAGAAGTGCCCGCGCGTCCCCCCCGTGGCAAGGAAGGAACATCACGTCCCTCAACTTCTCTTGGAGGTAAAGGCGATGCTCAAGAAAGGCGCCATCAAGCTCGTCCCAAAGAGGCTTCGGGGCTCCGGAGTTTACTCAAGTTACTTCCTCGTGAAGAAGAAGACGGGAGGATGGCGTCCCATCCTGGACCTACGACGACTGAACAAATTCATCAAGGCACAGAAGTTCCAGATGGTCAGCCTCCAGCACGTCCTGGGTCAACTGGAGGAGGGCGATTTCCTGTCATCGTTGGATTTGGAGGATGCCTACTTCCATATCCCCATCCTCAAGGGACACCGAAAGTTTCTCAGATTTGTGGTCCAAGGGCGTCACTACCAGTTCAGAGCCCTTCCCTTCGGATTGAGGTCGGCACCCAGGGTGTTCACCAAGTGCCTCGCACCGGTGGCGGCGCAGCTGCGCCTGGAGGGGATCCACGTCTACCCCTACCTGGACGACTGGCTCATCCGAGCAAAGACAAAGGAGCTCGCCGCGGAGCACACGGCGAGGACCGTCCAACTACTCACGGACCTGGGATTCTCCATAAACTATGCCAAGTCCCACCTGGTGCCCGCGCAAGACGCACTGTTTCTGGGAGCGAAACTCGACACAGTGGCGCTTCTGGCCTCTCCGTCGGAGGAAAGGACGAGGGGCATTTTGGGCAAGGTGCAGCGGATGCTGGTTGCGGACGCGGCCAGGGTGAGGCCCATCAAATCCCTCCTCGGAATGATGTCGTCTTGCATTTATCTCATCCGCCTGTGCAGGGGTTCCTGGACGCTCGCTGGATCCAGACGACGGGCAGCTTCGAGGACAGGATCACACTCGACGAGAGCTTCCGACGAGCGATCCGGTGGTGGGGCACCCGTGCGCATCTGACGGCGGGCATGGACTTCCAGACCCCGGGCCTCCAGAAGACAGTGACCACAGATGCCTCCCTGGAAGGGTGGGGAGCGCACAGCGAAAATCTGCACGGGAGGGGCCTTTGGCTGCCGACGGAGAAGTCCCTCCATATCAACGTCCTGGAACTCCCTGCAGTGTTTTGGGCCCTCAGGTCCTTTCTTCCGTCCCTCAAGGGCAAGGTGGTGAGGACCTTCACCGACAACACTACCACCATGTTCTACATCAGGAAGCAGGGTGGTACCAGATCCCCAGCCCTGTCCAAGGAGGCTCAGGATCTGTGGCATTGGGCCGTCGCCCAAGGGATGTTTCTGGTGCCATTTCATCTGGCAGGGATAAAAAACACCATCGCCGACTCGCTCAGCAGAGAGCTGCGCTCGTGCCACGAGTGGGAACTACGACAGGATCTAGTGGACCGCCTCTTCCAACGGTGGGGCACACCCCAGATCGATCTGTTCGCGACGGCGACGAACTCCAAGTGCCGGAGGTTCGCCAGCAGGTTTCCCCAGCCGAGGAGCATGGGCGATGCTTTCTCGTTCCCCTGGGAGGGCCTGTTCCTATATGCGTTCCCTCCATTGCCGCTGCTGATCCGGCTAATCAACCAGCTCAAGAGGTCACTGTGCAGGATGATCCTCCAAAGCAGATATGGTTCCCGGACCTTCTGGACTTGTCAGCGTCCCCGTCAATCAAGCTGCCAGTGGACGCGGACCTTCTCTCCAGGGAAGGAGGCGCCATCCTCCATCACGGCCCGAAGTCGCTCAACTTGCAGGCCTGGCTCCTGCAGCGTTAGAGTTTGGAGGTTAGGTTACGACATACCGGCGGACTGCAGAGAGGTTCTTGCACAGGCCAGGGCGTTCTCAACTCTTAAATGCTACGGACACAAATGGAAGAGGTTCTCTGTCTGGTGCCACGCACAGAAGATTAACCCTCTAGGGATTACGGCTCCTCAAGTACTGCCGTACCTGCTGATGCTGGCCAAGTCTGGACTGGCGCACGTTTCCATCAAGATTAATCTTGCTGCGATCTCCCGATACACCAGAACCACGGGACGGACGTCTTTGTGGTCTCATCGTCTGGTGAAAGAATTCATGAAGGGACTGTTCAGATCGTTCCCGCCGGTGAAGGCACTGGCCCCGGCGTGGGAGCTCAACGTGGTGCCGACCAAGCTCATGGGATCTCCGTTCGAGCCTCTGCACTCAGCTCCGTTGAAGTTCTTGTCGTGGAAAACAGCGTTTCTTGTGGCCATCACCTCCGCACGACGGGTGGGAGAGATCCAGGCCCTTTCCTGTAAGCCCCCGTACTTTACTTTTCACGACACGAGGGTAGTGCTCAGGACGCACCCCTCCTTCATGCCCAAGGTGGCGTCGGACTTCCACCTCAACAAACCCTTGGTGTTGCCTGTTTTCTTCCCGTCGCCTTCGTCGCCGGCTGAAAGGACTTTGCACTCGCTGGATGTGGCTAGAGCGCTGAAGTTCTACGTGGACCGCACGAAGAGTTTTCGGAAGACATCACAACTTTTTGTGAACTTTGGACCTGTCAATCAGGGGAAGGCTCTCTCGAAGGCTTCCATTTCCAGATGGCTCTCCGGCTGTATCATGTACTGTCATCGGTTGGCAAACCGACCGCTGCCTAGCCGTCCGAGAGCCCATTCCACCAGAGCGATCGCAGCTACCACGGCGTTCCTAACAGGTGTGCCCTTGCTGGACATCTGCAGGGCTGCTACATGGAGGTCGACGCACGCCTTCACTAAATTCTACTGCGTCGATCGGGATTCCAGGGAGGAGTCCAGGGTCGGCCAAGCAGCGCTGCGCAACCTGTTCGCCTAAGGTGAGCCTGGTGAGGAGGTAAGAATTGCTTAATGTTGAGTTTTGGATGTAATGCTTAATGTTGAGCCTTTGCCACCTCCCGTGGTTGTGCATGTGTGTACTGCTATGTATTATTTTATTCATGAGCATGTGAATCCATGCCAGACCCCATGCTGGAGAACGAACAATTTACTTACCTGTAACTGTTGTTCTCCAGCATGGGTCTGGCATGGATTCACATGCGAACCCTCCCGCCTACCCCTCTGCGGTTCTTCACTTGGTCATACTGCCACTTCACGTGCTACCAAATCTGAAGATGGCTGCCAGAGGCGGGGCTTAGGGAGATGGCAGTCATTGGCTGTGGTCAGTATGACGCAGAGATCAGTGATTGGTTACTACTACGAAAGACAGATTAGAAACGAAACTGATACTGATTTTTCTTTACGACGGGGAATATTCATGAGCATGTGAATCCATGCCAGAACCATGCTGGAGAACAACAGTTACAGGTAAGTAACTTGTTCCAACCTGATGATTGATGGGTCCATAGGACTGAATTAATGGGTTCCTGCATAAAGGCAAATCTTTTGGGACTGAAGGCTAAGTCGACCACTGGAACAGAATTTTTGAAGATGACGACCAGAGACGCCTACAGCACCTCCAGTAACCGCAGAAGCACCGCTGCTATCCTGAAACAGTTTTTGAATCACCAGGGAAGCTCTACCACTTCCTCCTTTGGCCTGGTGGTCACAACCAGCCTCAAAACACTAATTACTTTGAGCCATCCCCTGATGTCCTGCGACCCTCCAGGGCTGCAGAATCCCAATACCCAGGGTACCTTAACACCCTTGACGTGCATTGCCTTGCCGTGAACAAATCTCGCTGGAAATTCGATGGCATCCGTGTGGACCTCCAAAGACACAAATCCTCTCCCCAGCAGGACCAAGAAAAGAAGATTCCAACCGGCGGTTATCGTTCGCTCCAGGTGCTCAAAAAAAGGCTCCAAAACCACGAACTGACGCGGGAATAAGTTTTCTTTGCTGGCTAGTCCCTCTCTCGACTACTGCTGCAGGAGACCATCCAGGGTCCTCCCTTTGATCATCACGACCAAGTACTAGGAGGCCCGGTTGGGGCTGTTGGTAATCTTACCTTAAGCCATTTGTGTCGCTCCTTTACTTTTGTAGCTTTTGTAGCACTGTTTCTACTGTTTGGGTTTTGGGTGTTCAACCATTTGCAGTCGCCCAGGCCGAGCAGCTTGTGCCGACAGGAAGGCTTCTCCTAAGCTCCTGTGGGTTCTATAAAAAACAACTAACGTGTTAAATACCTGTGCTAAAAAGATTTGCATCAGAACTATTGCTCTCCTTTTGACTTTGGTATTGCTCGTTTCTCTTCAAAACCGGAACCAAAGAACTCCTTTCTTGTTAGGTAAAAGACTGCCTAAACTTTAAGTTACTACAAGTATTGCTTACCTGTGATTGTTGCTCTTTACATTCGTAAACGTACCTATAGTTGAGTAAAGCAGAGTTAATTTAGAATAAGTACTTTTATGGACCTGAACTGAAGTCACTCCATGTGTGGATAAGAAAGGTCTATATAACCATTTACTTACCTGCTTTATTCTGCCTTACTATTCTAAATGTACATTTGATGTTGCTAGTTGAAACAATATTCCTTTAGTTCCTAGCTGCCTTGAGTGTTTATTCATTTATATTGCACGCCGGACCCAGAGGTATCAGGGCACAGAGGTTACAAGAAGTCTCAAAGCTTGGGTTACACAAGGCATAAATACGAAATACACATGGCATAAATACGAAATGGCAGCACAAAAAGATCAACAGAGTTAGACAATTAGAGGTACAATTGCATAATAACACAGAGGCGAGTGTCATAAGCAAGCAGGATAAATGTGCTGGTAGTTGTATGGTAGCACTCTGGAAACAGGTTTAATACAAAGAGTGTGGCAGGGCATTACTGGTCGTGGGTTTTAAGCCAAGTGATGAGGTTTTGTGTATATATAAAATATTATTTTGATATTACTACAAGTGTGTAAGTGTTTCTTTGGATCTATGTCTATTCTGGTTTCTTTGTAGTGATTCACAGATCACTTTCCTCCTCCTAAAATAAGCCTGACTGCTCTGCCACTCTACCAACCTTGGGTAGTACAGGCCTATACTAGAAGTTGGTAACCTAAAACCAGGGGATACGTTTTGTAAAGTCCAATACCAATTGGACTTTAGAAAATCGTACCTAAGAGTAATGTCTTGAAGACGGGCAGCACAGGGATTTACTTGACATCAATCATTCTCTATTTTTCACTATTTTCTTGGTGTCTTGGACATCTATGTCCTCAGAAGCTTCAACATCAAGGTGTATCCAAGCCCTTTACGGCAGTCTGCACCTCTTTGGCCACTAAGCACCTGACTGCCAGGCTGCTTTGTGGTTAGCTTCGCTCTTTGGATGATGTGCTTCTTTTGGCTAGTAAGCTATTTGCATGATTCCTTTCCTGCTGTTTTTTATACCCTCTTTCTGCTAAGCTATTACCATGACCTGCTGGCTGCTAATTGCCTCACATTCTGGCTCCTAGTTGAGTCACGTGCTGACTGCCTGGTGCTCTAGTTGTCTGAGGTTCTGACTGCTGGGTCCCTGACATGCTGTGCGATTGACGTGCCGATTGCCTGTGCGTGCTGCCTGATGTGGTGTTGGGTAAGATTTTCATATTGCTGATAGATCTTCCTGACCTGTGTCAACCCCAGAACCTGGTCAAAATTTTACTTTATCCCCAGGTGAAGTGCAATCTTTTTCCCCTCTCATCTAGTCTTTTAATCTTTTTTATGGGTGACCTTTTTATGTCTCTCCATAGTGTATGATTCGAGTTAGTTTCCTATAACTTTTCGGCTTTGGGCTTCCCTTTTGTTAGGAAGATTGTATATAGTAACCCTGTGGGAGACTACACCAGCCTTGTCCTATTGGCAATAGGTAACCCAACTTTTGGTATAGGTCTGTACTACACAAGTTGATAGTGACTGAACAGCCAGGCTAATCTCAAGAGGGGTCAATGTGAGCTGTAGGGTTGTAACATAGAGATTCATAGTGACAGGTATTCAAATAACACTTATTCTCAAGGTTTCTTATTAAAATAATTATTTATTGATGTAACAGTCATTTTTAAAATAAGCCTTCTTTAGAAAGGGACAATTGGCACAATTAAATACACTTCAAAAATACACTCTAGATACCTTTTTGGGATGGCTCTCACACACACACACACACACACTTCCTACCCCAAGAGGTGACTTCATAGTTAGGACACTGTGGACATTGATATATCACTTTACACTTAAATGCAATACTGGAGTTATGGAAAAAGGTAAAGGTTAGGGAAGGAAACAATGGTTAACAAGTTTCTCCAAACAGGTAAGTACTTTACAATCCCCCAATGAAATATAGGTTAACCCTTTCCCAGCTACATAAGTAAGTTATGTATGACTTACTTATTGAGGGACAGATCAACACAAAGTCAGAGGGGAAGAAGAGTCTACAAGAGCCAGGACAGCCAGTGTCAATTGAGCAAAGTTCTGTCAAAATGGCCCTGGTCTTCTTTTTTTTGCCATTTCTTGTCAGAAAGGTCCTTCTTGAGATTTACTCTGCATGCAGAAACAAGTTTGGTCCGTTTGTTTTGTCTTTGGCAGGATTCACGAGTGAAGCCCGCCTCTGGCTCCAGTATGTCTGGCAGGGGCAGGAAGTTAGGTAGGTGCCTGAAACTCTCTGTGGTTAATCCCCTTGGTTACAGGAATGCACCCAAAGGTGATTGGCCAGCTGGCTGTCCGTGAAGGACATCCACCCTGCTGTGTGATTGACAGCTAGGCTGGAATGAATGGGAGAAACCTGCATGAAAGGCAAGGCTTTTTGTTTGGAAGGCAGAGTCGACCACTGGATGAAGGAATCCGAAGAAGAACTTGGACGAGACGCCTGCTGCAACTCCTGGACTGTTAGTTTGCCTGGTGAAGCCCTGCTGGTGTGCTGAAGCTCTGAATTTGCTGCGACTAGAGAAGCCCTGCAAGGACGACTTCTCCCCTTAAGTTGGTGGGACCAAGCAACTCCAAGGTGAACTCGTTTGGACATCCTCTCGGAGCTGACTGTACTTTCACTGTTGCTGGAACTGAAGTGCCAGACAGAACACCACCAAATTGAGTGGATTTCTTTTAAGTCGGACCCAAGCGCCAGGAAGAGCCTCCAGACTTCCCTGAAGCAGGACTGACTACGCCTGAGCCACTTCAACAGAGTGCTGGACCCCTAGGTGCGACGAAAGTACATAGTGGTATCCGAGAACCGGTGTGGTGCTATTTGCGAGAGTCGCGAGAAGCTGAAACCGTGACGTGCTGCTGATCTGAAGTTTGCCCATTGCTGCCGCCAACCTTAAATTTGTTGTGCAGGAGTCCCCAGACGTCCTCCCTCTTGTCCCCACAACTGAGGCCCAGGAACAACAGTATCTGCAGACCTACACAGGAACAGAAGCCAGCTGGAACCAATTTCTTCTAACCAAAGGTACTCTAAAACTAAGGGGACTTAACTCTTGTCTTGTAGCCTTGCTAGCTCTCAGTTGAGACTGGTCTTGATTGCTTTTGCAGAGTTGCTTGCATCTTTACTCTCACAAGCCTCCCAGCTTGTGAATCTACAGTGATTTCATTTTTATACAAAAACTTCTAAAACACTGTGCAAGACTTGCTACCTACCTGCAAGTAGTGCTTGAGCCCACTTAGACTTTTGCTCAACTAACTTTGACTGTCCTGGTTTCCCTGAAATACTCTTCTTACCTCTGACTTTGTGCTTTACCTTTCCCCCAAGAAAGGGTTAATTTACTTTGCGTTCGAGGGTTCAAAATGTACTTACTTGCTTAAGAATATTTGTTAACCATTGTTTTATTCCCTCAACTTCTTCTGTTGACACTATTTTCAGTATTGCTCTAAATGTACCAGTGATATATTCATGTCCACAGGGTCCTAGTTATTTAAGACACCTCAGGGTGTAGGAAGAATCTGTGTGCCATCCAAATGGGGTATTTACTGATTTAGAGAAACTAAGAGTGTATATTTTTGTGTTACTTATATATTGCTACCTTCTAAAGAAGGCTTATACTACTGTCTGTTAAATTAATAATTGTTTAATCAAGAAACCGTGAGTGTAAGTGTTTATTTGGATACTTGTCACTGTGAATCTCTGTGTAATAACCCTACAGCTCACATTGACCCATCTTGAGATAAGCCTGGCTGCTCAGTCACTCTATCAACTTGTGTAGTACATGCTTGTACCAAAGGTGGGTTAGCAGTTGCCAAGAGGTCAAGGCTGGTGCAGTCTCCCACATGGTACTTCATACAATCTTGCCGAACGGCAAAGGTTTCTTCACAAATTCTTGCGGCTCTGTGGATTTGGAGCCTTTTGGCAGCAGCCAGATGAACTAATATGGCAGGTTGGATGCTCTTCGCTCTGTCCTGCACTGTGGTGAGGGGACTTTAGGGATTCAAATTATGTCGCTGGAGGTCCAGTCCAGGAGTCCTCCAAAGTTTCAGCTTGATTCGGACTTCGGAAGACCATGCACCACACTCCGGCTCGAGGTCCCAGGGTATTGACGGTTTGCAGCCCAGCAACGTGACAGCACGACATGGGAAGGCTCAAAATGCAGGTCTTCTTGAGACTAGTGGATCACACTACCCTCTGGGTACGAGTTGTCGCATTCAGGACTCTAGGTCGTTTGGAAGGATTGGTTGCATGAGGCTCCGATTACACAGCAGGATTTCCGGTCATCGCTACAAATGTCTCTTCTTCTTCCTCTTTGGTTTCAGCTCCAGTGGATGACTTGTCAGCAGCTTCCAGGTTCAGAGTATTTATCAGGAACTATAGCACAACATCTGCAATCTCTCCCTGCAGTTTACAGAAAAGGGGCGGGCTGTTGGGACTTGTTTCCTTTCAGGCAAGGGGAAAGACAAAGGGCTGCAGAGGGTTGGACTCCTCCCTCGCTTCCTGCTTTCTCAGACACTCTGGAGCCTACGCGGGGCATACAAAGCATTCCCGCCGAAGACAAAACTTCCACTGACGACGTTCCCACCTAGAATGGCAGGGGAAGACCTCCGACACAAGAAGCATACTTAAAAATGGCGAAAAAGAAAGAACCCAGCCTTTGTGCAGAATGGTGGCCCTTCTGTGCATTACCGAGGATGAATAACAGCCTGCTAGCAATAAGACTAAAAAGTCACTACAGTAAAACCACTGCCACCAGCCATTCAAGTAAACTTGCAATTGTAACAGAAATGCTACAGGTAAGTAAGCAAGGGGATACATTGTACCCCCACCCCCTAGCACTCCACATAAGGTGGGATGTGCGTGCAGGCTCACTATATAAAATGTAAAGGGGATGAAAATCACTCTTTACCCCTTGAAGAGAAGTTCACCCAAGTACATTAAAGAGAAGTTAACAGGGAAGCCCAAAGGGGCAACCCAGCCTAAGCCCAAAAGTTATAGGAAACTAGAACTCCAACTATACACTATGGAGAGACATAAAAAGGTCACCTATAAAAAGAGTAAACGACCAGGTAAGAGGGGAAAAAGATTCCCCTTCACCTGGTGTTAGGTAAGATTTGCCCAGAACTGGTAAATCTTCCTTTCCTGGTTCAACCCCAGAACTTTTTGCTTTACTAGTGGGATATTTTTGCATAATACCTCGGTGAGTGGGAACCTTTTTCACTCACATAATCTTTAACTCTTTTTATGGGTGTCATTTTTAAGACTCGCCATAGTGTCTTTAAAGTTATCCTCTTTAACAACTTATTGGCATTAAGTGCCTGTTGTTGCTGGGTTGCCCTAGGGGGCTACCCTTTTAACTTTCTTGTGCTAACCTTGAGTGACCTACAGTTCCCAAGGGTAGAGAGGATCTTCGGATTCCTTTTACATTTTGTTAAGTGAAACCAGCACACCCCACCTTATGTGGAGTGCTGGGGAGATACAATGTATCCCCTTGCACATGAAAACGGTAACAATCCTGTTACAGTGACAAGCTTACCTTCAATGGCTGGTGGCAGTGATACCTTGGATTAATTTGGTGCACCTTTACCGTGGGCTGTGTTCACAGCTGCAGTAAAGGGACCTAAGGGCGTCCATTTTTACCAAAATGGCCCCTGTCTTCTTTTATTTGCCATTTTAGTATTTCGTGCCCTTTCTTGTTCTTTCCCCTGACATCCAGGATGGGAAATTCCTTTGTGTGATTTTTGTCTTCGGCGGGAGTCCTCTGGACTCCCCGCCCAGGCTCCAGTCTATCTGTGAGAGCAGGAAGTGAGGGAGGAGTCCAAAACTCCCCAGCCCTTTGTCTTACACCTTGCTTGAATGGGGACAATTCCCAGTGAGAAGGCTGGCTATCCTGATTCGACAACCAGACAGCCCCTTCTTGTAAAATGCGGGGAGAAAATGCAGAGGTTGCGTTGTAATTCCTAATAAATAGTGCGAACCTGAAAGCTGAAGAAATGTCGACCACTGGAACTTAAAACGAAGAGGAAGATGAAGGAAAAGAGGCTGAGATGATTTCCAGCGACCGGAGAGCCTGCTGTTTAACCGGAGCCCGCTATAGCCCTTCCTTCCAATCGACCTGGGGACTCCGAAAACGACGACCCCGACCCAGAACCTAGTGAGACGCACTAGACTCAAGAAGACCTGCATTTTGACCCATCCCAAGCGTAGCTGCGACCTTGCGTTGTTGCAATACCCCAATACCCTGGGACCTAAACCATTTTGCAGTGCACAGTGTTCCGAATTCCGAATCTCGTTGAAACTTCGTGGGCATCCTGGTGGATCTCCAGAGAGACAAATCGAGTCTGAAAAGTCCCCTCACCAGTGTGCTGGACCTTTGTAACAACCAGAATTCAACCGCAATGTTCTGTCGTCTTCTGTGTTCCTTGAAAAGGCGCCAAATCCACAGAACCGCATTCAGCCATGAGGGTAACCTTGCCTAGAGCCTTCTTCATCGATCCCTGCTGCAAAGTTGCTTCTGAGGTCTTGTTTTCAGTCTCCACGAAAAGGAATCCACTGACCGGGTATTTGGCTGCAGACCCTGAAGTTCTCTTGCTGCAAAATCTTCTTCAATGCTGTGGTACTGTGTTGGCTTGGGTATGTACTTACCTTAAGCCTGTTAGGATTTCTGTGTAGCTGTGTGTTGTTTCCTGTGATGGGGGAAGCCTCTCATGCACTGCACCCAGTCCCACTGCTAGAATCTGGCTAGGGTGTCTTCTGCGAAGCCCCTGGACCCTCTTCTAACCCTAGAAGTAAAGTACTCGCTTGTTTGCCCAGTTCTCCGAAGGAACTCTGACTTTTGCTACTTAAGAACCTATTCTGACACTGCCTGTTGGTCACTACTCCCAGTGACCCCCCCTTCTGCCACTGAGAACACTCATGCTCCAAGAATAAGGGAAAGACTTTCAAGGGATTGGGACTTCTGCCTAGAAAAGAAAAGTGTTTCAAAGTTACTTACTTGTAAATAGTTGATTGGTAACTGTAATTCTAAGAGTGAACAGTTACAAAAGTTCTTACTGATCTTGAATGTGTGATGCACTATTCTTAAAAGTATGGTTAACATATTTTCTTCCTTAGCAACTGTTTTGCCAGTCTAATAGAAAATAGATGTGAAGGTATTTTACTGTCCTGTGATTAGGTTGTGCCTCTTCCCAAAAGTAAAGTGTTGGCTTCACCATATTAGTCCTTTCAGGGTCATTGTATGAGTGTCACCCAACTGGGTTTTGCTTCCCCTGACTTGCTGCTAGCCTGTCTAGAATAAGTCTACATTAGGTTGTTGACTACCTATAATAACTTTGAGTCATTCAGTAAAAGTGTAACATTAAGGTTCACTTTCACTGTGTTATCTAACCTAGAGTCTGTGGTTTTAACTGTCCCGGATAAGTCATACTTCAGTTATCCTTAATAGCTGGGAAAGATCTAACCTGAACTGCTTGTGAGATATAAAAAGTATGTGGGTTTTACTTACCTTGTGTTAGCCATCCAAAAATAAGTTACAAGAGTTACTGCTAATCTCAATCTGTGTTTCCCTGAATTCAAAAGCACCTGTAATTGTATATTACATCCTTAGGTTTTACTCACCTAGTATAACTGTGTGTTATCACAAAAGTAGTTATAGGTTTTTACTGCACCTAGAACAAGTGTTCCACTATTCACCAAAAGTATATTGTCCAGTTGACTGATTAAGTGATGTGTTCTGAGAATCATTATATAACTGGAAGGGTCTACTGCCCTTGCATTACTGAATGTAATTGTAAAAGTAACCATATTTTTTTTACTCCCCAAGAATAAGCTTGACCTATACTGAATGTGTATGAAAAGGTTTTGACTTCCCTAGAACTACTGTTGGGTATTTCAAATAAGGTCTGTACTTGGATCTGTGTACTTTCAAGTATAGTGTTGTGTTTTATACTGTGATTTCATGTAATGTTTTAGTGCTTACTTACCTCTAGATTTATCTGGGCCTACCTGTATTTAAATAAATCCTTTATTTTTACAATACAAAGGGCCTCATCATGAGTTTGGCGGTAACCCTGAAATGCGGCGGTAACACTATTACTGTCGCGTTTAAGGGTCCGCCAAAACACAGGCTTGGCAGATTTACCCCCAGCTCTAAGCTGGGGGCAAATCTGCCACAACTTTGCCGAATTTCGGTGCTATTACTGCCGGCGCTAATAGCGCCAAACATTCCTCATTGGGCCCAATGGGGACTTACCGTTCCGCCAAACCGTGATCGGGCGCTAATAACGCCGGGGGGTTTGGCAGTAGGGGTAATGGCCCTGGCGGTAATACCGCCGGGGTTAGCGCCCAACTCGTGATGAGGCCCAAAGTGTTTGTTTCTCTTTGGATCATTTGTATTACAATTTCACTTGTACTGATTCTACAGCCCTCTATCCCTCCTAAAATGAGCCTGGCTGCCCTGTCTGCGCTACCATGAACTCAGTTGGTACAGCCTTATACTAAGAGTGGAGTCTTGTACTGCCTCAGTTAAGTGGTTTTACTAAGCCCTTAGTTGGACTTCAGAAAAACTGTCTTAAAACCTGGGGACAAGGTTGTTAGGGAGAATTCTCAATGCTGCGTTAATTCCCTTCTACCTTAGAGACCCCCAGCTCTTTTGCTGGACTTCAGCACTTTTGATTTTAATCCTGAAGAGAGAGAGACCTTTTTCCCACTCTCTCATGTATTTCTGTTTGATTTGAACCCTGTGTTTCTCTTGGTTTTGGAGTCTGACAAACTCTATAGGCATCATCCTCTTACAGCGCAGTGTCAAATCTTTTGGATTTCTGCTGAGGTTTAAATACCTTCTCTTGGATAAACTGTTTCCAAGAGTAGTAAAGTGAAATTGACTTTACTTACCTTTTTCACTTTGTAGGCCCAGCACACACTACCTTACAATAGGGTGCTGGAGGGATTACTTAGCATCCCCTTTGTCTATCTTCTCATGTAACAATTTTATGTTACCCTTTCTACTATTATTGGCTCCTGGCAGTGGCTTACTTTTTCCTACCATTGTGCGTTTTTACCGCAGGCTGCATTTGCAGCTGCTGTATTACACCCATGGGTGCCCATATTGTCAAAATAGCCCGGTCTTCTTTTTTTGCCATTTCTTGTTGGAAAAGTCCTTTTTGAGATTTACTCTGCATCAAACCAGGTTTGGCCCCTTTGTTAGTTATGTCTTTAATGGGATTCACTGGTGAAGCCCGCCTCTGGCGCCAGCGTGTCTGGCAGGGCAGTAAGCAAGGGAGGTGCCCGAAACTCCCTGTGTTTATTCTCCTTGGTTACAGGAATGCACCCAAAGGTGATTGGCCGGCTGGCTGTCCTTGGAGGACAGCCATACTGCTGTGTGAGTGACAGCTAGGCTGCGAATGAATGGGAACGACTTGCATAAAAGGCGAGGTCTTTTGCAAGGAAGGTGGAGTCGACCACTGGGCGAAGGAACCGAAGAAGAAAACTGGAAGAGAAGCTTGCTGCACCTTGTCAGGCAAAGCTGGTATGCAATACCCTCTGGGAACACTACAAACAACTCTGACTACAGGTATAGGAAACCCAACCTTTGGTATAAGCTTGTACTACACAGTTCTGGTAGCGTGTTGAGCAGCCAGGCTTATCTCAAGAGGGGTCAGTGGGAGCTGCAGTGGAGTTACACAGAGATTTACATTTACAGGTATTCAAATAAACTCTTACACTCAGTTTCTTGAATAAACAATTATTAATTCATTTATCAGTCAGTTAGAATCAGCCTTCTTCAGTAGGGAGCAATATAATAGTAACACTTAAATACACTTCATGAAATACACACTCTTAATATCTCTAAATCAGTAGATACCCTTTGGGATGGCCCACAGACACTACCTACACCCTCAGGTGACTTCCAATTGCTAGGGTGCTGGGGACATTAATATATCACTGTTGCATTTAGAATCATATAGTAATAAGTCAAAGGAAAAGGTTATTCAGAACATACAAGAGACCACAAATAGTATTAAGCAGGCAAATACTTTTGGATCCACCCAGAAAGAGTCATTCAGTATAATAGGCTAGGCCAATGTCAATGGGCAAAAGTCTTATATAGGATGCAGCACTTCTGGCAGGTAAGTAGAGAATTATTTGCACAATGTCTTAGGAGTCTTTGAAGAAAAAAGAATCAAATGTAGAGCCACAAGCTGATTAGACTTGTGAGTAGTATTCAATGCAAGCATCATCTACAGTAAGAGATAAGTTCTCAGACTTTTTACAGTACCTTTTGTATTGAGGAAAAAGTGCAGCAGATGACTTCTGTTCCTGTGCCGCTCTGCAGATCTCACTGTTCTTGGGCCTCAGTCGTGGGGACAAGAGGGAGGAATTCTGGGGACTCCTGCACTGCAGTGGGACAGTCACTGCTCGCAACCGGCAATCTTCAATTCAGTAGCTGTTCAGTGTATCAGCTCCGCGCATCTACCGCAAATAGCAACACCACGTTTCCTGGCTGTCGAGAGGGACTTTCCTTGCTTCTGGGGTCCCACATTCTGTTGAGGGGGCTCAGGCTCAATCAGTCCTGCTTCCTGGAAGTCCGGAGGATCTTCCTGGAGCTCTGGGATAGCTTAAAAGTAACGCATACAATCTGGTCTTCCTCTCCCTGGCTATACGGTTACCAGCAGCAACTCCGTGGAAATTCAACCAGCTCCGAGATGGATGTCCAGGTGGCGTACTTTGGAGTTCATTGGTCCCACCAACTCAAGGGGAGAAGTCGTCCTTGCAGGGGCTTCTCTGTCAATACAAATTTGGAGTTTCAGCACAGCAGCATTTTTCACCGGGCAAACCAATGGTCCAGGAGTTGCAGGAGGCGGCCTCTTTAAGTTCTTTGGTTCCTTCGCCCAGTGGTCGACTATGCCTTTCAAGCCAAAAGCCTCGCCTTTTATTCAGTTCTCTCCCATTCATTCCAGCTTAGCTGTCAGTCACCCAGCAGGGTGGCTGTCCTTGCCGGGCAGTCAGCCGGCCAATCACCACAGAGTGCATTTGCATCTCCTAGGAGACTAAGCACAGGGAGTTTCGGGAACCTCCCTCACTTATTGCCTACCCCAGATCCCCTGGAGCCAGAGGCGGGCTTCACTCGTGAATCCCGCCAAAGGCAAAGCGAACAATGGGACCAAACCTGGTTTGGCACGCAGAGTAAATCTCAAGAAGTACCTTTCCACAAAGAAATGGTGAAAAAAGAAGACCGGGCCATTTAGACAAAAATGACACCCATGGGTGCTTTACTGCAGCTGCGAACGCAGCCCGCGGTAAATGCACACCACGGTAGTTAAAACGAAACCACTGCCACCAGCCATTCAGTAAGGAAAGGGTAACATAAAAATGTTCCATGTGAAGCTAGACAAAGGGGATACTGGGTAACCCCTTCAGCCGACTATTGTAAGATAATGTGTGCTGGGTCTAGAAAGTTACAAATGTAGGTAAAGTCAATTTCACTTTACTGCTCTTGGAAACAGTAGTTTAACCAAGAGACGGTATTCAAACCTTTGGGAAATCGGAAAGACTTCCATGTACCACTGCACTGAAGGTGCTGTGTGACACAATGTAAAAGATGATGCTTATGGAGTTTGTCAGACTCAACAACCAAAAGAAACTGTGTTCAAAAATCACATTAAAATTCATGAGAGAGTGGAGGAAAAGGAGTCTCGCTCTCTCCAGGTTGACAAAAATCAAGTCCTCAAAATCCAGCAAAGTTGCTGGGGGTCTCTAAGGTGGAGGGAATTAGCACATTTCTGAGAATTCTCCCTAACACTCCCTCCTGGACCATTGGTTTGCCCGGTGAAGCCCTGCAGTACATGTATCTGCCTATCAACATACACTGAAGTAACATCACCATAAGAGGATCGATACTGATCGTTACTGATGGCTTTTTATCTATACTTTTCCTAGATTGCTGCATTTAACATTGTGGTGCTAAGCCACGCCCAACTGAGCCTCCTCCCGCGATAAAAGCACTGGGCCGCGTACCCGCCACTTGGAGTGCCCCGCAAGTGACTGTTGGCCTGTTAGCCGGCTACCGGGCCGTGGGAGGCCTTTGTAACATTACTATGTGTTTGCATTCCCTGTTGATAGTTAACGGAGGGGGGAGCTTAAGTTGTGTTGTGTAGCTTATTTTTCGATCGCCTGTGCTGGAATTAAGTTAAATCTTCGCTCAAGGATGAGCAAATCTATATGTATGATGACATCCTATCTGCCCCCTGGTCTTTACCCCTGTTAAGAACACCATGAGGCGAGCACTGGCAATGCCTCTGCCCCTCTTGCCCCCCAATCACGGATTCTACTATGTTGGAGGTGGGAAGAGAGGGGGTCTTCCCTGCTTCTAGTAGGGTCAGGTCCATCTCTGCCCGAGCTCAGGTGCGCAAGCGTGGGTGCGCTAGTGGACACTGTGTTGCCTGCCCAGCTGGTAGCGTGGATGGACTAGTCCTTTCTATACACACCACCCATTTTTTTGGTGAGACAGGTCACAATATCCTGAGGCACAGATGGAGGAGGAGGACCAGGTTACATCTGCCCAAGTTCTGATTGGTGCTGGGGTGGCTGGTGGGGGGGGAAGGGGTGTCGGGATAAAGCATCTGATCCTGAATGAAATAGTGGAGCACACAAAGTGCTTGAGACCAATTTTGACTGTCCTGACGAACTTCCAGACTGGGGGAGGGTTTCAATCATGTGGGTGCCCTCACTTGCAGATGTTGAAGGCTGTTGATTGTGCCCAGGAGGACAACCTAAGGAGGAATCTGATGTTCGCCACTGTGGACTTGGCGGATAGTATTCCCCCAGATTCAAATAACACAGCAAAACCCCCAACCATAGAAGAGGTCAAGGTATTGGGCACAGGCCAGACAAGAAAGAGATATCCCAGAGTGTTGAGGTGATACAATTGCCCTCTCGTGCCCCTACAAAAAAAGGAAAGAATGAAAATAAGAAGCCTAAACTTTTTATTGAGAATAGGGGTAAATAGGCCCTCCCGCAAATCATGGAGAAACATGATAATGGAAGAGGTGGGAGCCTCTCGGGAGCAGGATGCTGTTGTAGAAGCAGAGGGGGGAGACGCTGATTTTCTCCTAATTAGCAATACAGTGCCCCATGATAACTGTGTTCCGGCTTCCAGTTCCCTGAGTGAGGCTATGAAACACAAGGGATCAAAAAAAAGAAAGAAAATGAGTGGGAAAAAAGACTTAGGAGGTGACTCCTCCAGTACTAATAAGGGTGCAGGTTTATACCATCTTCACTAAAAAGTAAACAAATGAAGAGAAAACAATCTCTGATAACCCCAGCAATATAAATTCGAGTTACAATAGGGGGGACCAAGTGGGTGTCGATCAATCACCTGTGAGTGAAGAAATCTTGTCTAACCAACCAACTAATATTGGGGGTGCCGTCAAGGGTGTGACCTCCAATTTAGGTCCAACAGTGGACCTTGGAATCAAGGTGCCCGATGTCAGTGAACCAGACGTTCAGGGGAAAGAGGTTCTGGGAATAAATGGGGAGTCGTCACAGCCGGATAGGGAGATGCCATCTAATGTCAGAAATTTGATCCCTGGTAAAACATACTCCAACTAATCTGCTTCAAACCTCTCCACAGACCTTACTTTTCGAGAACTCCTATGTGGATACTGGACCCCCATCAATGATAGCAGGGCGAGTCCTCTGAACTCAACTAAAGCCCTGGAGCCAGCATATAATGCTCCTAATATTAGGGATACTGGCCTTCAAGTGCGGGAGAGCTCTGAAATTGTCCCGGGAGGCCCCCAACGGGGGCTCCAGGGTGCACCCATACATCTCCATTCAGGTTGGATGAGAGAACCCAACATACTGGAGGAGGTTGGGGGTCCTCCCGATAGTGGTAGAATCGACATGCAGCAAGAGGGCAGAGGTCAAGTTCAGGGGGATGGAAGAGGGTACAAATCTATAATAGTGAACTTAATGTACCGTGGAGACAGCCCCATTTCCTGGATGATCCTAGCATTATTTTATACTACATGTTTAGCCATGGAGGTCCTGATTCGTTAAATTGATGGAGGGTTTTGGCATTATTTAATGAAATCCCAACCCTGAGACTAATTTCATCAGGGGACATTAAACTGGTGGACTTCATCCACCTTGATCGTTACGATCAGGGGTGTTGCTAGTACTGGAAAACATCAGGGGCTAAGCTAATGCAGGACTCGGCGCTAGCTAGCATTTTGGTTGTAGCATCTGAGCTTCTATCTGGTGCTACAACCAAAAGACCTGGGGCTATAGCCCCTTCAACACCCCCTAGCAACGCCTCTGGTTATGATCATGCCTGCATCGTGTTTCACTCATGCACAGTGTATGATGCGCTACTGCATGAAGTTAATTGATTCAATAAACTTGGGTACGATATTTTAAACTTTAGCCCAAGTTACCTGAATCCGTAAGCGAAGAGGCAACTGGAAAGACCCGTAAGAGGGCAAAAAGATGGCCAACCAAGCAGGAGTAGTTTGAACCTGGTGGTAGGAGAGGCTCCTGACCCCAATTGGAGGTGGTTGGCCCTAAGCCTACGAGAATTTATATCCCAACTGCAAGGAATGAAACCTAACCTTTTAACCAGACTGGAAACTTCTCGCTGTTGTCTTGGAACTCTAGAGGGTCTTGGTATCTTAAAAATTCCACCAAATTATGTTCAGCCTTTATGAAATGTGCCATTATTTGCATTCAAGAAACATGGCATACTGCTCCATATGTATTAGATGGCTTTACTGTCTGTTTTCAGCTGGCTACAAAGTGGCTGAGAGGGAGAATGTCAGGGGGTCTTTTACTGGCTCCCAGGAATGGTATTAACGGAGTCAAGGAAAGCTTTAATGTGATGAAATGTTGTTTAGCAGTGATGCTGGAGCGAACAACGGGTTCTTTTTCACATTTCCTTCTTTTGCTGAGCATCTACTGGAATCCTGAATCTAATCTCCAGGAAACTCTTAAAGGAATGGTTTGCCCAAAACATTTTATTGCTCAAAAAGATGGCCAATAATAAAACAAATATACTCGCACTTTTTTTTTTTTTTAAAGTTACTATGCCTGCCTGTGCTCGCTTTTGCGGCACTAATGAAGGAAAAGTCAGCCAGCTGTAGTAAACAAAAGCTACCACTGGGTGGCTTTTGCTTCATTGGTTTTTCTTTCTAAGTTTCTCAGACTCCTCTGAGAAACTTAGAAAGAAAAACTGCAGCGTTTTCGAAACACGGCCGTGTTGTGTTTCTGCTTACAGCTGCTTTCCCATTTGGGGCTCTCGGGCTCCCCACTGTGGCATGCAAACACAACCGCGTTGTGTTTCTGCTTACAGCTGCTTTCCCATTTGGGGCTCTCGGGCTCCCCACGGAGAGTTGGCAAAGTTTGTTAAGGTTGTTTTGTTTTCAACTGTAGGGGCGTGACGCCATATGATTTCTAATTTTCTTTTTCAAAGTCTGATTTTTGAGGTGCGTTGAGAACCAGGTATTGTGGTGTGCACGCTGTTTACTTTTCCGCATTGTAAGAGGCGCAATAGAGTCTAGTGCCTTAGACATGGTGCTGATGTAAGCTTCAACCATGTGATTAGTGTCGGATGTATTCGGTAGTGAGTTCAGTGACGGGAGGATTAGGGGAAGTAAACTTTCTGGTGTGATTTTCTTTTTACTTCTTGTGGGACGAGGAGGTGCCATGGCTATATTTTTAGCTTGTTGTAAGGGAGTGGCTAAGGAGAAGGAGATGAAATGATGGTCAGTCCAATGTTGGGGGGTGATCTTGGTGATGGAAGTATCACAATTCTGGTCCGATACCCAGTCTAAGGTCCTCCCTTTGTCATGGGTAGGTGAAAGTACTCTGAGTCAGTCCTTGTTCTTGCAGGATATTCGCTACTGTCTGGGCATTTTTGTCTGAGGGGTTATTGAAGTCAAGGTTGAAATCGCCTAGTAGGAATATTTGTGAGGAATCTTTGGTATCATTTGCTAGGATACTAGATAAGTCCTCTTCAAAAAGTGCTGATAGGTCCTGGGGGTCTGTAGAGTAAGTAGATAGTGAGAGTGCGGCAGCTAGATATTGGGAGCTTAAAGGTAAGCAGTTTGCAGGATGGGATAGGAGGCGAAGGTACAAGTCTTATAGACAGTCAGAGTTAGCAGATTTAGGATGTCGAGATTCTCTGTGGAGATTATGTCAGCTATTTCAGTAGCGTGGGCTACTAGTAACCTGGTGTTGATTAGGGCACCAGAGAAGGTGGTCAAGTTTTCTGGGTTCTGCGAATTATTGTCCTTGGCAGTCTGTGCTTATGCCGTAGGCGATCCTGCTAATGTAGCACCTCACAGCTTTGGATTCCTCTGCGATCGCTGCAGCCTACAGTTTCCTCCTGAGGTCTGCTCTCGCTTCCAGTATGGAGTAGTTATGATGTCCATATGTTAGTAAGCTAATGTAGGTGTCAGAGTCCTCTATCTCACGAACTGTACATGTTCTTCGTGTAGATTGGTGTGTGTGTGAATTGCGTGGGTACACGTGCGCTTCGTGTCTAACGGAGCTGTTTCGTCGGGATGTCGCTAACGACCTGCATCATACCAGCTTTTAATACAGTGCCTTTAGTCAAGTAGGTCCATGCGGTTCTCCCCAACTCTGTCATGTGTATCTTTGTCCATTTGTGGCAGAGTTCGTGTTACAATAGGAAAATATGGCCGACTGGCTGGGTACCGCTCGCGCTAGTTGTCCCTGGTTGGAGCAGTGGGGATGAGCATAAGTTTGCATGCTCGGAGGCCATGTTGCTGGTGGTGCTTCTTCTAGTTGGGGGGTCATCCAGGACTGAGAGTCTGCTCTGATTTTTCCTCTTCAGGGGAGTCAAGGCGAGCTGGACAGCATACGCTGACGACTTTATTTGATCATATCCCCAGAGGTCTTCAGCATTTGTTAACCACTTTCAGAGACTATATGCTACTTGACTCCCTCAATATTAATGCAAAGGAGACCGTAATTATGAGGGTTAGTGCACAGACTAGTGCTATGGGGTACTCATGGTTTCTTAACTATGAGACGTGGCGATTAGGTCTTCAATGCGCTGTTTGGGTTTCCCTATTTTTGGTGATGCAAAATAATTGCATTATAGACAGTATCTAGAGGGTAACATTGGTTTCCAAATTGCACAGTTGAAAAAGATCGACCAAAAATATGGTAAATTCTCTTTATCCCATGCACTCCATTTCTATATAACTGCAAGGTTAGGAGTGAAGCTGGCCCTCCAGACCCCCTAAGCCTGCAAGCCCAACAATCCTGTAACTATAAAACTATTGGACAGGCAAACCCAAGGGGAATGGAGAAAACAAACAAATACAGGAACTCTTGCTGCTGGCACTTCTGTCTGTCTTCACAGGAATGTCTTTTGTGTTTATACAGTAGAGAACCTAAAATGAGAAGGCAATCTTTTTAAATATATTTTCTAACTCCCTACACATGACTAAAACTTTCTTAACAACACTGTTCTAGTTACCTATAGCCTAAGCTTGATAGCTTTTAGGCTGTTTCCTTATGTGTTTTTTCAAATGGACTGCAGACAACTGTGAATGCTTTTCTTTACAAGATTTGTTATGTCAAATCCAAAAAAGAACTTCTTCAGCAATTCCTTTTTTCACTTAAAATCTTTTTCCTTTAGCACACGAATATTTTTCCTTAAATAAAATACCCAGAAAAAGATTTACTGCTTAATCCAATCTTAGTCTATAGTAACTTTGAAAAAATACTTAGAATATTGTTCTTTTCTTTATGATAATACCTGGTGCTGAATTAGAAGATGAATAATCCCATTAGGCTGTAAGAAGTATTTAAAATCGGAAAAAATAACCTTCAACTGAAAGGTCTACAAACTCCAAAGTCTCTCGTACGAAGCGTTACGGAGATAAACAAAAATACTTCAAATCCAAAATGGCTGCGACGCACGCACAACGTTGTTTCCAAAATGGCTGCGAGGCACGCACGACATCGTAGGGTCCTTTTCTTTACACGCGCGCATCAAAAAACGAAAGCAATACGCGCTGACTGCTGCTTGCTCGCGTCTCGCGCCCGTAGATAATACAAAGTTAGTAACATTAATAAAATGTTTTAGAAGTTAGAAACACAGCGAATCTGAACCGCTCACCCTATTAATGATAATTAGTCAAAAATACACGCAAAATAAAATCATACTTTTAAAACCCAATATATTAAATTAACAGTTCCAAAATCCAGTTCAAAAACTTAAGTTGTAAATTACGAATTCTTGAATCCTTTATAATAAACGCTGAAACTTCCAGATGATCACTTAGCTTAGTCTTTTTCTTGAGGATTGGATACTCAGCTACACTGCCATCAGATGCTTCTTGTGTTTTTCTTTCTTCTGCTGAAGTCTTCTAACTATGACTGGGTAATACTGGGTTATTATGCTTTATTTACTGGAGCTAACTAAAAACATGACCTACTCAGGTAGAAACTTTAATGAAAGGCAGTTTAGAACTAAAATGAACTTTCCAAATGACAAAACAATGCTGACTACTGTAATCTAAACCAATCACTGCTGGAAAGGTGTTCCACCATCTTGGCTTGGGAGAATTTCATCTTTCTAAGTGAAAATTAGTTAAGGGAAGATGAACAAACTTTAAAATGAAAATTACTACACTCCAAACCAGAGTTTATCTAATACTTAAACCTCCACTTCTAGTTCTCCAGAAATAATGTCTGATACGCCTGAATCTCCTAGGGCCCTTGCAAATGTGAGGTACATAATGTGAAAACCTGACACACGTAAACTATTTTACGCAAAACTCTGGGATGTAAAGCTGGAGCTGATCATTGGCATTTTGCTCGTATTACTATGAATGTTTCTTTCTTGCAGTTGGAATGTATGGTGTCTTTTATTGATTATTCACTTAGTGTCAATCTGTAGGATTTTGGAGGATTCTGTATGTTTCTTAAGTTAATTTAGTGTTGTTCATTTCAAATGTGTGTAGTGTTTTAGTAATTTATTGCTATTTTGTATGACTTTTAATCTAATCTATTTTAATGTGTATGATATGAGTTTTAACACAATGTTTACTGGAATTTTGAAAAGGTTACTTGCAACCAAAATAAATAATAATAAAAGTGACCACTTCCAGGCAACAAGTTCTGGGGTTGACACTGGTCAGGAAGATTTATCATAAAGATGAAAATCTTACTTAGGGGTGTGCTGGCTCACTATAGAAAATGTAAAGTGGATGGGAATCCCACTTTACTTCTTGGTAGCAGTAGTTCACCCAAGAGGTAATAAAAGAAATTAACAAGGGAAGTCCAAAGTTAAAGGGAACTAGAGGTCCAAGCACACACTATGGAGAGAGATAACAGATCAAGGTCACCTGTAAAAAGAGTAAAAGACTAGGTGAGCGGGTAAAAGGATTCCCACTCACCTAGGGTCAAGGAAAAGTATCACCAAGCCCAAGCAAAACGTTCTGGGGTTGACACAGCTCAGGAAGATGTATCACAAATATGAAAATCTTAACAATGGCAGCTCCAGCTCAGAGGAGGCTTAGAACGGGGGCTTTACCATGTGGTAAATCCCCTGTTCCCTGCCTCCTCATTGGCTGGTAGGCCGAAACCACGCCCCTGCCGGGTGCTCATTTTCAGTATACCAGTGTGGTGGATTCTTTTGTGCTGCATTTCTCTCTCCTGAAGTTAAGTCTGGCAGCACTGCTATTGCTACCATTGGAGAGTATGGTCATTCCTTTTGGGTAACGCACTGTTCTCCCATTTTGTTAGATGGTTACGCAGCCCGCACCTGAGGATTGTGTGAAAATCTCCCTAACAGAATGCCTTACCTACTGTCCAATTGAACTGCATTTTCCCTTCCTTTCTGAAAACCATATGAACATTGTTACTTACCTTTTAACATTTCTCTCCATCCTCCGAAAAATGACCTTCCACAACTGACAAGAACTTTTGGAGATTGTAAACTATTGTTACTGAATGTACACATTTATCTCATAAAGTTTTACTTGAATGTAATTTTTTCCTGTTGCCTTGTCTATATAAAGATTGTATTCATGTAAAGAGATTTTGTGTGGACAATATTTTATTTTGTGTCTGTTAGTGTTTGCTGTACCTTTTGACCACCATCTGAGAGTAGGCCTGGGCTGCTTTGCCCTTTGTACCCCGGAGAGCTTGGAATACTCGAACAAAACCCTGGGACCCAAGTTAGGTGGATGTACCTGGGCCCTGGAACCAGTGCCTAAATAAAATCCTCCTGCTTATGTACTGGAATTCAGGCGATATGAGTGGCAAGTGCCCCGTCCCTTTGGCAACTAGGCCTCCTCATCCCCCTGGCCAAGAACATAATTTTTTGTTTTACTTTTTAATGCTGTTAAGCAGTGGAAGGGTACTATGGTTCAACCTGTGTCTTGATGTAATACATTATAATGAAGTTCAGCTTACCCAATTTATTTACATTAATCTCTTTGTTATTCATAGGTACTTTTGCGAGGACATGGACTTTAACCTTCGGACCAACAGCAGTGGCCTTCTGATATGTTGCTTTAACAATTTCAGCTTCATGAAGAAGCATATCCAAGTTGGAGGGCAAAAAGACTTTATGATAAAGCCCAAAATCATGGTAGGTTTGGTTTGTGTGGTTTAACAACATTGGGTCATGCATTGAAGTTGAACACAGAATTTTGAAATGGTCAACATCTGATTGCCAATGCAATGCAAAATTCCCCTAACATTTCAAATGTATGCAAGGGTCGAAACTGCCAGGAGCTGAGAGCTGTGTACTTCCTGCTTGTAGCCTAGAAGAGCCAGGTTATCTTCAAACCGACTGCTACCAGGAGCTACTTTTGACCCCCGGCCAAATGCTGCCATACAAAAATACCCATCGGACATTACCTCTGTTTGTTTATTTATGTTTCATTTATAGAGCACACTGTCCTGAGGCATCAAGGTGCTGTCACATGACCAGTTACTTGCAAAATATAAAATGTATAGTAGGTAGTTACTGGATCATTTACAGTAGTTACATTCTGTGTTTCAGAATGTGTATAAAAGAGCATTAGGAGGCATCTAGAAGGCATCCAATAAATAATGGAACATATATAATGGACACATTGTTATAGTTGGTGTGGGAAAGATTTATTTTAGGCAACTTTCCCTACATATTTTATGGACCCACAAACCTTTTGCTGGTGTGTTTGACCCTGAGAGAAGTGAAGTCCTTCAGACTGTCAATACTGGGAAACTGTTTACCTTTTGTCTTTCTGCTTTTTACCTTCTTTGGTAACTTTTTAACATTCCACACAGCATCTTTCAATGCAGTGCAATGGGGCTACATTCTTATCACCCTAGCCTTTTAACTAAGGGAATTTTGGTTACTTTTAAATGTGCCTAAAGACAAGCTGGTGGCAGCAGTTTGAGTTTTACAATTTTTGCTATATTTTTAGTATGCACATTCGCGTTTGGCTACTTACAGTGGCTAGTCCCGTAACATGCCCGTGCCGCAGGATCTTCCATTGTTCTTTGGCCTTCTTCCTGCCTTCTCCGTTCAGGAAATCCCTAATATGGTTGTGCATAAGCCCGAGAAAGCTGCTGCTTTTGCAGGCTAGTGCATGCCTGTTAGCACAGTTTTTCTAAAGTCCTACTAAGACTTCATAAAACCATAGCGGAGGCAATACAGAATCTCCAACTCTTAGTATAAGACTGTACCACTTGAGATATTTGGTAACGTAGTCGGAGAAGCCAGTCTGATCTTAGGAAGGAGAGAGGGCTGTAGATAGGTACAAAGAAATTGTAGCATACATATGGGCCAAAGAAACATTGATACAGTTATGTATTGTAAAGATAATGGTTTATTTCATATGCATGTAGGCCAAGATAAATCTTGCTACAGGCAAGTACTATTTCATAAGTCATAAACAGTTATACAAATCAACACACTACTTATGGTTTACAAACCAAAGTATGACCTTATTAAGAATAGCAATATACAGTTCAAGGTGAGTCCAACCTACCGTAACACATTCATGATATCATTAAGCTATTCTTGGGCAGTAAAACCAAAGTAGTTAGACTTTTAGAATACAGTATGTAATTCAAGAGCAGCTGACCCTATTGGTCATAACCTACTTTGTTATTCAGTTTCAAGAATCAACTAGTTAGACCAACACTGTTACAAGTATACACCTTGCAACATATGTAACTTTTATTCTGTTAGGAATCGATACAGTTACAACACCACTATTACTTTTTAGAACATCGTTCAAAGCTGGTAATATAACTCAGATACTCATGAAGTAAGAACCCAGTAAACTGTTTTAGAATTCAAAAAGCAATTCAAGGTAAGCATAACTAAATTACACTTTTAAGAAAACCTAATGATATATAGACTATAACACTACCAAATAACTATACCAAGGATACTTTGCAGACGTGTGGAATACAAGGTAAGTAAGAACTCTAGCAGACATTTACAAAAGGCAGTCAGCATTTCAAGGCAAGGACCTATATACTTTTCAGAGGGGCAGTATGCAACTCAAAGGTAAGTAACAGTTTAAGGCCACTTTGTAACTTATTCTGTTCAGGAATCAAAGTTACACACCAACACATTTACAAGTACACTTGTTATGGTTTCAAGACAGAAGCCTTATCTTCTAAAGTCCTTCCCTGTTCTAGGGCATGTGTTATCTGAGGCAGAAGGACCCAGTAGTCTAGGAGCCAGCTTTTAGGCAGGTCAGGATAGGGTTCAGATGCAGGAAAGTTCCAGAGGATATCTCAACGAACAAGTAAGAATCAACTTCAAAGTTGGCAGAAAGTGTTCAGGGACTTCGGAGAAAGCTCCCTAGATGAGTTCCAAAGGGTATGGGTGAACTCCCAAACAGACGTATCACCCACTCAGCCACACGGGATCGACACAAGACTTAAGATAAGTACTACCCAAGCCAACACAGTACCTCACCAAAGAAGAAGAGTTTGGGGTCAGACACCTTAATGCTGCAGCAGCACAGGATCCGGTACCTGGGTTCTTGGTCGTGGTGACAAAACCAAAGACACTGGCAGAGAACTTGCAGCAGCAGTCGACAGGAAAGGCTTTCAACAAAGGATTCTTCAAGGCTTCTAACAGCTGTGCAGATTAGGCATCCTTTTACAGGAACCAGATGAAGAACGAATATTGCCGGTCAGATTCTCTTCACTCTCTCGGTCCAACACTCTGGTGAGGGGACTTCACGGATTTCCATTGTGTGTCTGGAGGTACAGCAGGAGTCCATCAAAGGTTCAGCTGGAATCTGACTTCGGAAAGCGTCACACAGCACTCTGGCTCGAGGTCCCCTGGTATTGGCGGTTTGCAGCCATGGAATGTCGCAGCACGTTGAGGGAGGGTTTGTTTGGCTGGTCTTCTTGAGACTAGTGAGTCTCAGCAGCCTCTTGGTAGGCATCATCATTTTCACAACCTCCAGGTTGTTAGCAATATATCATTTTTATGCTTCATCCCCTCTCCTAGTGAGATGCCCAGCACTCTTTGCTCGACTTCTGGACCTTTTTGTTTCAATCCTGAATGAGTGGAGCCTTTTTCCACTCATTCATTCTTGTGGGCTCTGTCTTTTGGAACTCTATTATTTGTATTCTACCTGTACTATGTGTTAGGGAGAATTTTCCTTTGGGTCGATTCCCTTTAACCTTAGAGGGCCCCCCCCAGCTCTTTTACTGAACTCGGGGCTTTTTTATTTTTACTCCTGAGTGAGTGGGACCTTTCAGTGACTGAATTCCTGTGTTACTTACTGTTTTATGGAGTCTGGTAAACTCCATAGGCATCTGCTTTTGCATTGTGGTACACAGCACCTTTTGTGCAGTGCCAGTGAAAAGTCCATTGGACTTCTCTTAATGTTTAACTACATTTTCTTGGGTGAACTACTGTTTCCAAGAATAGTAAGATGACCCCTATCTTACTTAGCTTTACTTTATGGGTCCAGCGTACAACACCCTATGTGGAGTGCTGGGGGTTACGTTGTAACTCCTTTAACTCATTCCTCATGTAACATTTTGCTACAGTAACTCACTTGAATGGCTGGTGGCAGTGGTTTCTTTTTTTACTACCTGGTGACCTGTATCTGCAGACTGATAACTCGGCTGCAGTGCAGCACCCAAGAGTGACCATTTTCACAAAATGGCCCGGGTCTTATTTTTTCACCATTTCTTGTTAGTTAGTCCTTGTTTTGCCTTTGCCAGGCTTCAATCCTGAAGCCCGCCCAAGCTCCAGTGTGCCTGGAAAGGCAGGAAGTGAGAGAGGGTCCCGAAACTTTCCTGTCCTTTTTCTCTAGGTGTGCCTGGGTGAAAGCAGTTCCAATTGGCCGGCTGGCTGTCCTGGAGGACAGCAACCCTGCTGTGTGATTGACAGCCTAGGGCTGTGAATGAATGGGAACTTGGTAAAAAAGTGAGGTTTTTGGGACTAAGAGCAGAGTAGAACACTGAAGGGCAACATCCGAAGCAGAAGACGAGAGAAGACACCAGCAGCACCCTCCTAGACCTTAAAGTGCCCAGTGAAGTTCTGCAGCTGTGCTCACCCCGTTTTCAAATCGACAGGGAAGACCCGTACGGGAAGACTTCCTCCCTAAGGCTGGTGGGACCAACTAGCTTCAAGACAAACGCTATTTTGACGCAACCCCCGACTTGCTGCGACTTTCCAAGGCTGCAGAATCCCAATACCCCTTGCCCACCAGTGAGTGCATTGTCTTCCAAAGTGCGAATCCACCCTAAACTTCTTGCGCATTCAGAGGACCCTACAGAAGCAGGTAATCCACGCCCAGAGTCCCGTCACCAGTGTCCAGGACCGAGGGATCAAGGAACTTCCAACCAAAACTGTTCATTCTTCATTGGCACTGAGAAAAAGGCATCAAAACCACAAAAAGCTGCTGAATCGATGGAAATCCATTGCTGGTGAGTAACTCTCTCGAGTGCTACAGCAGGAGCCCGCCAGACGTCCTCCCTTTCGTCACCGCGACAAAGGACCAGGAACAAGGGTCTGCTGCATTGCATCCCGAAGGCATCCAGCTCGAACAACTTCTTCAGTTCAAAGGTACTGTGGGGCTTTGGTATATTATCCTTTTGCCATTTGGGGTGCTTTCTACCTTTTTGGGAGTGCTATTTAACCCGAGTTGACCTCAACTCACTTGGACTGGCCTTTCAGCTCGTGCTGTTTGAAGGCGATTCCTCTTGAGTTGCCGTGATTTTCTTTTTGAACACTGACTACTTAAGAACTTTTTTCTAAGAAGAGGAGAATCCGAACTTGGACTTTGCCCATTGACCTTGGCTGTCCTGGCTCCCTGAAGGCCTCCTTCTGAACCTATTGGCTTTGGCAGTGCTTGTTCCCTTACAGGTTTTAATTGTTGAACACTTTTAATGCTGGGATAAAAGACTGCCTGCATCCCTTTGGGAGAACCTGTTTTTTTTTTGTAGAATACCAATCTGTTCTGATGCAACCCTAACCTTTCCCTCCTTACTAACACAATACTGCAAAGGAGATACAAAATAAGTGTTCTACTGACCTCAAATGACATCACCTCTGGGCGCTGGAAAATGTGAAACATATGAATGAATTACCTGCTTTATTGTTCACTTTTTTAATTCAATCCTAACACTCTTGAGCCTCGGCTAGAAACACAAAGGCGTTCCCACTGAAGACAAATCGTCAACGAGGGCCTCCCCCACATAGGACGGTAGAGGAAGACCCATGAAAGAACATGCATGCTTACTCAAAATGGCAACAACAAAAAAAGCCACCATTCTAGCAGTGGTGGCTGGTGAATTTATTAACTGGAGCGGCGTAAATAATTCTCCCAGAAATGCCATATAGCATGGGAGCCCGAACTAATCAAGGGGAGTTCGGAGGTGGGGGTTCTTCCCCATGAAACCTTAATAGGTTAAAATGGTGCGTTTTAGGGCACACTTTCTATGAAAATTGGGTAAAAAGCCAAACAGTTTGCAATTGGTTTTGTATTTATTTATTTATCCACTTATAATGCGCCGGATCCCGCAGGCATCAGGGTGCAGAGAAGTGAATGAATGAATGAATGAATGAATGAATGAATGAATGAAGTGGAAGGGGATGACAGAAAGTCCTCATATCAGAGGGCATTTTACTCACAAATGATAGTTTTCTACACACAATAGGGTAGTGTTGGGTAGGATTTTCATAGAAATGGTAAATCTTCCTGACTTGGGTCAACCCCAGAACCTTTTGCTGTACTAGTGGGAACCTTTTTCCACACCACAGAATCTTTTACTCTTTTTATGGGTGTCATTTGTTTGACTCTACATAGTGTCTTTTTAAAGTTATCCTCTTTAACAACTTTTTGGCAATAAGTGCCTGTTGTTGCTGGGTTGCCCTAGGGACTCCCCTTTTAAACTTTCTCTCCCTAACCTTGAGACGACTACAGTTCCCAAGGGTAGGAAGGATATTTGGATCCCTTTTATCATTTTGTTAGGTGAAACCAGCACACCCCACCTTAATGTGGAGTGCTGGGGCGATGCAATGTATCCCCTTTCACACTAAAACTGTAACCATTCTGTTACAGGCACAAGCTTACCTTCAATGGCTGATGGCAGTGAACCGTTTTATTAATTTGCTGCACCGCTACCACAGCCCCGGTAAAGCCATCCATGGGTGCTCATTTTACCAAAATGGCTCCTGTCTTCTCTTTTTGCCATTTTAGTGTTACTTGTCCTTTCTTGTTCTTTCCCCTGACATTCAGGGCAATGAAGTCCTTTGTGTGATTTTTATTTTCGGAGGGAATCC
Source organism: Ambystoma mexicanum (assembly GCF_040938575.1). Classification (NCBI taxonomy): domain Eukaryota; kingdom Metazoa; phylum Chordata; class Amphibia; order Caudata; family Ambystomatidae; genus Ambystoma; species Ambystoma mexicanum. The sequence continues at coordinate 398,197,736 of NC_090933.1, forward strand.
TGTGGATTCCCCCGCCCAAGCTCCAGAGTGTCTGTGAAGGCAGGAAGTGAGGAGGGGGTGGGTGGGTCCAGAACTTTGCACACCTTTGTCTTCCAGCCTGACTATGAAAATACAGTTCAAACTGTGATGCTGGCTATCTTGAAGGATTGCCAACCCCCAAGAAGTTTGAATGTTGCATGGCTGCTTGATTGACTGGGTTCCTACATAAACGTCAGATCCTGGAAGCTGACTAGGTAGTCGACCGCTGGACCTGAATCCATAGAGGAAGATGAAGAAAACACGGCAGAAACAATTTCCAGTGACTGGCGAGCCTGCTGTGTAACCAAAGCCTTCCATGTAACCGGAGCCTGCCTTCCAATCAACCTGGGGACTCCGGAAATGACGACCCCGACCCTGGTGAGACCCACTGAACTCACGAAGACCTGCATTTTGAGCCATCCCACATCGTGCTGCGACCTTGCAGGGCTGCAATACCCCAATACCCTGGTATCTCGAGCCATTGTGCAGTGCACAGTCTTCTTAATCTTGCTGGAACCTTGTGGGCATCCTTCTGGGCCACCATAGACGTGAATAGAGTCTGGAAAGTCCCCTCAGAGTGCTGGACCTTGCAAACAACGAGAAGCGATATTCAGTCTTCTTCTGGTTCCTGAAAAGGGTGCCAAAATCCACAGAGCCGCATCCAGCGACAAATAAACTCTTGCCTGGAGTCTTTCACGTTGATCCCTGCTGCAAGAAGCCCTTCCAGTGTCCTGTATTCAGTCTTCATGACAAGGAATTCAATGACCAGGTTTTTGTCTGTAGATCCTGACGTCTTCTAGCTGGAACTCTTCTTCCGTGCTAAGGTACTGTGCTGACTGGGGTAGTCGCCTTTGGGATTCCTGTGTAACTTTGGGGTGGTTCTTGTGTTTGGGAGGCCACCCATCCAGTTCACCCAGGCCCACTGCTGGAATCCTCCTAGGGTGACTTTGCTTGTACTCTGTGAGTCCCTGGACCCTCAACTAACTTCAAAGTAGATTATGAACAGTCTTCCTCACAAACTCTGACTTTGCCTGCAACTGAGCCTTATCCCACCCTGCCTACAGCTGGCTCCGAGACCACTAGGGTCCTTCTAGTGCCTCTGAGAGAACTCATGTCATAGAATTGGGAAGGGCCGAATAATTTAAGGGGTCTGCTTTGAAAAGTAAAACAAGTGTTGAAAAGTGTACTTACTTGTAAAAGAGTTGGTTGGGGGCTGCCCTCTGTGTGAACAGTTAAATTAAAAGTTATTGCTTATCTTAGATATATTTTGACATTCTGAAAAGTATATGTAAAGTTTTACTTTCCTTAGAAACTGTTTCGCCATTCTAACAGAAAGTAGATGTCGGGTCAAGTTACTCCCCTGTGAATTGGTTGTGCCTCTTCCCCAAAAGTAATGCTGTTGGTTCCACTTCATTATTCCTGTTAGGATAAATGCATCAGTGTCCCCAATTGGGTCTTGCATCCCCTGACTTGCTCTTAGCCTGTCCAGAATAAGTCTTCCTGTGGATATACTGATCCTAAAGTTGCTGATAGCTCCTTTTAAGGCATATAGGTTTTCCTTGCCGAGAGTTAGCTTTGTGCCATCCTAAAATAAGTTAAGAGTTGTTGCTACCCTTAATCAGTGTTCCACTGAGCTGAAAAGCAGCCAGTAATTGTATATCACACCATATGGTCCAACTCCCCTAGTATGACACTGTGGTATCCTGAATCAGAATTATAGGTTTTTACTGTTTAATGAATGAGTGTTCCCCTATTCAGAAAAGGATATTGTCCTGTTGATTTACTAAGTGATTTCTTGCTGAGCGTCACAGTACAACTGCTAGGGTCTACTACCCTTGTATTAGTCAAGGTGATTTAAAAGTAATGTTAGAGAGAATTCTCAGACATGTGCTAATTCCCTTCTACCTTAGAGAGCCCCAGCTCTTTTGCTGGACTTTAGGACTTTTAATTTTTATCCTGCAGAGTGAGACCTTTTTCACCACTGTCTCATATATTTTTCTTTGTTCTCACAGGAGACTTGCATTGGCTACCTTTTGCAGAGTTGCTTGCAGCTTTATCCTTTACAAGCTTGTGGCCCAACAGTGATTTCATTTTACAACAAAACTCTTTAACACCGTGCAAGATTTTTTTACCTACTTTATTTATTGCATTTGGTAATACGCCCAAACCCGGACATATCACGCATAGTTTACAAGGTTATGTAGAGCTTTCTGGTTACGTTGGAAGCAAGTGACATGTATTTTGATAATAAAACAGGTTAGAATTTGTTAAATGGCCATGTTTTTAGCAATTTCTTGAAGTGATTGTGAGAAGACTCATTGCTTATGTTCAGTAGAAGGGAGTTCCATATTTTGGGAGCTGCTACAGGAAAACTGGAACCTCTTGCCCTTGAGGTTTTGAAACGAGGTATGAGTAGGTGAGTGCTGGAGTTTGATCAAAGGTATCTGGATGAGGTTTTTCGCGTGAGGCAATGATCGAGATAGATAGGGACGTTTTGGGAGATGCATTTGTGTGTGATGGTTTTGTGTAGTATCCTAGCTTGTATAGGTAGCCAGTGTACCTCTCTCCTAGTCTGAGCGATATGGTCACTTTTTTTGATTCCAAGTGCTGCTCTTAGAGCTTTATTTTGCAGTAATTGCAGTTTGGCTAAGTTCTTTTTGGAGGTACCTAGCAATAGTACATTACAATAATCTACCTTCAAGAAGTGCCTCAGCTCCCCTAGACTTTGCTCAATTGACATTGGCTGTCCTGGCTCCCTGAAGACTCTTCTGACCCTCTGACTTTGTGTATAACTAACCCTTCAAAAAGTTATACATACCTTACTTGTATAGCTGGGAAAGGGTTAACCTACATTGCATTGGGGGGTCAAAGGTGTTTACCTGTTTGAGAAACTGTTAACCATTGTTTCCTTCCCTAACCTTTTCCTTTTTGCCACAACTTCAGTATTACAATTTAAGTGGGAAAAGTGATATATTTATGTCCACAGTGTCCTAACTATTGAAGTCACCTCAGGGTGTAGGAATCTGTGTGCCATCCCAAATGGGTAGCTACTTACTTTATTGAACTGAAGAAGTGTATTTTTATTGTTACCAATTGCTCCTTTCTAAAGAAGGCTTATTTTAAAACAAACTGACTGTTAAATCAATAAATAATTATTTAATCAAGAAACCTTGAGTGTAAGTGTCATTTGAATACTTGTCACTGTGAAACTCTGTGTTGCAACCATACAGCTCACATTGACCCCTCTTGAGATAAGCCTGGCTGCTCAGTCACTCTACCAACTTGTGTAGTACAGACATATACCAAAGGTTGGGTTACCTATTGCCAAGAGGACAGGGCTGGTGTAGTCTCCCACAGGGTTACTACATACAATCTTGCATAACAAGTAACTATTGGTTTTTACTCCCCATGAATAGGTGTGACCTATGCTAAATGTGTATGATAGGGTGTGACTTTCCTAGAATTCCTGTTAGGTATTCTAAATAAGGTTTTATGTTTTGGTGTGTGGACCTTCAAGCATAGTGGTGTGTTTTTTGTAAATGTGTTGGACTCTGACCAGTACTTACCCAAGACTTAACTTGGCCTACTTGTATTTAAAATAAACCTTTCTTTTTTTATATAAGTTCTGGTTGTCAGTGTTTCTATTGAGTCCTTGATGTACTACATGTACAGTGTACTTTCCTACAGCCTTGTCTCCCTCCTAAGATCAGCCTGGCTGCTCTGTCTATGCTACCAAATACTCAGGTGATACAATCTTTTACTAAGAGTGGAGTTTTGTACTGTCTCAGTTGTATGGTTTTACTAAGCCTCTAGTTGGACTTCAGAAAAACTGTCCTAACAGAAATGTAACTCTTAACTCCCACATGTCAACACAAACACCTATTCATACATACATTTAGGATATCGTGTAAAAGAAACTTGGGTTTTTCAGAAATACTAAACCCGATGAGTGAATGAAAGAGGTTTAGGAAATAATGTACACTGCAATGGAAACAAACACCTGTGAGGGACTACTGGCAATAGCTGTCCATTTGCTGATATTTCGGGGCAAAATTGTGTTGTCTGATTAAAGCAACTTCCTAAGTGACATTTAACAGGAATTGAAGAGCATTCAGTGACTAAGAATCCATTTTATCAGCAATTAAACTTTTTGGATTTTAATGCACAAGCTGTTGGTACCAGTATTGCAGTGGCGGGTATTGCTGTTAGCTATGTTGCTATATTTGGAGGACACATGTATTCAGTAGAGTAGAGGTGGCTACAAAGTAACATTGAAATAAAGGTGTTTTTTTTGTGGATGCAAAGGCCATTGGATTGCCAATTTTGCCAGGCACGTCAAGATGGGATATGGGGCCAGTATTGAAGAGACCTGAGAGAGACTGGGATAAATTGTGGGCTGTTGAAAGGCTGGTGCACCACAGAAAATAAACACAAATGTGCAGCTTGGTTGAAGCGTAATTTGTATGTTCTCATTTTCTTCCCAAGAGCTTTTTTTACCAAATTCCTTTTCCAGTGTTACATTTATCGTGGTGGGAAAATCTACAGTTTTCCATTGTTTGGTAGAATTCTCATTTTCAAAAAAGAAAAAAGCAGCCACATGTACATAATTGACTGCTCTCTCGTATAACTCTTTAGAAGTTCCCTTTGTAAAAGTGGTGTAAATGTGCTGTCTCCTGTAGTGTGGTATAAACTGGACTTGAGGAAACATTTAGGATTTTTTGAAGCATGTATCCGTCGCTCTTGTGTAGCATTTGCAAGTAGTGCAATCTGTCATGCCATGGGTTTGTCTTAGTGTTGGTTTTCAGTTAGGTTTTGATATCCTTTTCATAACGTTTCATTACAGGTATCGGATGGTTTGGCTCCCATCCCACCGTCCCACTATGTGTGTGCCCCAGACAGTGAGCAAACTCTACTGGCAGCCCCCGCCCAATTTCTTCTGGAAAGGTTTCTACAGCATGCTACCTACAAGCTCTTCCCGAAGGCCGTCAACAACTTTAAAAATCCTGTGTTGTCCATTGACTGCTATTTAAATGTTGGCCCAGAGGTAGGTTCTGTTTCCTTAGGCTTTTAGGTACTTATCTGAATATGTATGTTTTCATGATACTTAGAAACAGTTATATTAAAGTGCTTTTTGTTGTGCAGAATCACCACCATCGCTGTTTCTAAGATACCTATCTTTGTCATACTGTGCCCCCGCCCAGGAAACCAGCTTCTCTTCCAAGTTCTTCTTTGGATTCCTTCGTCCTCCGGTCGACTTTGCCTTCCAAGCCAAAAGCCTTGACTTGAATGCAGGTTTCTCCCAATTCATTCCAGCCTAGCTGTCAATCACACAGCAGGGTGGCTGTCCTCCATGGACTCAATCACATTGCTGTAACCAAGGGGATTAAGCACAGGGAGTTTTGATCACCTCCCTTACTTCCTGCCCCTGCCAGACATGCTGGAGCCAGAGGCTGGCTTCACTCGTAAATCATGGCAAAAACAAAAGAAACAAAGGGACCAAACCTGGTTTGGCGCACAGAGTAAATCTCAAGAAGGACCTTCCCAACAAGAAATGGCGAGAAAAGACCTGGGCCATTTTGACAAAATGGGCACCGATGGGCGTCTTGCTGCAATTGCAGCCCGAGGTAAAAACACACAATGGTAGTAAAAAGTAAACCACTGCCACCAGCCATTAATTGTAGAAAGGGTAACATAAAAATGTTACATGAGAAACTAGACCAAGGGGATACTAAGTAACCCCTCCAGCACCCTATTGTAAGATAGTGTGTGCTGGGTCTAGAAAGTTACAAAATGTAAGTAAAGTCTATTTCACTTCACTGCTCTTGGAAACAATAGTTTCACCAAGAGAAGGTATTTAAACCTTTGGGAAATCTAAGAGACTTCCCTGGGCCACTGCACTGAAGGTGCTCTGTGACACAATGTAAAGATGATGCCTGTGGAGTTTGTCAGACTCCAATAGTCAAAAGAAATACAGTGTCCAAATCACAGGAAAATACATGAGTGGGAAAAGGGTCTCACTCTCTCCAGGTTAGAAATTAAAAGTCCTAAAGTCCAGCAAAAGTGCTGTGGGGTCTCTAAGGTAGAAAGGGAATTGGCACATTTCTGACAATTCTCCCTAACATAGTGAGGCGACACAAAGATGTATATGTTGTGTTATTATGCTTACCTTGTTTCCAAAGCCGATTTGGACTAGTATAAGATTACAAAAAGTGTTTTGTGTTGGGTGTTAGGCAAAGTTTGTATGCAGTACCCTTTTGGGCCACTACACACAACTAGGACTACAGGTGTAAGCAAAACCAACTTTTAGTATAACTCTGTACTACACAGTTCTGGTAGCAGAGCTGAGCAGCCAAGCTTATCTCAAGAGGGAATGTGAGCTGTAATGATGTTACACAGAGATCTTCAATCACAAGTGTTCAAATAAACTTACACTCAAGGTTTATTTGATAAATACTTATAATTTATTTGTCAGTTATAAAACATTCATAAGTAGGAGGCAATTATATATCATACACAAATACACTTCAACACTATTTCAAGAGGAGTAAAGGGCAAGGATTATTAGAACATGAAAGTTTACAGTTATTCTTAGACAGTGCAAATATTTAGAGTTGACCAGAAGTCAATTCAATTCAATTCAATAGGCTAGGCCAAAGCCAATGGGCTAAAGTCTTGGCTAGGATAAAGCAGTTCTGGTAATCATATGTTGGGTCACAAGCTGATTAAGTCTGTGAGTTGGGAAAGTTTCAAGCACTTTCACCGCGAGAGGTAAGTACTCTGATTTTACAGTACCTTTACAAATGAAGAAAAAGATGCAGCTGATGACCTCTGTTCCTGGCAGTTCCTGCAAATCTCGCTGTTCCTGAGCCTCAGTCGTGGGGAGAAAAGGGGGGACGTTGGGGTACCCCTGCACTGCGACTGGTCAAAAAGCTGGCAACTGGCAAATCTTCAATTCCGGTAGCTGTAGTCAAGCAAACAAGCTGGTGTCCCTCTCCCTGGTTATTCGGTTTTCCTGCAGCACTCTGAGGAAAATACAACTAGCTCCAAGATTGGTATCCAGGTGGCTTAGTGTCGAATTGATTGGTCCCAACAACTCAAAGGGAGAAGTCGTCCTTGCAGGGCTTCTCTGTTGAGATGAACTTGGCGATTCGGACCTGCAGCAGGGCTTCACCGGGCAAACCAAGGGTCCAGGAGTTGCAGCAGCCGTCCTCTTCAAGCTCGTCTTCGGTTCTTTCGCTCCAGTGTTCGACTCTGCCTTCCAAGCCAAGAGACTCGCCTTTTATTCAGTCCTCTCCCATTCATTCCAGCCTAGCTGCCATTCACCCAGCAGGGTGGCCGTCGATGCCGGACAGTTAGCCAGCCAATCACCACAGAATGCATTTGGGTCCACTAGGAGACTAAGCACAGGGAGTTTCGGGCACCTCCCTCACTTCCTGCCCACTCCAGACCATCGGGCGCCATAGGCGGTCTTAACTCCTGAAGCCTGCCAAAGGCGAAGGAACAAAGGGACCAAACCTAAAACTCTAGAAGACCAGCACCTGTTTTTACAGAGGGGGCTAGGACGCCATTTGAAAAACATGGCTCCCACGATTTAACGTTACCGGTGTTCGCGGTTGGGAAAAATAATGGTAGTCTGTTGTAAAACCACTGCCACCAGCCATTCTGAGAGGAACGGGTAGTATTTGACTGCTACATTAGTATCTAGACACACAGGATACTAAGTAATCCCTCCAGCACTCTATTGTAAGATAGGTTGTGCTGGGTTTAGGAATTTAAAAAGACTAGTAAAGTCAGTTTCACTTTACTTACTCTGGGAAACAGTAGTTTATCCCAGAGAATGTATTTAAACCTTGGGAAAGCCTGAAAAGGTGTTACTGTGCCACTGCACTCAGGGTTTTGTGTGACACAAATGAAAAGATGATGCCTATGGAGTTGGTCAGACTGCATAACCAAAGAAAACACAAGAGTAAAACACATTTCAAAACACATGAGAGAGTGTGGAAAAAGGGTCACACTCTCTCCAGGTAAAAAAATCAAGTCCTCAAAATCCAGCAAAGTTGCTGGGGCTCTCTAAACTGAACGGAATTAGCACATTTTTGAGAATTCTCCCTAACACTCGCCTCCCCTCCCCCAGACTAAGGGACAGGAAGATTTAATCCACCCCTGGATGAATCTCCTTACTCCAGTCGGTCATCCATTCTGGAGAGACCATCAGCATTTTGGTGATTACACCCTGACCTGTGTTCAATGGTAAAATCAAACCCCTGTGGGCTGATTGACCATCTTAACAATTAAGGAATTTCCCCCTTCATCTGCATTAACCATCTCAAGGGTTGGTGTTCTGTCTGAATCGCAAAAGTAGATCTATACAAGTATGGTCTGAACTTCAGAGACCACACAACGGCAAAACACTTATGTTCTATGGTTGCCCACCTTGCCTCAGGTTCCTTCAGCTTCCTGCTGATGAAGCAGATGGGGGTGTTCCCTACCTTTCTCAACCAGCTGACTCAGAACTGCACCTATACCTGTATTGGAAGCATCTGTTTGCAGAATGAATGTTTGCCTATAGTCAGGAGATCTTAAGATTGGAGCTTGACAAAGGGCGTTCTTAAATCCTTCATATGCCTTAGCGCACTCCTCATTCCACCTGACTTTTTGGGGGAATTTGGGTGAGGAGATCACATTTAAGGGAGAAGCTATGGTCCCATAGATGTCTATGAAGTTCCTATAATAACCAGTGAGACCTAAAAAATCTCTCACTTGGGTTTGAGTAGTAGGGGTGGCCCATTCTTGTACAGCTTGTACTTTGCTAGGCAATGGCCTTATCTCACCTTCCCCTACCTCATGTCCAAGGTAGCTCACTTTGCTCTGACCAATTTGACATTTACTTGCCTTTATTAATTTATTTATTTATTTTTATTTTATTTATTTATTACATTTGTTACTCGCCCAGACCCTAGGGTATCACCGCGAAAGATACGGGAGATTTAGCTCATTATTATACAATGTTGCAGTTACAATACAAATAATACAATTTTCTTCATACATAGGTTACAAGATATCATGTAGTCCTATACCAGATTCCAATTTGTCAGTTAGCCCTTCCCATTTTGTTTCAGCCTTATTTGCAGTACTGTGGCTGCCCTAAGCAGTGTAATTGGTCATGGGAGGGTAGGGCTTGAGCGGTTAATATTTATTGAATAACCAGGTTTTCAATGCTTTTTTTGAATTTTCGTAAGGAACCCTCGTTTTTGATACTCGGAGGTAGTGCGTTCCAGTGCGAAGGGGCTAGAACTTTGAAACTACTTCCTCCTGCTCTGCTGTATTTGTATTGAGGAACTTCTAAGAGGGCCATATTATTAGATCTCAGCGACCTACATGACATTTTTTTTTAATGGAGTTGTTGAGGTAGCTGGGCGCTTTGTTGGTGGAACATTTGTAGACGATACTGAGGGTTTTGAATATGATCCTTGCTTCAATTGGCAGCCAGTGGTTTTCCCTTCTAGTGCTGGATATATGTTCAGATTTCTTTATCCCTAAAGCTGCTCTGAGGGCTTTATTCTGTAGTAATTGGATTTTGTTTAAATTGGTTTTGGAGGTTCCTAGGAAAACGACGTTACAGTAATCTAGTTTTGTTAGGATTAGGGCTCTAGCCAGGGTGATGCAATTTACAGGGGTGAGAAATTGGCGACTGAGTGCAATAAGTTTTGCTGTGTAGGCTGTGGACAAGTGGACGAGGAAAGGGCGGCTATTTGTTTATGCATGGAGAGGTTGGCGTCAATGTAGACACCTAACGTTTTGACTTGTTTAAGTATTGGGATCCGGGTACCGTCGACATTAATGTGAGAGTAGTCTGGGTGGAGGGTGCTTATTCTTTTTTGGGAGCCCACAATGAGGACCTCCGTTTTCTCATCATTTAGGCAGAGACTGTTCAGGGCCATCCAGTTTTGGATTATGGAGTAAACTTTATTAATGGTGAGGGTGTCTTGGGTGTAGTCGCCTGTAATAGGGATGAGGATCTGTGTGTCATCTGCGAAATTGGTGTAAATGACGCCCATATCGTCTAAGGCTGAGAATAAAAGTTTAGTATATGCATTATAGAGGGTGGGGGAGAGGCAGGATCCCTGGGGGACTCCAATGGGTACTATTATGGGGTCCGCTGCAAAGTTTCCAATGGCAACTCTGGATGTACAGTCAGTGAGAAAGGATTTGATCCAGTGTGTGGCGTTGTTGGAAAGATTAAAATCTTTTTTTAGAGTGTTGCATAGTTTGTCATGATCTACCAAGACGAATGCTGCTGATAGGTCCGGTAGCAGTAGTGTGGCTAGTTTGCCTGAATCTCTAATAGTCTATTTGGATTTTAAGATCCAGGAGGGCTGTCTCAGTGCTGTGATTAGGCCTAAAGCCTGATTGTCTGGCTCCTAGCAGATTATTTTGTTCTAGGTGAGTTTGTAGTTGGTTGTAAGCTACTTTATCAATGATTTTAAGTCAGAATGGGACAGTCGTTATGGGTCGGTAGTTTGTGGGCACTAGTGGGTCTAGTGTGGGCTTTTTTTTAGTAGAGGGGTGACCCAAGCCGCTTTAATGCTGACTGGGACCTGATTTGTGGAGAAGGAGGTATTTACAAAGTTAGTGATTATAGGCGTGAGAGTGGGGGCACAGAGTTTAATTAGGTGTGCTGGAAAGTTATCTCCTTTGCAGTTGGACGCTTTAAGTTTGGCTATAGTATTAAGTACTGTATCATGAGAGACTGGTGTGAAGTTGAAGAGGGGGGCGGTATTTTCTATGATCGTGGAGATCTGGTTGGCGGTGGAGTGTTTGTCGGACAAGAGGTTTCTTTTGGAGATAATTTTGTTTTGTAATAGTTTAATTTTAGTGGCCAAGGCATCTTGGATGGTGGTGCACCATTCTTTACTTGGTTTGACTGGGTTAATTATGGGGATCGGATTCTCCAGCTCCTTGAGTATGGTGAATAGCTCTTTGCTATCGGAGGCCGCATTACTAATTCTAGTATTGGAGGCATCCGCTTTATGGGCGATGATGGCTGATAGGTTTTGTTTGCAGAGTTGAATTCTTCCAGAGCTTCTGGGGTGTGGTTTTTCTTTAGGCGGTGTTCAAGCGATCTTTTGATCCGTCTAAGAGAGACTAATTCCTCGTTGAACCAAAAGGAGGACTTTTTGTCTTTACGTTTGGTTTTAACAACGCAGGGTGCTAGGGCGTCAATTGTACTGATAAGACAGTTATGGTAATGGTCTGCCAGGGCACAAGGTTCTTTGGCAGTAATTCTATTGTTATTGAGGGCATTGGCTAATAGGGGGTTGATGTTTTCTGCTGTGAGTTTGCGGATGTTTCTTGTTACATAGGATTCTTCAACAACCGTTTTCGGTAAGTCTGTTTTTTTGCACAGGATAGTGAAGTTTACGCAATGATGGTCTGACCAGGGTACCGGGGTGATGGAGTCTATGGATATTATAGTGTAGAGATGTAGTATCCAGTCTAGTGATCTCCCTTTTGTATGGGTAGGGGCGTTCACGAGTTGCGTGAAAGCCATGTCTTTAAGTGCACTGTGTAGTGCATCTGCTTTGTGGTCTTGGGGTCGTTAAATCCTAGATTCAGGTCCCCTAGGACTAGGCATTTTGTGTTTGGTTTAATAAGTGGTGTTAACAATAGTGGTATGTCTAATTCTGGTTGAGATATGGTGTTGGGTGCTCTGTAAATGGTTATGTTTACAGTGGTTTTGTGGTCCGTAGCTAGTTTAGCTAGCAGGACTTCGTAGCCCACTGGGCTCTCAATAAGGCTGGTTCTTATTTTGAGATGGGCTTTAGAGATAATGGCTACTCCCCCACCTACTGATTTTGTTCTGTCTGTTCTGAGAATGGTGTAGTCAGGGTAATGGCAATGGAGAGCGATGGGCCGGAAGCTTGGTGGAGCCAGGTTTCTGTCACTATGAGTAGGTCACGTTGTTGCTCAATAATGAGGTCATGAATTTCTGTGGCATGAGCAGGTATGGACCGCACATTAATGAGGGCTGCTTTGAGGTGTGTGGATGGAGGTGGCTCTTGGGTTGGGAGGGGGGGGGCGAGTGTTGGTAGTTTCTATGGAGTTAGATTGTTGTTTGGTTTTGTTTATGGTCAGATGGCCTTCTCAAGAGCATGCAATACATATCCTAAGTGGTCAACATGTTCTTTCCAAGTAGGGCTGAACACTGCAATGTCATCCAAGTATACCATGCAGAAGTCCTCCATCTCATTCAGAACTTGATTCACCATCCTTTGGAATGTAGAAGGTGCATGTTTTAATCCAAAATGCATAACCTTAAACTGGTAGAGGCCTGCTGGGGTCAAAATGCAGTTTTCTCCTTGGCATGGTCTGTCAGAGCTATTTGCCAATAGCCTGATGTTAGGTCAAATGTACTGAGGTACTTGGCTGAACCAAGCTTGTCCACCAGTTCATCTGTCATAGGTAAAGGATGGGCATCAGTCTTGGTGACTGCATTTAGGGCTCTATAGTCAACACAGAATCTCAACTCCTTGGATCCTGCCTTTGGCACTAGTACAACTGGACTAGACCATGGACTTGTAGATGGCTCCATTGCCCTGAGATCAAGCATCTTGTTGACCTCTTCCTTTATGTGGGTTCTTACATGGTCTGAGGAGACTCCAAGCGAAAGCCGCTGCAGTCAGAAATACAACGTTGTTGTATTTGTGATTGCCGTGGTTTTCCAACCACAAATAAAACAATGTTGTATTTATAATTGCAGCGCCTTTGCTTTTTTCACTTTCATTTTACGTTTCTGTGCTTCCCTGTGCTTGGGGCGCACCGAAAACATAAAATTAAAGTGAAGGCAGCCTCCCAAGCTCATGTACAGTTCTGCTCTGACTGCAGTAAGCAAAAGCTCCCAGTAGGGGGCTTTTGCTTCTTGTTTAGTGCCGGTGGGGCAGAGGTTAAGATGGGCTGTGGAGGCTGCCTGAAATGGCGAAATGGATGCTCCCATGTAAACTCGTTGAGCCTCGTTTGCTCAAAAGTTTACATGGGAACGTTCATTAAAATTATGTTTAATGCATGTTTTTCATTATTGCCCATCTGTTAGGACAATAATATTTTTGAGCGCACTATTCCTTTAAGACTTCACTCTGCACTGTAAAAAGGACCGGTCAGGATCAAAAATAAAAGCAAAAAGTTTGGGGGTCCATAGAAATGGAAGGAAAGATGCAGTAAAGAGAAATCTAACACTTGTTTGGTGTAGCTGGAAGCTCCTTGAGCTTCCGTTTTTGGTTTTTATCATTTTTCCTTGTAAGAACTACTGTTCCCAAGGATAAGGGGCTACGTTTTATCCTACGTACACTTTTCTTTGGGAGATCAGCACCCCCCACTTCATGGGGAGTTCTGAGGGGATTCTTTGTAGCCCTTTTCTCACTTCTCTTGTAATATTCTAGTTACAGTAATCCATCTGAGTGGCTGGTGACAGTGGATGATTTTCTACCCTTTTTGCATCGCTGGCTGCATTCGCAGCTGCGGTATTGTACACATGGGACACAATTGATCCAAAATGGTTCTTGTCTTGTTTTTTCACCAACTCATAATGGTTTGTTCTTTCTTGGTCCTTGTTTGTCTTCGCCAGGATCCCTTTGTGAACACTGCCCAAAGGCGCCAGCGTGTCTGGGAGGATAAGAATCTGAGAGGACACAAACTCCTCCAGTTTTTGTACTCCAGTGAGCCTGCCTAGATCCAGTTCAAACTGGGTGCCTCCCACCCAAGCTTAAATGGAAGCATGCATTCTGTATGGCTGGGTTCCTGCATAAAAGACAACAGTCTTGATGCTGAAGCCAGAGTGGACCACTGGAAGATCCATTCTGAAGAGGATGTCTGCAGCAACCTCCAGGGACTGCAGAGCCATCTGAGTGGCTGCGGCTCAAGCCCTCTTTTCCAAGCGACAGGGAAGCTCCAGTCTGGACGTCTTCCTCCTTTAGACCGGTAGGACCAACCAGTCTCAAGATGTCCTGCATTTTGTGCCATCCCTCAACGAGCTGTGACCTTCTCTGGCTGCAATTCGCCAATACCCTGAGACCTGTGACCGTTGTGCCCCGCTTTGAAGTGCTGTACTGAGAGAGCAAGCTGAATTGACTGGTCGGTAACCGTTCTTAACTAATGCTTTGAAAAGGGCGCCAAAACCACAGAACCAAGAAGAATCCATTGTTGGTCCCACCCACCCCCCAAACTAGACTGCTGCTGCCCGACTAAGAATTTGGTGACCGTGTCTGCTGCATCGTGGAGACATCGTGCTGCATCCTCTTCTTTACGTTTAAGGTAGAACTTACCTAGAGTTGCTTTGCTGCACCTGTGTTGCTGGAGTGCTGATTTGTGTGTTTGCGAAGTTTCCCATACACGTTCGCCCGGGCCTAACACCTGCGTGCCTACAGGAAGCTTTCTTTTAAACCCCTGAACCCTTTCCCCCAACAAAGTGTACTTGCTTGCTACAAGTCTTCCTCTGGAACTCTTGCCTTTCTACAGCTTGTGCCTTGCTAATTTTGCCCCTGAATCTGACTCTGACACACTCCTATCTAGATGGGGGATTGATTGCTAAAGCCTTATGCCTCTGTGAAATTAATGCAAGTCTTACCTGCTCTGTGCTGGCTTTGATTCATTCATTCTTTCATGAAACAGTGATTCTGAGTTTAATTGCCAAAGTGCTTTTACTTATCTTAAATTGCTTCCAACTATTCTACTAGCGTGCGTAAAGTAATTTTACCTACCAGTATCATCGTTCTGTGATTGCTGGTTAAGGAGTAATTTTGCTAACCTGAAGAAACTTTCACTTGCCTGCATTCTGTCTTGAGGTTTACCATTGAACTGAGTTACAACTTCAAACGTCCTAATGTGTGTATATGTACAAAGTGTCTCTAACCTGAATTGACTGAACATTGCCTAGTATGATTAATCAATAAAATGTATATATAACTGCAAGTGTGTAAGTGTCTTCTTGGTTGCATGTGTGCTCAAAGGCCTGTGTACTCTACTACAGTCCTTCTCTCTCCTAGACTAAGCCTGGCTGCTCAGCCATTGCTACTAAACCGTTTGGGTAGTTCAGGCCTATATGGAGAGTTGGAGCCCGATACGCTAAAAGGAGTCTTCTTTAGTCCTACCCTAGGTGGACATTAGTAAAACTCCCTAGCACACACAAAGAATGAATATATCCTTTTAAAATATATGTACATACAACAAAAGATTATGAATGAAAGGAAGGTATTCACACATCAGGTGATTTAATGTGATTGTAACATCCTTGGCAGAAACTGTAACAGCTGTGACAACAGCTGTGGATAGAAATGGTGAACGCTTCACTGTTTAAATGTGTAATGAAATTCTCTGGTCAGAATGACAGCTATGACTCAATGAGCACTAAAGTAGCCATAGCTAGTAGTAAATTGTAGGCATCTACAGCACTACCCTTCAGCCTCTTCCCAATCCTGGGGACAGCCCCAGAACCTTGATAGCCCCAGCCCCAGAACCTTGATAGTCCTCAGTAGAATATCAATAATGGGTCGATTCACCAGGTCTCGTCACTTCTTCCAGGGGGTGGGGAGGCTTTCATTTGACACTCGGGGACCAGGGGGGGACTCTACCCAATAGTCTACCTAGGGGTGCTAATATGCGGGAGGACCTCATAGGGAGGGACTCCAATCCTGGGGATAAGCGCATTCACCTGGGGTAAAACCTCCCTAAAATCCCGTCCCATAAACCTCTACCCTCATGGTCACCCTTTTCTCCCAACATTGATAGTGGATCCATGTGTTATTGTAATTCCATGACACTGACAAGTGTAAAATGTACTGGTAGGAAGAACTTCTTCAGACGCAAATGGAATAAACATATGCAAAGCCAGCCAAGTACTGTAACGAGGTGGCTCACTGGAGGCATGAAGAATTCAGAAGAGACTTTCCAAGATGGTGTTGACGTTGCATATGGGCGGAGTCAACAGTATAAAGAAGAAGGCAAGAACGGACTAAGTGGCTATCACTGCAGAACCAGGAGTATGTGAATGAAGCCCGTTAAGTTCATAGTTGGAACGCTGCAGCCAGAGCAGTCGCATCTCTCGGGAGGAAGAGGGGAAGAACTGGATGTTGCTGTAGCGTCCCGAGAGCCGGCATGAAACAGACTTATTGCTGGTGGCATGATCGCCGGAAGGTGGACTGTCGGTCCAGAAACAATGCTGAGACCACAAGCCTGCTGCAGAGCTGCGCAGGAAGCAAGAAGGAGGGGGAGGCCCCAGCGACTGCAGGACAGCCTGGAAGAGTGCTTAATGACCACCGTGGAGAGCTTTTCTAGAAGGACCAGGAGAAGGGAGACATTCCTGTGGCCCTTTTTGAAGGGCTATTGAGAGAATTGCTGCAACTATAAGAGTGAAGCAAGACACCAGGAGAAGGGAGTCATTCTCCTGGTGAAGGAAACACAAACTCTACTTTAGTTAAAGACTTGTGTTTAGAATGTTAGGGTTATATTAGTTGGTGTCTGACAGAGGGCGGATAATATGTAATTTGGACGGACATTCTGACAGCTCACTAAAGTTTTCCTAGGTTGAGGCAGGGCAGGCCCCTTAGAACTAGGGGAGAGAGAGGTTTTCTTAAGTTGCATAATAAAGGTTTGTAGCCACAAACAATGACCCCTCCTTGTCAGTCTCCTTCTACGCCCTCACACTGCACAATACGTAATATACAGGGACAGCTACCACATTGGTTACTGGAAGCCATACTCACGCAGGCTAAAGAAATGGAAAGATTCAGTAGTAACTGCATGTAGATGTTGTCCAGGCACCAGTCTCATTAAGTCTGCGTCTTTGCTTTTGACTGCAACGTCTTTCTTTTGCCTCCGTTTGGTTTAGGTCTCTGTATGCTGCGTTAGTTCGAGACTGCACTCTGTCAATGTGAACTGTGAAGGGGTTGTCTTCAGTGGTCTCTTACTTTACCTCTGCGACTCTTTTGTGGGTGCGGATCTTCTTAAGAAATTCAGATTTCTAAAAGGTAACATCCCTGTTTGTGAATATTAACTATTGTGCATGTTGGTGCTAGCGCAAACATTGTAAAATATTGTATGGTAAAATGAAAATGCTTTTGGCACTTGCAAATGTGGAGGATCCATTATTCAGTCAATTGAAAGGGCTTCCTTCAGTGATGGGGGTTTTACCTTTATCACTTTATGTCCCAGCCAGGAAGGCCACAGCTGCACAGGGGCTTTGCTCTGGTTTGATCAATGGCCCACATCTGAACAGCCATGTGCTGTTTACTTGTGCTAGAGCATTACGGGTGTGGTGTGATCGGGGGCATCTTACCGCAGGAGTCAACTTCTGGGCTAGACTCCAGGCACCCCCTCATTGGCAATCACCTCCTGCTTCTCACCAGTTCCCATGTTATTATTTGGGGGGTGTTATTCCTTCCCACACCCGGCCTGGTCTTCCTGACTGTTGTGCCTGTTATTTGTTGCAAAATCTGTGTGGGGGGCGAGGGGGTAGGAAGATCTGAGCCCTTCCTTGGTTCTGCTTGTTCATTGTTTCAGCAAGACCTTTCACGGACGGACGGACATATGATCCCACTTATTTGTTTGTTCTTAGGAAGACAACCCTGTGGCACCTTTTCTGTTTTGGTTCATTGTTGTTGCAGGTCTCCTCCTTTCTTACTGGTCTCGGTGCCACCAGCAAGCTTGCCTGGCCCAGATCCAGTATGAAGTGATAAGTTGCTGCTATCTGGGTACAACAACTTGACCCATTCACATGTGGTATGTGTGCTGTGGTGGCACATTCCTTTGAGAATGATGGAGATATTTTGCAAAACTCCTTTCCCATCTATCCCTATTTGGCACAGATGTTCAAATACGATATGTCCAATGTGCCAGCACAAACAAGGTTACTGAAGGCCAAAGGTTGGCCATTTTGCACGAAGTAGAACGCTTTTCGTCAACTTTGCACATCTGCATTAACATTGTCAGCATAGTGATCAAAACCTGAACCTTATGTCAAAGTAAATGCTAGTTCTATGTGTCAAATGATGCTTCAAATTTCCCTTTGGTTCTCGTTACAGGTGCCACACTTTGTGTCATTTGCCAAGATCGAAGCTCACTACGTCAAACTATTGTCCGCTTGGAGCTGGAAGATGAATGGCAGTTTCGATTGCGGGATGAGTTTCAAACAGCAAACAGTAGTGATGACAAGCCGCTATATTTTTTAACTGGACGGCATATATGAGATAGAACTTTGACAAACTTTAGTCCTTTTTATTATTAAAAGTACAATCACTCTGGAGCAAAGTGCACCCAGTTGCAAACCAGACGTTTGCTAAAGCATCCATGCAAACAAAATTGCGCTGATTGCAGCCCACAACTGACACTTCAGTGACAAGACGTTGACGTTGGATTCAAGCTTCTGGGCACCATCGTAGAGCAAGCTATAAATGCCATTTACCTTTAAGCTTGAATGGGATGATCGACCTTGGCAGCAAGAGAGCTCTCGCTATAAGATTGGAATATTTCACAAACTTCGGTTTTGAACGATGAAAGTCGTCAGTCTGGAACATGTGCTGGATAAACTCTTTTCACATGAGCCCCAGTGCCAGACTGAGTGAGCTCCTTGGAATTTGCACCAGTTGTGAAACAATGTGTTGAAGATTGCCTGCGGAGCTGGGATGGCTCCAGTCTCTCTTCAGATCTGTACTGTGGTACAGTTTAACTCAGGGGTTTGATATTACCAAATATTTGTCTGAGGTACTTGTATTAAAAAGGCTTATTTTTTTTTTATGTGCGGTGTTCGTTCCGGAGAAGTACCTTTTTTAATGTGTATGTGTGTTTTAAATGTTTTAGCAAAATTTCCACAGGAGTTAAAAGTTTACAGTCCTTATAAACCTGAACAAATGAGTAAATGCCCATCGGGCGTTGAGAGTGCTTGTTCGGCCTCTGAGGCACACCATCGCTCGCACTCTTGGCTACGCGGGCACAAAGTAAAGAAAATTAGCAGATCGGAGGTGAGAGTATAAAAAAGTGAAACCGGTCATTCCCTTTGTGTCAAGGAAGGAGGTATTGATCTCAGGATTGGCGGTTGAGCAGTCCCAAGGTTGGCAGGAAACTGAAATCACAGTGGTTTCAAAAGGGTCACCAAATTTGCACAATTGCTATGAGAGAGGTCAGCCATAGTTCACAGTAAGCCCTGTCAGTGTTTCAGGCCTAGAATCATGGCGCCATTGGCTGAGACATGAAGTGGAATGGCTGAGCCAGTAGTGTACAGTGGTCCATAGTCCACATTCCTAGAGTCCATTCTACTGTGTTGTGGCAGCAGAAGGAAAGCTGCCTTTTTTATAAATCAAAGTAATGATAATGTACGCTAGAATGGGACATTTCCACTCTTTACTTGTTAGCTTTTATTGCGGCTGGTTGGCCTTTGCAAGTCTAGGTACTGTAAATGTTTCACTGCCAAAACTGAAAGAAAAAGACACCTGCAAGAGGTGGCATATATAAATATATATATATAAATAATGCGTTTCTATTTATTTATTTTGTCACATGTAACTGGTGACCAAGCCAAAGCAGTTCACTTGCCCATCAGCATTAACGTGTGTCTAGAGAGACCGTGCAACAGTGAAAGCACATCTTTCTGTTTTTCTAGACATGAAAGTCTACAGAGGGCAAGTCAAGCAGATCGTTTGCCGTTTGGGAATGACAGTTCTGATGCTAGCCAATATAAATCGTTACAGGATGAAAAAGTTACATGTACTGAATGTCATTAAGAAATGTTTACTTGCCAACGAATATTCCTTCTCCAGTTATGTCGTTCACTGACCCACGATGGCTGTAATTGGATAAAAGGAAACGCACAGAAATATGGGGGTTCTGAGGACGACCACAATATCCTAAGGAAAAATTGGCCTGGAACAATAGTACATGTTCCCCCTTCCACACACTGCAGTGGGCTAATTGGGGACGCATCATAGTGTGCCAGCAAAGCCCTCCCTGATTAGTGTTATTTTCTCTGCCGTTTTCTCTTACCAATTAGTTTCTCGTCTGATAAAACATAGTCCCTTGCCTGACCAAGCCTGCAAAAGACATTTCCATTTTGATCATATTTCTGTCACATACATTTTATTATCATAAAGGATGCATGCTAATCGTAAACCCAGTGTGTTCGGATATGGCAGTGCTACTGTAGCACTCGGAACATCATTCTTTGCACTTGGACAACAAAAGGTCCAGTGTCCAGATGACTGTCACCTCGACAAGCAATTGACGTCATGTGCTCAAGATCAATTTGTTTAATTGACACTAAGCAAGCCAGCATTAAAGGACCAGTACTGGAGCAGTGCTCTGTGTGATTTGAAGCCGTCCGGCGACTGGGAAAGGGGTGCATTCGAATTACGCCTCTTTTGTTCAGTGGTGGGTATGTCCAGGGGGGTTACAGCATTTTTATAGCGTATTTAAAAAGGTAGTGAATGAATATGCATATTTAACTACCATATCTCCAAATGTGGCAAAATAATTGCTTAAAATATTTTTAATACCAAGTTCGTCAGCAACCATTCACTTCTTTGCTCTCGTTGAATATGGCCAAAAAATGCCTTTTGTTGTAAAAAAAAAAAAACAAAACAAAAGCCACAATGAAAATATGGAGCATGCATTAACTGTACTACTAAGATCCTGTCCTGCTTTGCAGTCATGGATTTTCATCAATATCCCACTAAGGGAGATCTTGCACGGTTCAGTACACTAGATGATGGGCACTAGGAAATCTACAAAAATCAGGAGACTGCGGAAATGCTCCAAAACATGCACACGAGTGTGAGCGCATGTTTTGTCACATTTTGAGAATAATTGAAGTCCCCCAATCCTAAATATTTTGGACTCGTTAAATCCCAAATAAAAAAAAAAACATCAAACGAATAAGAGATTTTGTAGTATGTATGTGAATACACATTTATTTAAATGATTTTGTATAATGCTGCCATAGCTCCTTTGACCTGTATTTGCTGCAGTGTTGTTGGTTTAATGAGATAATCCTAGCCCCTGGACACCAAATAAGTGCGTGTACAAAGAGTGGATTAGTGAATGCTGTTTGTCGTGCTGCCCACCCTGCCTCTTGCTGACCAGAAGACAGCTTGTTGACTGAAATAATGTGGACGAGCGTGCCTATGTTCATTGTGCTGTTTTTCTTAGCAAGCATCATTGGTGCAGAGAGAACAAACGGCCACAAAGCTGCTTTCAATCTAACCCCCTTAGATGTTTTGGTAAACCTACCTGTTGTGCAAGTTTGTGGTTCATTCGATGCATGAAGGTTTCTCACTAGAGCCCTGTCACTATTTTTGAGGTCCGTATATCAATTCGCTCCTGCATAGATGGAAAAAACTTTGAATGTCTTCAGAATGGAGCTGGTCTCCGGCACGGTAGCACAGTCCACACCTTGGAGGACTACCTTTTGTCTTGTTTGTGTACCACGTAGCTTGGGTGCGTGCTGGTGAAAGTGAATGTAAATGTAGTTCATGTCACAATCAATGTATTGCTTTATTCCATAGCTTGCACAGCTGTAGTAAAAGGACCTGTTGCGATCCAAATCAATTCAAGTGTTAACCCATTACATCGTATGTTTATCTTGTACTGAAGATCAAATGTTTACAGTTAACAAGTGAAATATAATATATTGATCTACAGCTTACGGGGTGGGGTGCATACATTTCACCAAATGGTAGCTTGTGCTAATATTGTAATTGTGGCATATTTTATAAGAAAAACCTTTGTGTACTTCATCAGTAATTTTTCTAAAAGTCATTTTTAATTGTCCTCCCAGTAGAACTGCCTTATGTATGTTTTGACAAATCAAATGAGACCATCGGAAACGGGGCATCATTCTGAAAGTTCGCTGAAGAGTGCCCGCAGAACTCTTTTTCCGACTGATGTCCAGGAGCGACATTCAAGTGTTATCAGAGGGCATGCTCGATATTGTGATTGCTTCTATTCCCTTGCATTTTGTTTGCACTATGTTCTTTCGTTCGCATGTTCTTTGAAACGCTGCAAAAAGTATTGTTTAACTCTTAAAAGGTGAATTGCTCGAGAGTTTAGGGGCACTAGAACCAGTGTTACTGAAACATAATCCCACCGCAAAATAGGTCATTTGAACCCATTGTGGGACCGGAGTAACTCCAGCTTCACTGGGTAACCTTTTTCCTCTCTGGTGTTTGCACTATTTGAAAGTTGCTGCGTCATGCAAAAGTGACATTAATGTAGCTTTAATTGGACGATTATTTGCTCTGTAAATTTTGCAACCAAATAGGATCAGTTTATGATTGTATGTACAATATCAGGCAGCGTTACCTTTTTACAGCAATAAATGTTTTACTCAAAAACTCTTGGTCGTTACATTTTTTGGTTGGGGATCTATAATTACACTCTACAATTGTTTAAATCGTTTTGTAGCTAATTATGCATCATTCCAGCGTTAACAGGTGATTACAGATTTCTACATTGAAACAAAAACCTCCAATGCTATATTGGCATGTTTTCACTCTCATAATATACAACTTGTGAATCTCACCAGTGTCGTCTAGAATCCCATGCATTTGTTTTTTACATGGCTACTGCCAAAAACATGCTTTACAGCCAGAAGGAGAGTGATGCATTTGTTTCCATTATTTCTCTCTTCTTAGGCCTGTAGGAAACGGACCTAACTACACTACCAGCAACAGCACCGTTGTTCTTGGGCACGTCACTCCACAATAGGCCCCTTCTAACTATATAGAGCAATGTGCCTGGTGTGGACCCCATTTTCAGATTACTGGAAGGAACTGAGGGCACAAATCGGTCAACAGAGGTTTGCAGTGCGACTCCATACTGTTAGCACTCCAGAAATGGGTAGTTGCTGCAGAGTTGATGCACAAACAGATGGGAACATCTGAAAATCATTTAAGTATTAAAATAGAAAAAATAAGTCCTCATTGTTGTTTGTTCGTTGTGAAGTTATGGTGACTTGACCCAATGATACAGCCTTATGGCCCGCGTCCTCTTTGTGGATGATTGGATCACCAGTTTATTATTTTTTTCTTATGCTCCAAAATCCTGTTTCACCAGAGGTAATACACTTGGCCTTTCTTTAATGACTGTCAATACATTTATTTGAGAATCTTTCATTTTCAAGACTTTGAGTTGTATCAGGGTACTGGAACGCGAGTATGCGCAGCTGGGGTTTTTGAGAATTGTAGGAAATCTTAAAATACCTGATCTGACGCCTATACAGCATTTACCCCCTAGCTACAGACTTTATCACATTTTGATTTTGGCTACACCTTTAGGAATCCCTAGTCATTGTCAAGCAAGACCTAGAATATAGTCTGTGTTATCCTGGTAGAACCAACACAACGAAACCATCTCTAATCTTTTTAGAAGATTAAATCATTTGGGATGAACTGTTCTTCTTGCAGTGGGTACACTTCCATTGCTGACTGATTGTACCTTGGTTCTCTATTAGTCTTCTCTTTCTAATGACTGACTCCCTTCATAGCAGAAAGACGGTTTGCCTGCTTAAAATTAAACACAAAATGGAGAGACTTGAGGGACAGTGCAGTGAGGTATGATGGCCGGGAGGATAGCTCAGGGCAAAGCGTTTGTCTTGGAACCAAGACAATGCCGGTCTCAGTATTGTTATAAAATAACAATTATAAAATATTGAAGCTTTGCACACGGGCCACTTTTGAACTCTTCTAGGGCAATCAGTGCGTAGAAATGGAAACAGATGCTCTTTAACTGGAAAAGATCTGTCTTAATTACGTCACTCGTCAACTTTCAGGCAGTCTCTACTCCCAGATGATTTCAAACCATTGGCTTGGTAAGCATTGTCATCTATCAGACTGCTCGCTTTTGACAGTTTATCCGGTTATTCCTACCGAGCAATTGGGCTATTTATCTGCACAAAATCTCACCTTACGGCAACAAACATAAAAAGCTGCGCTAAGAATAAAAGAAAGAAAACCCCAGAGTGGGAGCAGACCAATCTTTTTGTATGGATAGAATCGGAAGAGTACAGAACTGATTAAGGGCATAGACAGTAGCATTAACAATAAATGGAAGTTATTAGGGCAAATGGGTGGCAAGCAAAAGGAAGCAGGTCAGTGAGAGGAGAACTTGCGCACAACCGAAGCAGATGTTTGAGTGTGTATTCACTCGTCCCAACATAGTCATCGAAATTGCGGACAAAAAAAATGATTGCTCACATTTCAATGAAGCAAATTCCTAGAGGCCCACCCAACATTCTAGTGCTAAAATTCCATCTTCACTTAATTTAGTATAATATAATTACTGGATATCGGAAGCAAACTGTCCACTTTGTTATAATATCATTGAAATTTCATGTTAAAAAAAGATTAAAAATCCCACTGAATACATACCTCGTCCTGGTTCTTTCTCCAGTGGATTAATTATGTAATTT
Source organism: Ambystoma mexicanum (assembly GCF_040938575.1). Classification (NCBI taxonomy): domain Eukaryota; kingdom Metazoa; phylum Chordata; class Amphibia; order Caudata; family Ambystomatidae; genus Ambystoma; species Ambystoma mexicanum. The sequence continues at coordinate 398,222,199 of NC_090933.1, forward strand.
CCGTGAAAAATGAATCTAAAAAGTAGTATTCACGCACAACACTGCTACAAATATATACAGTCACCATAGGTTCAAAATATACATGTAATAACTTAGCAAAAGCAGTTAAGTATAACAGATGCAGTCAATGATGGAACAAGATTGCAAGTCAAAGACCTAACTTAAGAAGTCAAACCCTTGGGGGGGAGGTGGCGTGAATAGCAGCGCGATGAGGAGGACGTAGTCTTTCGTCGCTCCCGCGATCGCCGCATGAATCCTGATAAAACGCCTGATATCGCTAATTATAAAACTTTAAAACTACCTCTACGCTTAGAGGGAACCGTGGTGCTCACTCGGTCCAGGCGGTGAAAACATTTGAAAGCTGGGCACGAAGATCCGTCGAGGCGAAGGTGGACGGATAATCGCCTGCCGCTTTCCCAAAATGGCCGCCTGAGTGAGGAAGCGGAACGAACGGTACACACTCGGTGACAAGGTGCTGCGATGGTTTCGGCCGAGGGAAAGACCGCGGAAGGAGCTGTTGTGCTCCTGTGCGAACCTTAAGAAGCGACCTCACGACGAACCAGACCCGGAGCTGAGCGGAACGACGGGGGAGGCGGACGACTCACCCCGGCCCTAAAGACCCGGGCCCGGGTAAAGGCGACCGAAGCAAGACCCTGCAACGTGTGTCCCTGACGCCCCCCCTCCCTTCCCCCCGGGACACAAACTGGTTTCCCCACCTGTCACATCAGTGAAGAAGAGCCGGGCCTCGTCGAGAGCGGCTCCCGAGCCTCCCCCACCAACCGCTCAACTGCACAGTAGATCCGGCGAATCGGCCACTCGAGGACCGGGGGGGGCTCGTCGAGCAGGAAGGTCCGGAGTGCAGATCCTAGAAAAACACGCCGGGCCGAGACACCAACCCATATATCATTTGGGCCGAGGCACACGGCACGTCGTGCCTTGTGCTGCAGAGCCAGTGCTCGCAGAGGGAGCCCCCTGAGAAGGAGAAGAACCGGCAACACCGGCCTAGACGTCGGACGCCTCCTGCACTGAGACCACAGCCCCAAGACGCAGGGCATGCAAAGTGGGAGCGGTACACTATCGGGAAGAACCCAGCGGCGTCGTGTTTGGAGAGCAAAAATGTTTTACATTCTGAACCCACGGTACACACCCTGACACATGTCAAGGGCCACGAAGCTGCGGATGCCCGCTGAGGGGTGACACCACCTGGGCAGGCGGTGTGCCCAACCACACCACCCAGCGGACGCTACCGAAGGCTCTTGGTAAGAACACTGTTATCGAGCTACTGCCTTAGGATCGGGGTGCAACCATGGGTAAAGAAAGAACAAGGAAGCCCAACATGCAGAACCGAATTGAACAATATACTGTGCCCTCATCACAACAGACTGACTCCCAATTGCTACATACCGACGGGATGGAAACTGAACACACGCTCTCGCTTAAAGATGTTATGGCGGCCATTGCGGACTCCCGCTCATCTATGGAGCAGAAGATAGATCACATAAGCCTCGACGCCTCCCTCCTTAGACACGACCTCCAGAAGCTGTCAGCGCGTACTGGAGAGGCAGAACAATGGATCGCGACGACAGAAAACGGCCTACACAATGTGCAGCAACAGATCCAAGGAATCTCGGCCACACTCAAGACACTGGGGGCCAGGGTGGAGGAGAGCGAGGGGAGGTCCAGAGGCAATAACGTTCGCATCCTTGGTATCTCCGAGAAAGAAGAAGGGCCCTGCATGGAACTCATTTTGGAACAATTGCTAACAGATTTGTTTGACTTGCAATCCTTTTCAAAGTTTTTTTCCATCGAGAGAGCGCACCGAAATGCCTGCAGGCAGACCACTGCTTGGCGCTCCCCCACGCACTGTGATCGCAAGATTCTTAAATTATCGAGACTGGGATGCGCTCCTACAACTTGCAAGATCCAAAGGTACAATTCCATTCAACTGATCTAGACTGGCCTTCTTCCCTGACTACACCAGGGAAGTACAGAAAGCGAGACAGTCCTTTTGGAAGCTTAAGAGGCAACTACAGACATTGGGAGTCAAGTACGGCCTCCTCTTTCCCGCACAATTGAACATTTACCACAGAGGTACGACGGTCCATTTCGATGATCCTGAGAAGCGTGGCGCTGGGCGGAGCAGCACATTGAAGGAGACTGGTCCGCAACCCGGGGTAATAACAACAGAAACAGGAACCCCAGACCATCACCAGAGAAACACCCCAGGCCGGATCGGCCACCACCACCAGATCCGCCAGAAGACGGGGGAGATGAGTCACCGCCCTGAACCCGCTGAGGGCCTTGCCCATGGGGTACCTACCTTATGGTCACTGTCAGTACAAATCCATGAGACTACTAAAGGCGATTTCACACGTTTGTAATGCGGTAAGCGGGGGATTGCTGCCCTCTCACTTGGGTGTTTAAGAGGGGGTACAACACCATCACAGCCCCCCCTTTTTACTTTAATAAGGCCAGTTAAAGCTGACAATCTACTCCTTTTGATTGTCAGCAGTGTTGGGTCGACAGGTACTTCAAGTTAGGGTGGAGTATTGGGAGGGGGAGGGAGGAGTTAGCTGGGGAACTTTGTTATTTCAGGACCAACCCTCCCTGGTAGTTCTCCAGGAATGGTGGAGTTCCTGGCCAGTTGGGACCACACCACACCACACAGGATCAGCGCTTCAGACTTGAATCATTATCTTTCTCGCACCGCATGCTCACACGCCGGGGCTGCACCCCTAGGGGCTGCCTGCCTATCCCTCTTCTACCTCCACCAGATGTCACTTGACCAATCTCACCCACCCATGTCTACGCGCCCCAGCTCTCTCAAGGTTCTCACCTGGAATGGGATGGATTCCACGATCAAAAGACGTCTGGTCAAGCAGCTACTCTCCAGACATTCCCCCGACGTGGCTTTGCTCACTGAAACACACCTTGCGGGGGCACACTACATTTTTTCTACGCACCAATTACAAGACCACCTTTCATGCGGGATACACCATGGGATCCAGGGGCACCCTTATCCTTATACATAAATGGGTCCCGTTTGTTCTACATGCACTAGAGCAGGACCCTCGCGGACGCTACGTGATGGCGCTTGGGACACTCCGGGAAGAAACACTAGGACTTGTTTCCATTTACTCTCCACCTGGGCTGGGCCAAAAACTTCTTGATGACCTGACCTCCTTGTTGGGTAAGCACCAATCAGACAAGTGGTTCCTGGGAGGGGATTTCAATGACGTCATGTGCAATACCTTAGATCGTTCGCACCTTGGACAACGCAACCCGAACCTCCCCACGAAGTTGTTCGACTTTGTGTCCGCCCTGGGTCTTGGTGATGTGTGGCGGGAACTGCATCCGGGAACCAGAGGCTACTTGTTCCACTCCGGGGCCCACGGCTCCCTTTCCAGGCTTGACTACCTATTTGTTCCACACAGAGACCTGTCCAATATGCTCTCAGCGGACCTGCTCCCCGGGGGAGTTTCGGACCACTCGCCTCTGCTGGTGGAGAGGTGACTGCATGGAGAGGCCCCCCCCTAGAATGTGGCGATTGAACACTTATCATTTAGGCAGCTCGGATTTGATGGACCGCCTCACAGAGACCTCAACTGAATACTTCAAGATTAATGGTTCTGACAAAACCGACCCGATTGTGCTGTGGGAGGCCTATAAGGCTGTGCTGCGGGGAGAGATAATCTCCTGGACAGCGAACAAAAGAAAGGAGAGGCTCCAGAAGATAACTGAGGCAGAGGAGGAGGTAATCCAAAGAGAAAACTAGCACACCCTAGACCCTACCCCACAGACCCATAGGTCCCTTTAACGCGCCAGTGAATACCTCTGAAACCTTACGTTAGACAATGCCAAAGAGGCCCACTGGGAATCCAGAGCCCGGATATATGAGCTTGGGGATAAAGCCGGTAAGCTGCTGGCTTGGCTCAAGAGGAGGGATGAGGGTCGGCGCTCGGTCCGTGAGATCATCACCCCGCAGGGAGAGATCTGTCGGTCAGACGCCGATATAGCAGAAGCCTTCGCCCAATTTTATGCTGAATTATACCAGGCCCCGGAGCTACCGCTAGACCGGACCCTCCTCGATGAGGTGGTGCTCCCCTCCCTATCGGATCAGCAGCGCGAAATGTTGGACTCTGATCTCTCTGAGGCCGAACTGGTAGAAGGCCTGGAACAGCTGCAACTGGGAAAGACCCCGTGCCCAAACGGATTCCCCATAGAGATATGGCAGAAACTGGGAGGCAATAACGTATCACCTCCCCTGCACCAGATGCTGCTGGCCGCGTTAGAGCGGGGCTCCCTCCCGGACGACCTATGTAAGGCCACCATAGTGGTCATCCCCAAGCCTGATGAACCCCAAGAGCAATGCGCGTCTTATAGGCCGATCTCGCTAATCAACGGCGAAGCCAAGGACCTGACCAAGCTCTTGTCTAACCGACTACAACGGGTAGTGGACACACTTATACATCCAGATCAATGTGGCTTTATGCCTCATAAATCAACCAGGATGAATCTGCGCCGACTCCAGCTCCTGCTCTGTTTCTGCACGTATGCAACACACGGCAACAGAGACCCATCTAGCCTACAGCTAATCTAGGATTCACACCTTTTCACCCAGCAGGAATCAAAGCCCCCAGCTACGTGACGCAAAGGTTCACCCTATCCATGGTGACCCTTCGAGCACTTTGCTCCAGACCCATTGGCCACCGAAGGAACACTGTCAGCAGTTTAGCAGCATCCTGCCTTCAAGTGTATTACTAATGAATACAGGACAACTCTTCCTTGCGGCAACGCCAAGTGGCGTCTTCCCTACAGAGATCCCCATCCCGGAGGCCCAGACGAAGGCGATCCAACAACAAGCCGAAACGCCACAGGACTAAGCACACACTGTGCTTATTTTGCCTTTTCCCAACTAGATAGGGGGCTTCTTCCCCTGGCGTTGACCGATGGTTTTGGTCCTCTGTTTATGGAATTTTACAGCCACCCAGGTTCGATCGCTCAGGTCCTTAGAGCATAGCTAGAAAGTGTGTGCCTTGCTCAATCCGAGACCAGACCAACCGGTTCTTTCCTTTTTTCCTTTTTACCCTTCAATATAAACCTTTAGACATTGAAAGGCAAACCAGGTTATCAAACATCCTGAGCCAACAGTAAGGGACCCAATATCTGGTGCCCTTACATATTTCATTACGACGTGCAAGTGTGCAAATGTTGAATAATTTTTGGTTTGATTTTTTGTGATTTCTTCATTCTTTCAGACAAATAGTTTGAGATTGTGTATGAGTTAATAATACTGAACAAGAATACATTGAATTAAAAATATACATATTTTCTACATAAATAGGGTATTCATGCCTTATTTTCTACAATAGGGGATACAAATGTGTACTCATTTAGATACTAGGTTTACTATTCGAAACCTCAATTTGTAAATAACTTGAAAACAATCATTTAGACACCAAAAAACAGTGTACTTCTGTGGTTGGAGCCCTCCTTTTGTTCCTTACAAACATCTGGGCAGAAGTCAAAGTGAACGGATGGACCTCCCGGGCCTTTCCCTTGGGTAGATGCATGCGGCAGGGCTGCCCCCTCCCCCCTCTCCTCTTCGCCCTCGCCATTGAACCACTGGCACTGTGGCTTCGTCAAAGCAGAGCTTGGAAGGGATTCAAATGGCCCGAAGGGCATGACGACCGCATATCTCTTTATGCTGACGATCTTCTACTGTACCTGGCTGACCCAGTTCAGAGCTGCCCCATAGTAACTCAAATGCTAGTCACTTACGGGGAATTCAGCGGGTTGAAAATTAATTGGAAGAAATCTGTAATGTTCCCGGTGAAGGGGGGGAGCAGGCAGAGTTACCAAGCTGTCCATACCGGCTCGAACAGCAGGGCTTTAAATATTTGGGGATTTGGGTAACACCTGACCTCACTAGATACACAAGACACAACCTCCAGCCGATCATGGATAGGTTGGTCAACGACGTCCACCATTGGAAACTCCTCCCTCTGACCCTCATGGGGAGAGCCGCGCACTTTAAAATGATTTCATTGCCAAGATTCCTTTACGTTTTGCGAAATGCCCCGCTTGCGATCCCTGCCCCGAATTCCATCGTATAGAAACCCTTCTTAGGGAACTCATTTGGGGGGGAGGCCCCTCACGCATTGCACTAAGTACCTTGCAGAGGTCAGTCTGGGAGGGTGGGAGAGGCGTACCCAGTCTCCAAGCTTACTATTGGGCTTCACAACTCTGTGGTCAACGACCTGCTTCACCGGCATCGGGCGCTACCTCACGTTAGGGCTGAAGTGGATCCCATACAAGGTACGGACCTGTTGCAGGAACTGTACCAACCTCCGGGTAGGCCCCCCCCCGCTCACAACTAAGGCTCACATTATTACGGTCTGGAGGCAGGCACACGTGTTTGTTGGGTGGGAAGACAAAATAACAGCAGCACAACCCCTATGGCACAACACCAATCTGAAGGAAATCGAGAAATTTGAACCATGGCCTCGCTGGCCAAGAGCGGGAATCCTTAGAATCAAAGATGTCCTAAAAGATGGGAAACTAACCTCATTTGAAGACATCCAGGGTAGATTCCAACTGCCCAACACCGAGCGGTACCACTTTACACAACTGATCCACGCCCTCCAAACCCATATGCCCTCAGGTGATTCAATCTCAGACTACACCCCAATCGAATGCAATATGCTACCCGAGTATATCCCCAGCAAATGCACATCCACTCTCTATAACGCTATCACCTCCTTTGCGACTCCTGAGTTATTGGGATTAAAGGCCAAATGGGAAAGGGAGATGGGAAAAATCGAGAAATTTGAACCATGGCCACGCTGGGCAAGAGCGGGAATCCTTAGAATCAAAGATGTCCTAAAAGATGGGAAACTAACCTCATTTGAAGACATCCAGGGTAGATTCCAACTGCCCAACACCGAGCGGTACCACTTTACACAACTGATCCACGCCCTCCAAACCCATATGCCCTCAGGTGATTCAATCTCAGACTACACCTCAATCGAACGCAATATGCTACCCGAGTATATCCCCAGCAAATGCACATCCACTCTCTATAACGCTATCACCTCCTTTGATACTCCTGAGCTATTGGAATTAAAGGCCAAATGGGAAAGGGAGATGGGGGAAATAGACCCTGAGGACTGGATCCAGGTCCTAATGCACCCACGGGAGGTAGCCATCTCCTCCAGACTTGGATTGGTGCAACTTAAAATCCTGCATAGGGTGTACTACCCTCGGAACTCTTTTATATGGGTGTAGGAGAATAGTGAGTCCGAACTGTCTTCGCTGTGTAGAGGAGGAAGGCACCTTCTTTCATATCTTCTGGGCATGCCCTCGGATCCGTGACTATTGGACTGCATGCTGTACGGAATTGTCCAGAGCCCTTACTTGTCCTGTTGAACTAGATCCAAAGGTCTTAATATTGGGGGTACCGGACATGTCTGAATTCAATAAATGGGGAAAAACTGCTATTGAACACTGCCATGGCCCTAGTGAAATGCAACATTGCCCAAATATGGGGAGCGCCTGACCCCTCCGACACTGGAACAATGGATACTTGACATGGACTCATGTGCCATGACAGAGCACCGAGTCTACCGCGCAAGAGGATGCCCGAATAAAGCATCCAAGATATGGGGGAAATGGGAAGAGACGGGGCCTTGACGTCCCAAGCATTGGTGGTCTCCACATGAACAGAAGGTGGGGGGGGATGAGTAGCCCGCGACCCACGGCGATGTGAGATACCAAAATACCATGTAAACACATGACTGAAGAAGCTGTACTGGAGTGCTCTTAATGTGTTGTCCCTTCTTTTTTCGTTGTTTTGTTGTTTATGGCCCCCGATTTGGTGGCTGTTTTGGTTATGTCAAAATTCAATAAAAATGTTTTATCAAAAAAAAAAAAAGTCAAACACTTGGATGAGTGGGGCCCTGTGACCAAAAGTCAGTGTTTCTCACCATGATGGTGCCTCTGTAGGTTTGTTCAATACGCTTGTGTTGGTGATAGTTTAAAAGTTCTACAACAATTTTACCAGAGGCAAGTATGTGTTTAATTTTCTTCCAGACCCCAGGCTAAACCAGGGGCAAGGATACTTGTTAGGAAAGATTTCGTAATTGTGGGTAATTTTCCTTCCATGTGGCAACCCCTAAACTTTTTGCTGTTGTTTTCACCATGATCTAGACTTTGCCAGAGAAGTGCAGCCTTCTGCCGCACTCCTCTGGGCTTTCACTTCATTCTTACGGGGAAACTGACATGCCCTTAAGACAGTCAGTACCGGGAAACGTTGTTTTCCGTAGTTTCTTTATCATGTTGCAGCTTTCGTGCAACATGACACAAGAGGGCACTGTAAGCTAAGTTACTGCTCTCTTGGGTCTCTAGTCTTCTACAGGCCCTAGATACTCTGTTTGGATTGTAAATGATCGGTGCATGTGATTCACGGACGGGAATGGTGGCAGCGATCGTTTCTTGTGTTTTTGAGCTCCTTTTGGCGTTTTAAGTGCGTTTCTCGCGCTTAGCCCAAAATGGTGGCCTGGCTCCCAAAATGGCCAGACCACGAGGCTCCTTTGTCCTGTCCGCTGACCGTCTTGCCCCCTTCACCTTCCCCAGGTCGAGCCGACCCGGGGCCTTCCTTATTTGGGCATGTACTTTCCCGCGAAACACAGATGCTTTCGTGGGTTTCTACAGGCCTTGTGTGTGCCTCCAGGATGTGGGCTGGGATGTCTGGTCCCAATACACATCCTGGGTGCCAGAGAGTCTAGTGTGGTGTGAATGCCTAGGACCACCGTGGTCCGTGATAGGTCCACATATGGTGTGACTGTTTGATGAGCGGATCTCCCATTGGGTCCCCTCCGTTTTGGCGCGAAGGGAACCGTGGAGAACAGGGCACTGGAAACGCCACTACCATGTCGATCTCCTGAGTTCTCACGAACAAAGGAATACAGGAGCCAAGTATCCTGCAACCACGAGGCTGAACCAAGGAATCGCTGGTGACCCGCTGAAGGACTGCTCCTCTGCACTGCTGTTGCTTTGTGAAACCCTTTCTAGCTCTGATCGAACCAGAAGGCCTGTACTGGTACTTCGACCCTTGGAATAGCGGGGACAGCTATTCTCGGCATCTTCACCATCTCCTGCACGTAAGCCTTCGGAAGTGTCTCTGGGCCATCCAGCAGACTGACCAGCCTACCCAGGAGTCTTGCTCTGTAACCGCCGTCAGGTTGTGTTGTATTTCGAGTCCTTGTCACTCTCACACGATTCATACACTTGGCATTCCCAGGTCTGAAGTGAGTAGTGTACATTTGGCTGAGATACACACGGCCGCTCCGTTGCCCTGCTCTGGTAACAAACTGTGCGGGTTCTCTGCGTTTGGGAACGCCCTCAACTCAACTCTGCTGCTGCAGAATCTACACGATGACAAGACGTCCCCTGCTCCCCTGAACCTGCCAGCACTGAAACTGACGCGGAGAAGCCTGGGTCTGCTTGCATCGGGGACCGGTGAGTAGCATAGCTAGGAACTGGTCGCCCTCCTGCAGGAGCCCATAGCTTTTCCCCGCTGTGTCAAACAGCACGCCTTTCCGTACTCGCGCTCTGCTTCTGCCCACAGTGGAGGCTGCGCTTAAGTCGCAGAACTCTGTTGTTCTTCTTTTGTGCACCGAACTGAACTGCCTGATCCCCTCGAAGAGACTCCCCTTTTTGCCCGTTGGCACCAGCGTGTGCAGGTACTTTTGAGCACAAGGCTCCACTCTTCGTAGGGCTTGGACTTCCTCTTAGGTGCCTCTGAAGGCGGACTGGGTCTAATTATTTTGCACTGCCTGTTTTCCTCCCCTTCCAGGTGGACTACACATTTCGTGCATCTAACTCTTTAGACTCGTTTGTATTTGTATATATATTGTATTGGTTTGGTATGTGTTGGTTTACTAGAGTTTTAATGTGATTTCTCGCTACGGTCATTGTTGCAAAGGCCTTGGAATAAATGTGTATATATTTTTAATATAACACCTGTTTGGAGTAATTTGTAAGTGTCCTTGCTTTGTGTGCTCATTGCGGGCTTTCAGTCACCCTCACCCCTCTTGAGACCTAGTCTTGACCGCCGCGATCGCTACCCTGATTGGTCTGGCTTGTCCAGAGGTTACCCTGTTCCAAGTAATTAGGTTGGCCTTCTGAACCTCTGCGCCTCCAGGACAGAGTTCAGAAATCCGTCTTAACAATACTCGACCCAGGTTTGAAGGCCAAAAGGTCAGTGGAATGGAATAAGGAGTGTGGCATGCCAGGAGGAGTCGTCGGACGACCTGACATTTCTATGAGGGAAGCTCCCTACCTAATAAACTAATACTAAGGTTCTCTTTCAATTAAAGTCCTTGCTCCAAATCCTACCTCCTAACTTTCCAGATAACTAAAAGTAATATCTAAGGATTGCCAGTTTGTATCCACTGGCAGATTCCATTGTGGCGTGCTGAATGAGGCCTTTCCACCAGTGTTTTCTGCACAAGAAAAGTTAGTTATCTTCGTGCTTTCAAAATCAGTCAATAAGTAATACTAGTCCAAAATCTTGACAAGGTTTCTCATGAGCTCCTGTAGCTCATAGTACACAGTTCCTGTTAATATTTCCTGGTATTTGCCAGACTTCCTGAAGACCTTTTTATCAGTCTTGTTTTCCTTCTGAATATAGTATTATGAGTATTATGAGTCTTCCTCGCGTTTTCAGTTCTGTGCTGTCCTTGTACTGAGGTCTGCCTCTGTTAAGACTTGGTTCCTCTTGCTCCTCCTTTTCACTATAGTGATTCCATCACTCCCATGACCTTTCCACTGGTTTACCACTCTTGTTCTCTTCTAATGGTGGGCTTTATACTTGAACCTAATATTGAATGGCTTTCACTGCCTTGTCCTAGAATGTTCCAATCTTTGACAAATGTGAAACTTGACAACTTCCTGGGTTCCTCCCAGTTCACACGCTCGTGGTTTCTCATTCATTCTTATATTTCATTTCATATTTAGTTTGTAGTTCGTTTGTAGTCTGCTGCCCCCCCTCTCTCATTCTACCCAGGTACCTTCATTACCAGGATTTATATTCCTCGGGTCTGGCGTTGAGACCGAGCGGCTTTGCTCTGACTCTGCTGCCGTCTTCCTGACTCTGCCGCATAGTCGCTCCGATAGTCTAGTCAACTCTGGCTGTTCAGTGTCACTCGTCCGGTGGGAGATTTCCCTTCTCCTGCTCCTGTTGGTTTCAGCATCATTCGACAGACCCCAGGCCCACCACGGATCTCCCATTGTCACGCCACTACAATGGACTGTCTCCTGGACTCCGTCCTGCCATCAGAGTCGCCTTTGCTTGCAACAACAGTGTTCTGGCATTCTCAGCTGGCGTTCTCTCCTTCGCGGACAACTGCGGGTTCCGCGGTTCCTCACTGCTCCTCCCATTCAAGGCATAGCAATGTCAGAGGACTCCAACTGCATGTGGCACTCTCTTCTCTCTCATTGAATTCGTCTTGGTTACATATACATCGGAGTGCCCATGGGCATTCCTATTTGGCTTCAGGTTTCACAATTGATCCAGCCTTGCCTGAAGTCAATAGAAAAGACAACCTTTCACTTGGCATGGCATGGAAGATAATCCTATATAAGCAGATATTGTTGCCGATATGAGCTCCCCATGGAAATGAGAGTCCGTGTCCCCTAGAGGGGAGACACTCCCAGTGATGTCCCACTTGCCCAAACCCCTAAGGTGCATCTTGCAGAGAGGGCTCACCTCCCTAGCCCCACAGGGGTGGTCCCCGTGGGGAAAAAGGGGAGAATACTCTTGGTTAGTCACAGGAGACAAAAGGACTTATTCCCAATATTATTCGATTTAGGACGCATATAATGCGTTTACCTACTCCCTGACTCCAATTTTCCCAGATGACTTTGTGGATCATCTGGGTGACCATAGGGGCTCAATGTTTTGCCACTGGATCTGGTGAGAGGAGCTCAGGAATTGTGGGTTCAAGAATGTTTCTGGTTGTGTGCAGCTGCAAGATGCAACTTCTGTCGAAGAGAAATGCAAGAACCACTGATGCAGGCCTATTCAGGACACTTCACAGGTTGGAGGAAGGCGAGTTCTAGTGACGGTCTCCACACACAAACAACGATGGGCGTTCTTCCAGTCGTGGTTACAGAAGGTGCTCTAGGGCAGGATGCCTTGATGCTGAAAATCAGAGCAAAGGTAACGTGTGGCACAATCTGGACTCGAACACGAAACGGCAATGCTTGTGGCGAAGCTGCCCACGATAGATTTGGTCAGTCCACCAAGCAGTCCAGAAACACTCCCAAAGGTTCAGAAGGGCAGGATTCTGGAGAATACGCTGAGGCTAGTTGGTGTCACTGGACCAAGGGCTGAACCACCACTCGGGATCATTGGAGATCAGGCAGAGGAGCAGGGCTTAATCGGGCTGGCTACTGGAACAGGTGCTGGGCCACTTCAGGAGTAGATTTGGATCTTCAGCGGGCTGCCATTCTTCTATGGATTCTTGGCTCCAGCGATGATCTAAAGAAATGGCTGCAGAGGCCCTCCTCTTATACAAAATCTGAGCTGGAAGCAAGTCCACACACTCTTTAAGGATCTGCACCATTCAAACAGCCAGTAATTGTCCAATCAGGGACAACTACTGGTTTCACATTTGGCCCAGACTTTCTGGCACCAAAGATGTGGAGTGGAACTAGTCAATCGCACCCTGGGTCTCACACACACACAGGCAGCACTAGCCTGCAAAAGCAGCACGTTTCCCGAACAAGTGGGCATGACCATATAAGGCATTTCCTGACCTGGCAAGGCAAGAAGGCGGCAAAACAGCAATATGGCCAAAGAAGCAAGTGCAAATAGCATGGCACAGCCTTTTTCAGGCACTAGCCATGTTAAGTGGTCATACGCACTAATCACGAAATCCCCAAAATTACTCCCTTCACAGTCAAATGGTAGGGGAACCTCATCCACGGAAGGTAAGGGCACACTTTCTTCTGTGATGCAGAAAAAATGAGCACTTTGTCTACTTGGTCAGATTTTGAGGAGGAGGAAAATGTTCTCTTAGACCCTCACCTGCCTGCCCTACAGGGAAACCCTTGGACAGAGGGTGGAGAAGATGAAGTCCTTCATGGAGTTCTGTGACACATTCCCAAAGAAGAGAAAGGGAGAACGGTGACCGGCATACAGCCTCAAGAGACCAAAGGCAGTCCCCGCTCCCCCCCAACCTTTACGGCTTCAGGAACAGGAGGTGGAACTGTTAGAAGAGGACATATATTCAGAAGTGGAAGCGATTGTAGGGGATGAAGAGGAAACAGAATTCCACCCAGAGTACTATACTCGCCCATCCCCAGACCAGTTAGAACCCTCAATCTCATTCTCACCTACAGAGGACCAAGTTTTGTATGCAGACCTCCTAAAAACAGCAGCGACAAGATTCAATATCCAGACAGAGGAGCCCCAGCAGGAGATGGACTTGATTGATGACACTCTCAAGGAGAGGTCAGTCTCTCAATCCTTCCCCTTACTAAAGATCATACTTAAGGGGCTTACCCCATCCTTATCCAACCCAGTACTGACCAAACCGGTGAACCCAACGATTGAGAAGAACTATAAACCAGCACCTAGTGATCCCCTATACATAGGGACCACCAAAAGTAAGACTCTTTAGTGGTGACAACCGCCAAAGAAAGGGACTGTGTGCCGCTAATCAACAGCAAATGGCCCACCCCTCCCACACCTCTAACATGGAGAGTAAAAAACGATACTCTTCCAGGAGAAGGATTGCCACATCAGCAGCCGATTTAAATCTGAATCGCCAATGCCCCTGCACTCGTGGCAAGAAACGCCAGAGACCAATGGGACGAGATGGAACAGCTCACCAGCCAGGTTGCGAACGCACTAGAACAGCCATGCTAAAGACCACAGCTGAAGGGAAACATTCTACCAATGCAGTCATTTAAAATGCCCTGGACGCTGCAGACATGGCAGGAAGAATAGTAGCAGGTTCTGGCATGTATGGCTCAGAGGCTTTGTGTTTAAACCCGAGACACAAGCCAACCTAATGGACAAAATACTAGAGGACAACTGTCATTGGTCCAGTGATTGATGATGCACTGGAAAAGGCTAAAAAGGAGCAGGAGACATTAGAGCGTAGGACAAATATTGTGCAGATCCTTTCAACAAAGGGGATAATTCAGAGGCAAGAAGCCTACCCTTACATCGGTGCATCTGTTATGTCCTCTGTCATGTCCAATCGCTCACCTGCTACTATTCCCAGTTCCCACATGCACTCCCAACGGTAGCGACAGCAGCAGCGGCACAACCACAGAGGTTTCCCGGCTGGTGGACCAGTGTCTTTACGCCCCTTTCCAGGCTGGCGGTTGCCATGGCGACTCCTTCACGCTCTGCGGCGAAACAAGGGCGTAGGGAAACCCACGCGTCACATGCCCGGAAGACGCCCGCAACACCAATCCCTGTCTGCGTTGCGTTCCACGTGACCCGCAGCTGCGGTCACGTGACTGTGTCACATGACCATGCTCGTATTGAAAAAGGGCGAGCAAATGCAGAAACATTGCTGCACAGCTTCTTCACGGAGAACTGCTTGGCGTTTGGATTACTCTTGTTATTCACGTACTACCTTGATCACGGAGCGTTTGTTTGGACTGTCTTTTGGATTTTCCCTACCTGGATTTTGGCGTGCTCTCTGGTTACTGGACTTGGTACTTGGATTTCCTTGTCTCCAGTTCTGTCTTTTGGCTCCTGACCTCGGATTGTGTTTTGGATTGATCACGGATTACGTTCTTGTTCCATACCTAACTCGGGTGTCTCCCACAGTGCCATCAGAACACCTCAGCCTGCCGCTGCTGTCCGCATACTACCTGCCTACAACCTCCCACCTGCCCACTATATGTAAGGTGCTGTTACATTGTCACTACTGTCCTTACCATTGTTGTCAATTATCACTGCTTAACATAACCCTTCATTGCCTTACAGTGGTCAGGGGGTTCTTCCGGCGTTCCCGGTTCCAGGCTGACAACACTCTACACCTGTGGCCTCAAAGATTGCTCGAGTAGTGTTTTTACTCTTACTCGTGTGGTACTTGGGGACGGAGGTATTATTTATATACACGACCATCAAGTCAGAACAGCATCCAAGTACACAGCTGGGTACCCCTAGTTACCAGAGCACCTGAGCCCAAGGGAATAGTGGATCCTTTGCCTTGCAATATCCATGCAGAGGATGAGGGCATGGCAGAGTCAAGCCTCTAGAGGCTCAGACCCCCCCCCCAAATGACTGCCCTGTAGTGTTCTCCTCAACCCTAGAGATAAGGGGCAAATTGGCCACTTTTAGTCCCTGAAACTAGGCAAATGCTCCCAAAAAATAAAAACTGAGTAAGCATACTCCTAACAATAAATAGGAAACAGACACAGAGGTCCTTTTGCCCCTGCTTTCATCTATAAATCTCCATGGATATGTTTGGAGCATTAATGTACTCTGTTCCACATAACGAGCCTATTACTGCCTGATGTGCAGAGGTAAGCCTGTATCTAGCAGTGTACATGAATACCTAGGTACAAAGAAATATTATTATAAAACATTCAGTTTTACAGTTAAATCCTATTGGGTACAAATAAATATTATAAAACATTGTTTTCCAGACTTACTTTTTTACTCCCTAAAAACATTTTACCCATCAACTTTAAAAAATAGGGAGTACAATATTCCAATACCAAAATCTTACCTGGAGCACTGGTTCCTCTCAATTGCAACCCAAGTAGCAGGTCGCATAACATCATATTCCCACACTTGGGATGGGGCACAAGTGAGTATTATGCACAGTAAGGTTACTGCATCCAGCTGATAAAAAATAAGCTGCGTGATCAACAACCCAGGATTAAAACGATACCACAGGAACACCTAAAGGTACCACAAGAGGAGAAACCAAGCACTCATCCTGAAGGGTGCAATAGAGGAAGATCCAGAAAATCAGGTAAACGCAGGAATTACTCGGTTTACTTTTATTCCCTAAAAGGATGAAACTGTGAGGTCAGTACTACACTTAAGACCCGCAAACAAATGGGTAAAACCGCAAAAATTCAGAATGACAACCCTTCAGACCACACTGCTTCTAAAAGAGGGGATTTACATGACAACAGTGGATTTGAAAAAATTCATACTTTCATATTTCAATTTTCCAAGGTCCTCGAAAGTACCTCTGATTGAAGTACTAAACTAACACTACCAATTCAAAGTCCTTCCTTTTTCTAACTGCATCAGCACCTTGTGTATTCACCAAGGTGCTAAGGGTAGTTGCGGCAGAACTACACCGCTCGGCAATGCCAGTGTAGCCCTAGTAGGATGCTGGATTAATAACAGGAAGGGAAGCACAGGAGTGCCTGGCACACTCACAACACACTGTGAACCTGCTGCACAGCCTAGTCTTCTCAATCATCGAAATAAGTCCAGCCTCGCCCAAATCAAGGAAAAGGTATTCCATGGGGCAGTCCTAAGCACGCAAACGGCAACAGCATACCCAACACCAGAAAGCGTGCAGGCTTTACAATCACTCCTTTCCCTGTACAAAGCAGGTCAGATGCTAAGTCAGGAAAGTTATGAGACTCCTGGGCATGATGGCATCTTTCTTATTCATAATGTCCCATGCACACCTCAGAATGTGAATAATACAGCAGTGGCTGGCAGAACAATACTAAATGGCACAATCTAGTGGTAGTCTTGCGAATTTTGTGGTGGTCAGTAAGCAACAGGAGTATAGGAACACTGTTAATTTCTCCACTGCCACAACTCCCAATAACCAACGCATGTCATGAAGGGTGGGGGAGCACACTGTCTGCACTTCACGGCGTAGGGTACGTGATCAACAAACAGAAGACATGCCATATAAACTGACTGGAACGTCTGGCAATAAAGATGACTCTGCTTTCCTTCCAAAATGTCCTAGAGAGAATGAACATTATCATACAGACTGACTATATCAACAAACGGGGCGGAACGCAATCAAAACAATTGTCCACTCTGTTAGAGCATTTAGCACTGGTGCATACAGCAGGACATATCCATCCAAGCACCTGTTTTTCTTTTTAATTTAGTGCACTTGGTTTAAATAAAACCTTACACAACCAATACATAAAACCACAATCACAAGGGAATTCAGTAGAAATAATCACCAGAATATGTCCAGTAATTCATCCATAACAAAGCGTGAGAGTTTAGAGAACATGTAAAACGAATTCATAATATGTACATCTTTAAAATAATCAATCCAATACACTTATCCCTTATCCCAAAAACAAATCTAATAAATACTCAACTAATAAGTTGAACCCTAAAAAAGGAATTGGGACAAGGCATTAAATAATAATACTGAGGTAGTCAAAAAAGTGTTCCCACAATGTTTCACAAGATAAGTCTCAAATCTTTAATATAATCTCCAAAGCAAATCATACGGCGAGTAGTAAGCGCTTCACATTTAACTATTAAATGTTTGATAGTCTCAACTTCTTTACACAATAACGGCATTCCATACTTTCATACTCTTTCTTCCATAAAGGCAGTTCTCCCTCGTCAATAACATATTGAGTCTGAACTGCAACATTGTACTTCCAAATTTCCACGATTAAAAGTTAACCTAATAAGAAGCACAGTCCTCAAGCCTCTTGTGAACATTCAACAGATCAGGAAATCTTTTATATTTCCCCAATACGTCTCACGCATGACCCTAGTAATTCCGCAAAGTTGTTTTGAAAGCTGCTGGGTACTGAACCACCAAATTGTAATCAAAGCCCCAGGACTCTAACTGAGCAGCAAAATAACAATTAACAACATGCGCATAGGCTGAACCCTTAATTCCCAGTTTAAACTTTTTGAACAGAGAGCCCTGAGGGGGATCCTCAAATTGGTTCCATAATAGAATCCTTTTCCAAAGGACTCTCGTGTTCAAGGAAATTAGGCCTAATTCGAAGCAAATAGCAGTCATGGGCGTGGACTTGGGGGGAGAGAAAGTTTCCTTCCAAAACATCGAACATGGTATGGTGAATCTCGAGGCCATAAGTGATTGCAGGGACCACTCTTCCCTAATAAAAGGAAGCAGAGAAAACTTGCCATACCTTCTGTTAAAATACTTCATTTTGGAGATTAAAAATGTGGCCCTGTTTTGCAGAATATTTAATGAAATGGTCTTCGACTGTGTTAAAAGCCTAAATATTTAAAATCATTATCCAAATCCACTTGCCTTCCTTCAAACCACCAACTTTGCTTAACATTCCGTTGTCCTGCAGAAAAAGTCAGAGTCTTCGTCTTATTGGCATTAATAAGTAGATAATTTCTGGAGGAGTACTCATGGAAGCAATTTAACAATCGTTGCAGTCTGACTCTAGTACAATCGAAAAGCACTATATTGTCAGCATGTGTGATCCAGTGGATCCTAACGCCACAAATTGTGGGACATATAAAAGACACCCATTTCAGAAATGTACCCAAATCAGATGAGCATAAGTGAAATAAAAATAGGGCCAAAATGCACCCCTGGCACAAACCCCTAAAAGTTGGGATTGCGCAAGTAATGTTACCATCTACATTAAGGCGAATCTTCAGGGTGGTATCAGTGTGCAGATGTTTAAAAATATTCAGTAGCCCACATGGTAAACCCCAGCCTTCCAATTTTGACCACTAAATATCTCGAACTCAGTCAAATGTCAGGGACAAATCTATTGTCGCTACAAATCTGGTGGGCACAGATTTCTCCCACACCAATCTTTGAATCAAATCAATTACCCAGCCAATGTAGTTCCTACACCAGTCTTTAAGCCTACCTGATTACATTTAAGAATCTCATTGTAACTAGCCCATAATTGCCCCCCCGCCCCTCACAATCAAAGAGGTAAAAATCTTCGAGTCTGGATCATGCAGGGTGATTTGTGGGTCACATCTATTTCCCTTTTTAAAAATAAGAACAATATGAGGCGTCGGTTTCATTTGCATAATTGATACAGCTTGTTTAATATGGTTGCCCACAATTCAAGATTACTTTGAAATACCTGATTGTACAGACCATTAGGTCCGGGATCCCTGGAGTGGAGTTACTGCTTTTCCTGATCAGGATCTCAATGTCTTCACAAATCAAACTGGAGGGACCACGCCAACTCCTTAAATTCCAGGGGTTTTCCTTTATCTATTACTGCCACATTCCATTCTGCAAAAATGTTAATCCAATTTGATTCTGGAATTGGAATGTACTGGGCAAGTGATTGAAAATTATCCATATTGTTAACCACCTTCCAGTAATTTGTATCTGAATTATTTGTGATACATGCAAGCATTATTTCAAACTCTGTCTGGTGCAACAGAAAACAGAGATTTGACCTAATTTTGTATGTCTTTGTTTAGCCTTCCTTAACAGTAAAACTTTGATATTCCCATTGGGATATTTCCTTTTGATCCACTTAAGACTCGACCTCAGCCACCTTTTTGATACCCGTGAAAGGGGCCCCTATGGGTCCCTCATGTTATGGAAACAAGGCAAGTCACCACACACGATAGATACGCCAGACACGAGATTGAATTCCCAAAGCTAGGGTTTATTGCAAAGCAAAAGAGTCTCAGTTGGCCAACTCGGTCTCACGCCCCGCGACGTGTATCTCTAGACCTCGAGGGACGCAAGAGAGCGAATTACGTACATCAGTTACATATATACAAAATGCATATCATACAATCAGCTGTGACATGTTTAACACCCCCCTTTATTGGGTTTCTTTCAACGCGGTTTGATGATGGACACTTTCGACGAATATGACACCTTCAAATATCTATTCTAGTAACAATATGCAACTTTGCAAGTGCGGAGACATCTTTTACTTGTTGAACAGAACACAGTGCTTCTGTTCTTGGAAGCAAGCTACATACGGGGGAAGAGTCACATTCCAGACCTTGCTATCTATGAGGTGCTATTCGTGTCCTGGGAGCCGACACGCTCTACAGGGCTTGGTAAAGGGGGGCCGTAAGAAGAGCATAATTCAAGCCTTTAGCTGCTTTATTCTAACATATTCTACCATATAACGAGACTGGCTGGCAGCTGTGAAATGATTAAATGTCCTGCGGCTCTGCTTCAAGGCTACATTCGGGAGGGAGCCGGGCATTCCTTCCCGGTGCTGCCTATGTTGTGTTTCGACAAACTCATTAGTCTCGCGGCCCTGCGGCCTTGTCCTTCCACGTTCAGCCAACAATATTAACAGACGAGCAGTGTAAGCAGAAAATGTGCTGCGAAGCAATTTGAACAGAAAGCAATGAGCAATTGTTAGAAAACAAAATGCTGATCCTTGTTATATCAAAATGGCCGTTCATTGGTAAACTCGGAAACCTGTATTTCTATCATATCGTGCATGAGACGGTTGGCCTTCGGCCACCAAAATATGTTTGCCGTCAATCATGAGGTATCCATTTTTCTAGACTGACAAACCCTCCTTTGGCCGTATGCCAAACGTCTCATTCATCTATTGTATCCTCCTCTGATGATGATAAGTCCGAAGCACTTATGTCGGAATCTTGCATGCTATTATAAGCATCATCATCATCTTCATTAATATCTATAGCCATTAATTCTTTCACTGTTTTTATTTCATGTGTGTCTGTCATCCCGGCCATAAGTTTGTTTTCTTTCTGTTATCATATGCATACATCCCTTCGTACATCCCTCAGTTACCTCAGTGCAAACTAACGGTAGGCAGTGTATGCAACAACAGCACCTTATGAATATTCCAAACACCATTACTAATATCGAGATCAACTTCCATCTCCAAGAACGCAGTATTCCCCAAAACCAGGACTCTATTCCCCAGCCCCCTTCTCCAGTAGGGAGTTCGGAGCTTAGGACATGCATTTTCTTTATTGATTCAAAGATCGTAGGGGAGTAGTCATCTATGAATACGCAGCACGCGATCCCACAATCTTGCAAATTCCCCCACGATCAACCAGGATTACATCGAGCGCCATTCTATTTTGCAGCGTCATTAACATAATTCCCTTTTCTTCCAACGTCATGTTGAATAGTATATCTGTTGTTATATTTATCCTATCCTTTAGTATTCTAGACAGCTGCCTTATGTTATCGGAGTTTACTATCTGGGACAGGAATGGTACGAAGGATTTTGCTACGTCCGTCGCCATCAAAACACCTTCGCTACTCCTTCGGTGTCTAGATCTGGATAGTCTGGCCATGTCTGCTGTTTCCAAGAGGAGCACTCCTGGGAACAGCAGACCTAGGTAACGTGTACCTCCCCAGTTTCTGGGCAACCAAGGATATGCTTTTTCTCCACATATAAAATAGACAGGATCTCCTTCATATAATGGTTCTGTTTCCCATTTTAGTACTGCTGTATTCATGCATCTAGTAAATGTTCCTACTGAATAGGAGCCTTTCTTTTTTAGACAAAAAGGGACAGTACTCGGGTTGTAATTCACTGTGTAAGAAGGGGGGATTGCATCTGTGTTCCCCTCTTTCCTTACACGAAACGTCATTGCAGATGTTTTCACTGGAGGGGACAATCTATCTTGTCTATTTTGTCGTGTTATTTTTCGCATACTTTTAGCCGTAGGTTCTGGGATCATCACTCACGCTTTATGGAATATGGAACAACCCACAGGCCTCATAATTATTTCCTCAAACTCATTCATGTTCTGTCTAATTGACCCATACCACTCTTATTCCATTTCCCATAGAACATTGCACTTAAAGATGCACTACATGCAGAACTTGATTGTAATGGCTGTACATACCAATCTATTCCTTTCCCAGCATGCTGCGGTAAATGGGCACATACCCAGCAATTATTTTTCTTTAGAATTGCATGTGTCATATTCATTATCAGTAATAATGTATTGTTCCCATACCCCTCTCTGTCTCTCTTCCATTGGGGACAAGGTACCAGTAATCACATTAACCGGGCTTTCGGTAGTGGATACATTAACTATCGGTAAGAACATTCCCAATGGGTGTATAGACTCCACATACCATAATGCTAAGGCTGTCGTTATTGGTGCTACCACACTCATGAAGCACATGATTGTCAATGCCAGCATACCATTTTTTTTACCAATGTGTTTTCCTTAAGTTTACAGTCTTTATAATTAACTAATTCTCAGCAGTGGTGCAGGAGGAGGCTGGAACCGGTCCCGACATGTTTCTCATCGTCCTCCTTCTTCCTGATTAAAGTTCGTCGTGGATATCTCTCTTCGTTGCACTTGTCCTGATGTCAATAAGTTCAACGGAATTATCACAGTTCAGTCTGCCAGCCCTTTATAGCTTGGATTTGCTTATTTGTTTTATGCAAGATCACTTGTCCTTTCTCATACTGCTCAGAGGACTTCTGATCAGTTATCTATTGCCTTAGTACCATGTCCGCCCAGCTTGTCCGCTCTGGTTCCGGACACATGTACTTTTTATGATTGTGCCGAGGAGCCGCGAGTCTTGAATTGTCTGATTTGCACAATTCTCACGCTTCTCTCCTCTACACCTGTAGTTCCTTCTCTGTCCATGAGCGGAACCAGAGGTTAACATAAGCACCAAAGAACTGTGGATCACTTTGTCTTTCGAGGCCGTAAATCATATCGCCTCACTCCTGGTATTGTGTGATCCGTGAACAGTGCCGGTGCACTTCCAGATCCAGGCTCAAAGTCAGCCTGTGGCGCTACGGCAGGTGCTGGTGTGCACGGTGCCAGTGTTGCAGATTCAGTCTTTGGCATGCTGGCAAGTGCTGGTGGGCGCCAAAGGGGTACACGTTTAGTGTCTGCCGGTATTTGCAATGCAGATTTCGTGTCAGCCAACAGTGATGTAGATTCTGCTGGGCAACGTTGGGGCACTCTTTGCCTTCCCCCTTTTTGGCAATCTTTTCAGGCTTCGTTTCGAGTTTCACTTCTCGCTCGGGCAGATTTGGTGGCAGTGTACTGGCAACAGTTTCTTTCGTTTCTGGGACCGCTGTCTCTTTCCGGTCGTCTGGATCAGGCAAGTCTTTCAGCAAAGATGGGATCTTTTTGGCATGGGTGGCATGGATCCACGCCTTCCGTCCATCCACCCGTATCGCCGTCTGCGTTGCCAAGAGTACTTGATAGGGGCCGCGCCAACTGGGTGCTAACGATGATTTTCTTTCAAAATTCTTAAGCAGCACCCAGTCGCCTGGCTCCAGCGCGTGCCCCGGACTGGTGTATCTCACTGGTAGAGCCTGCTGCACCTGCTGATGAATCAAACGCAATTTCTGCATTAAAAGGCCATAATAAGTACTAAGCACAGGATGTTCTACCTCGCTAAGTCGTTTTGGCTGAGGTGCGCACCAAACATTTGCCGGCCTCCCCATTACGATTTCGTATGGGGAGAGCCCAGTTCTAGCCTGTACAGACGTACGCATGCATAATAGCGCTATTGGTAATGCATCCACCCAACTCAACTTGCTTCCTGCACATATCTTGCTTATTTTTGACTTGAGGATCCCGTTGTGCCTCTCCACAAGACCGGCCGAACTTGGATGTCTTGAACTATGAAATCTCTTATTAATCTGGAGACCTGCACATATCTGTAATATCACTGCGCCCACAAAGTGTGGACCGTTGATTGACCATAGGACACGGGGCAAGCCAAAACGGGAAAAATATTCTTTAAGCATTACTTTCGCCGTACTCATCGCTGTGCAGTCTTTTAAGGGATATGCCTCCACCCACTTGCTGAATGCACAGATCACCACTAAGACATATTTTACGTTTTGGCATCTCTCCATCTCTATGACATCAAAATGGATTACCTCAAAAGGCATAGAGGGCGGGCCAAAACTCCCTATCGGAGTCACTGTTCCCTTTCCTACAATGTGTTGTAAACACGTGATACAGTTCTGCACCAACCTCTCTGCATTCTTCTTTGTTTACATTCTGCCATACCGTAGATAGGTGCTGTATTATTTTTTTCGCACAGATGTGAGTAGGGCTGTGAGCCATTGTGACCATTGCAGTCACATAAGAATTTGGCAACATCCAGTTTTTAGTTCCCTTGTCCACCCAACAACCCTCCAGATCTAATTCAGCAGAGCTCTCAGCCCACCCTTGTATTTCATCGGCCGCGGCTTCGGCCTGTATTTCTTTGACAGTGGCAATTCCATCTTGTATCATGCAGGGCACTTCCTCAGACTGGACTGTCATCATCTTAGTATTGAAATCAGTGGCAGTTTGTTTCGCAATTCTGTCTGCAAACGCGTTTCCCTTTCCTACTTTGCATGTTACCTTTTTATGTGCCTCGCATTTCACTATTATTAGGCGCTTTGGAAATGTGAGTGCAGACAGCAATCGTACAATCAAAGGACCATGTTGAATTCTGGCACCATGTGATGTCAAGAAACCTCTCTCAGCCCAGAGTCGACCAAAGTTATGAACCACCCCAAAAGCATACTGACTATCAGTATATATATTCACATTCAAATTTTCAGAAATCCCGCAGACTCTGGTCAATGCTATTATTTCTGCGGCTTTTGCCGAGTTGTAGGGGATTCTTTAGCTTTCTACAACGCTCTCTAGGGTAGTGATTGCGTAGGCGGCAGTTGTCGTGCCATCGGGTAATTTGAAACAAGAGCCGTCACAAAATAACTCTCCGTCCGGCTCTTTCTGTGGGGTGTCTGTCAAATCAATCCTTCCCTTCATTTCTTCCTCAGTAACCATTAAACAATCATGGGGGGTGAATCGTTGTCACCAATTTCTTCTGTGGGTAGTGGCATTCATTCTGCAGGATTCAAAGCGCTACACCTCATAATTTAGATATGGGGCGCGAACAAGATAATCTCATATCATGTCAGTCTAGCAGAGGTGAGGTGTTGGGTCTGTGTCCTATTTAATAGAAAGTCTATGGCATGTGGCACCATCAGAATTAAAGTATGCCCCAATACCATCCCTTCCGTTTGTCTCACCGACGCAGCAGCCACCGCGACAGATCGCAAACATCGTGGTAGTGCGCGCGCTACAGGGTCCAGCGCGGAAGAGAAATAGCCACACGGCCTATTTCTTCCACCTTGTTCCTGTGTCAAAACTGCCAATGCACATCCTTCACTTTCACACAGTCTAAAAACCTTTTCATAATTTGGTGTGCCCAAAACTGGAGCAGAACACAATGCAGTTTTCAATTGATCAAACGCTCTCTGACATTCCTCATCCCACTGTAAAGGCCTGACCGCATCCTTTCTAGTCAAGTTCTCCATCGGTTTCACAATTAACGCAAAATTACCGATCCATTGTCGGCAATACGAAGCCATGCCTATTATGGCTCTGACTCCTTTCTGTGTCTTTGGAATAGGCATACAAGAAATACTTTCTATCCGCTCTGGCGTTGGCCTTCTCCCTTCTTTCGAAAGTAGGTAGCCCAAATAAGCCACCTCCTTTCGATTATATTGAAATTTCTTCAGACTAGCTTTATGGCCATGTGCCACTAGGTGTGACAATAGTAATACAGTGCTTTCTTTACAAATCTCCTCTATGTCAGCAGCTAACAACAGATCTATGTATTGCAAGAGTACGCCACCCACTGGTAATTCTAGCATGTCCAGCTGCTCTTTCAATGCTCTACTGTAAATACTCAGACTTTCCGTGTATCCTTGCTTAATCGCCCCTAATTTCACCAAATCTGTAACAATACTCTTCAATCCTTTCTCACCATCAGCCGAAATTCTGTATTGGGGAATTCGCGGCAGTGTAACACCCTCTTTCAAAATGATCTTTACTGGCTCTATTTTCAAGCATCCTACATCGTTGTCACGCATCGCCCATATACAGGTTGGCACTTTACTTCACTCTCCTGGTAAAGCTTCAGACATGCATTCTGACACAGGGGCATCTTGTGGCCAAATCGTCAGGAACACCCCGTCTGCCGTGCAATGTATAACTGCACCTAACTTTTTCAACAAATTTAATCCCAACAGGTTATCCCCACAATTTTCTGTTAGGAGAAAAGACAATGTTCAGTGAATGGTCCTATGGTAACTGGGACTGGTTGGGACACTGGGTTTATGACTGGTGTACCTGCGAACCCTACGGAAACTTTCTTTTGCCCTGACAGTGGTATATCCGGAACCAAGTGATGGTCTATTGAACACTTTTGCGCTCCTGTATCTACAAGGAAGCAGTGCTCCTCATTGCCGACTCTCATTTCTACGTAGGGTCCTTTCTGATTCACGGGAATACACTGGTTCCGACCCCTGCCCTGGGCTGTTCCTATTCGGGAAATAAAACATCATCCGATGTGTAATCACTACTATTACTGTAATACGTATTTGGCTGTGTATCGAAAATGTTCCCACTCTTCCCTCTATTTCCCCCACTCTGGTTTCCATACTGTTGGTTTTGCTCGCCCTGATTCTGGTTAGGAGCACCTTGGTTTTTGGCTTGGTTTTGATTACCTCCATTATTGTGCTGCTGCTGCATACTATTCCTATTTGGTCCATTTGCTCCTTGGTGCCCTCTGTGCTGTCTTCTCTGACCAGACCCATTTCTATTCTGCAGATGTGGACATTGTGCTCGCCAGTGTCCTTCCTCCTTACAGTATGCACACTGATTTGGTCCCAATGGCCCCCCCATGAATATTCAAATTACTCCTCCCATGTGCGTTCCCTCTTCCTCTATTATGTCCTGCTACTTGCTGCAGTAACACCCTTGTTTTCAGATTTACTCTATCTTTCTCCTCATGGTCCTTTCCCGCATTCAATCTCGTCTCATAATATTGGGCCATGTGTAATACTTCGCACAGCGTTTTTGCTTGCCATGCACTCTGATGTCATTATTAGGTTCTGGATTGGAAGTTTTAACCCCCTCACATATTTGTCAACAAATAGCCTCTTCCCCGCTTCCGAGCTCACATCCTGCCCACTGAAGTCTGTAAATACTTCTTCAAACCTATTAAAATAATCTGTAGCTAACTCATCCTTGCCTTGTACACATGCAGTCAATTTGTCCCATTGAATTCTTTTCTCTGGGACAATTTCTTTGAATTTCTGTACTATGCGTGCTGTTAATGCTACCAGGTTCGCTCCCGGTGTTCCTCCAACCGCTTTATTACTGTCTTCTATTACCAAATCCGTCCATGTGGCACCAAAGGTTGTTACGTCATCCACCTTTCTTATTTGCTTCCATATGTCTGTTGGCAGGATCACTGGGAATATTAGGTCTATGTCACCCATGGTAAGCACGGATGATTGTAGGCAGGACTCTACTTCCTTGTAAAACCCTGCAGGATTCTTTCTTATATCGGGAACCGTCTGCTTTATGATGTTCACCTCCTGTCTGGAAAAGGGGACATGCACATATTGGGCGGTATAATGCGCTGGTGTTAACTGCGCCGCTACGGTGCCCGCTGCAGGAATCTCTACTTTGGGCACAAACGTAGGTGGGACCTCTCTCATAGGAAATGCCGCACTCACTGTTCCTCCCCCTTCTCTCTTGTGAAACAATATTCCTAAATCAAGCGGTAGGGCTTTTTCTCCTGTCCCTTGCTCTAGTGCTCTCTTATATATCGCAATTATTTCGGGAGGGCTGGCCTTGTCGCTTTTTATATCTTTATCTATTAAATGTTCCGCAATTGACTGCAATGCTTTCCTTTTCATAGTCATGGAATATTCATCAAATATCTCATGTATGTCGATTGTGGGGATACTGGGATTCGACGTCCAATTTAATGCCTCTCGTATACATACTTTCAAATTGTCGCCCCTTTGTACTGACGACATTGAATGTCATCTTTGTATATATGGCTCTACCGCTTCCTTCCTATCTCTCCCGATATCCTTACCCCTGTACCCAGGTGCAGTAAACATTTCAGCATAATCATTATCCAATTCATTTTTAAGTTCAAAAAGTCCATATACATGTTCCCTCACTTCTTCATCTCTCTGTCTACAACGTGCTAATGCATTTAAGTCTAACAATCGCTGCGGTGGTAATTTCCCAATTAACTGTTTCCATCTCTCCACCAAATATTCACCCATACATTCCAACACTACCTGTCTTTCGTTGCTTCTTCGGAAGTCATACATCGAAGCCAATGCTGCCATCCCATCATTCCCGCCTATATACATCTCTGCCTGTTGCTGCAATTCCACCTTCCTTTCCTTGCTGATCGCGCTGCGAGTTACCCTTGTGCATCTACTTTGTTCAGTCCCGCCTCTCGCCCCCGCGGTTTCAACTTCAACCCCGGGAGGGACGGACGATACCGAGTCTGTATCTAAGGCGGGAGGTGCGGATGAGACAACAGGAGCGGGGAGTGTCTGCTGTGGGCCTGGTTGGCTAATAGGAAGTATTACGTGCGCAGTCTGTGGCTGTGGGAGGGCTTGAGCTACGGGAGGGGCTTGAGCAGTTGTTACTGGCGTGTTTGGCCTCACTTCTGATCTTGAGCCTTGTTTTGTATGGATCAATACGTTTTCTATCAATTTATCTGCTATGTGCAATTCTCGTTGTGGGTATATTTTTTCTATATTCAACTGGTCACGTCTACCTGACCTCCTTTGACTCTCAGTACACTCCTCCTCCTTTTCTTCCGCTACTTCACCTTTCGATTTACGCCTGCGCGCATGCTTCGCTCTACTACTAAGTCGGAGCATTGCTTCCCTTCTCCAGTCATTAACGATATCAAATGCTGCAGGACGCGCTTTCTTTCTTATCAAAACCCTTTCCAGGTTATCTATTCTCGCTATCTCAAAACTACCATTTATCGGCCACTGATGGTCTTGTTGCTTTCTGGTTTGCATATGCCAAGTCTCACAGAATATTATCGCTCCCACACCATACTTCACATACATCTCATACGCTGGCGTTCCCCCAGGTGGTGCAATTTGGCCATCTTCCAAAGATTGTCTACCGCAGCGGAAAAACCCTGCTAGGGTGGACAATACCCCAGGCATGTGTCAACCTCCCCTTGGTTAATCAACCTTACCTAGGGCGTTTGATTTTGCAAAGTCAACTCTCAACCAATATCAGGGTTATTTTGAATCGGGGTATGACTCACCTGATAAATCAATTTGTCCTCCAGGACACAATTCGTCTGTATACTGACGCAACCAATGACGTTGTGTCTGCGTTTCTTGGCTTCTGCCTCGTTTCGGGACCCTCGCCTCCTTGTTGTTTAGCCGGTACATCGATCAGGGATCAGATGTGTGCAGATCTGCAAAGGAATCTCTCATCACTTCTACAGGGCGCCCCGAACACCTCTTGATCCCGGCTCGATCGTCCCGTACCCGCCATTCTCCGCCTTTACTCAATTACAACGTACACGATGGAACAAGTGGGGGAGGGTCCCTGTTCGGGCGCCATCTTGAAAGAGGCCCATAGGGGTCCCTCGCGTTATGGAAACAAGGCAAGTCACCACACATGATAGATACGCCAGACACGAGGTTGAATTCCCAAAGCTAGGGTTTATTGCAAAGCAAAAGTCTGAGTTGGCCAACTCGGTCTCACGCCCCGCGACGTGCATCTCTAGACCTCGAGGGACGCAAAGGAGCGAATTACGTACATCAGTTACATATATACAAAATGCATATCATACAATCAGCTGTGACATATTTAACACCCCCCCTTTATTGGGTTTCTTTGAACTCAGTTTGATGATGGACACTTTCGACGAATATGACACCTTCAAATATCTATTCTAGTAACAATATGCAACTTTACAAGTGCGGAGACATCTTTTACTTGTTGAACAGAACACAGTGCTTCTGTTTTTGGAAGCAAGCTACATACGGGGAAAGAGTCACATTCCAGACCTTGCTATCTATGAGGTGCTATTCGTGTCCTGGGAGCCGACACGCTCTGCAGGGCTCGGTAAAGGGGGGACGTAAGAAGAGCATAATTCAAGCCTTTAGCTGCTTTATTCTAACATATTCTACCATATAACGAGACTGGCTGGCAGCTGTGAAATGATTAAATGTCCTGCAGCTCTGCTTCAAGGCTACATTCGGGAGGGAGCCGGGCATTCCTTCCCGGCACTGCCTACGTTGTGTTTCAACTAACTCTTATTAGTCTCGCGGCCCTGCGACCTTGTCCTTTCACGTTCAGACAACAATATTAACAGTCGAGCAGTGTAAGCAGAAAATGTGCTGCGAAGCAATTTGAACAGAAAGCAATGAACAATTGTTAGAAAAAAAATGGCGATCCTTCTTACATCAAAATGGCCAGTCATTGGTAAACTCGGAAACCTGTATTTCTATCGTATCGTGCATGAGAAGGTTGGCCTTCGGCCACCAAAATACGTTTGCCGTCAATCATGAGAGGTATCCATTTTTCTAGACTGACACCCGCACCTCTTTATTGAAATGCAACAGGCATGGATGTCATTTGGGCATCACCAGGTGTCCCACCTGTGACCTCGGAGGTCTCCATTGCTACCGCTGTAGTCTCCCTTGCTCGCCCAGGCAACAGGTGAGGCTGCTTGCTATTAAATGTAGATTTTTGATAAATTAGTGAATACTTTATAAAAGTGAGCAAGAACCCAAGGGTGCAGATATCCAAACCGGTACCACGTCCCTGTGAATGCACAGCTTTCCTAACATCGATATTAAACTTCTCAATTATTCATGATGACCAAACAAGTAGATTGTCTCCCTTGACATCACAAATTCAGGGAGTCCTGAAGGATACTTCCTAGATTAAATACCAAAAACGTTTACACTCAACCTATGATAACCACTGGGGGCACCGTCTATAATATCAAATTGCGTATGAACAAGCCATACATGTTCAGAGGCCACAATAGAATCAATTTGAGAGGCCTGAAAATCTCAGAGCAAAGTACAGTGATACGCCTCGGTCATATACACAGTACCCGAAATAATACACAAACATACCAACCTTTTCACACGCACATTCTGCTTGGAAGATTTCCCTGGAATCAACACACAATCTGCATTAAAAGTCCCAGCTACATGTGTAGAGGCAAAGACAAGGCCTGGTTTGCCAGCATCCAGTCCGCTATGCTCAATAAAATAAAGCTCCTCCAAAATAAAACTCACACCCACTGCAAAGCCCTCCCAAACCAAAAGGCTAACCCTCCAACACAAGCCAAGAGTAGTAACCACAAACATGCCCAATTCTTCTTCAGAGACGTTACCGAATCCGAAGTCCTTGAATTCATCAAAAACTTCAAACCATCTCTCTGCAAAGGAGACATTTGCCCCCCCAAAATTATCAAGGAATGTGCAAACGATTTAGCACCCCTGATTACTGATTTCATTAACGCTTCATTCAAAACAGGATCTGTACCAATCAGTCTCAAAGAAGCTTGGGTGCGTCCAGTTCTAAAAAAAAAAACACTTGACCCAGCGCAGCCCAACAACTACAGGCCTATAACGACAGTTCCGTTCCTTCTGAAAATCTTGGATAACGCACCTCATAACCAGATCCAATCATACATAGAAGCCAATTCCATATTGGGTAAAAGGCAATATGTTTTCCGTGTTGGGCATGGAACAGAATCCGCCTTGCTAGACCTAAAAAATCAAATCTCACAGATAATGGGCAAAGGTAAACCTGCCCCGCCCTGCCCTGCTCCTCCTTGTTGATCTATCAGCAGCTTTTGATCTGGTAGATCACAAAACACTAACTACCCGTCTCACTCAGGCAGCCCATCTCCAACACAGCAAACGCCTACCCTACCACCATAAATTGCAGTGTTCTCCAAGGATCATGTACATCTCCCACCCTCTATAACCTCTTCACAAAACCCCTCTTCGACCTACTTGACTCAATTGGTGTTGCATATACCAATTATGCAGTCGACACTCAAGTACTCTTGCCACTATCTGGCCTCTATCACCAAGACGCCACAGCCCTACATGACATCTATGCTACAATCCAAGCCTGGATGGTGGTCAATGGCCTTTGTCTTAACGGGGAAAAGACTGAAATCCTTATCCTCGGTCAGAAAAACACAATAGCAAAGCTAAGCCCCCAATACAACAACTTAAACATAGATAACTCCACCATCACTGTATCGTCTTCCGTCAAGACTCTAGGTGTCCACATTGACGCAAATTTATCGATGAACGAACAAGTCAGTGCCATAGCCTCTGCGTCAGCCTACAGCACCAAACTTATCAATGCCATTAAAACCTACCTGTCCACTCCCAACTGTCTGGCAATGACCAGAGCAACGATAGGCGCCAAACTCGATTATTGCAATGCTATCCTAGCTGGCACCTCCTCCAAAAACATTGACATACTGCAAACCACACAATACAATGCCCTAAGAGCCGCTATGAGCATCCCTAGAAGAGACCATATATCGCATGCCAGACAAGCAGCACGGTTGTTACAGGTCAAAGACCGCATTACTCTCAAAATCCTCACTATCACACACAGATGCATCAGCAACACTGCTCCCACATATCTATCTGAAGCTATATCAAGAACCGCCTCCACGCGCCCTCCCAGAACTCAGTTCACCAACCAGTTACACATACCACGCTTTGAGAGCTACAGCTGGAGGACTAGGGTTTTCTTACATTGTGCCGAAACTATGGAACTCACTCCCTGCCACCCTCAGAGCTGAAACTTCCATCTCTGTCTTCCGCAATAACCTCAAGACCACTCTCCTTAACTAACACTGCTACCACGTCCTCTGTTCCTAACATGTATATTGTAATATAAACACATATGTAATATAATTAGAATGTAATCTTTGTATATATTTTGTATCCCTGCTCTACTCGCACTACAAATGTAATACCACTGTTCTCAAACTGCTCACTATCTAACAAATGTCGACTTCATATTTTCTGTAACTAAGCATTGTCTTGTAACAAGTGCCACGATGCCCACGGGCTGTTGTGTGCTATATAAATACGAATAAAACAAACAATAAAACAAGGGTTCATCTGGCATAACACTAGGAATCGGGTAGCCCTATGGAAATTACAAAACCCACACGATCGGGCAGGTATTAAACTACCCAATTTTGAGGTGTACTTCCTAGCGGGCCAATTGCAATATGTAGCTAGATGGCTTTCTGATGACACCACATCAGAGTCCAGACTATTGAGGGCGGAATGTACACCATATTTTCCTGAATGAATGGATGTGGGTACCGGAGCCACCGAAAAGTAGGAGAGCAGCATTACTGACCCTGGGAAAGAATATCTGGCATAGGACCTGTGCAATGCTGGGAAGCCGGACACCGTGCTCCCCGCAGTTCCCTCTGGTGACACTGTAGGGGATAGACGACCAACTGAGACGCTCCATAAGGGAACACTGGGACCCGGTGGGGGTGACAACAATAGGGGATGTGCGGCAAGGAGGTGGCAGAATAGAGTTTGATAGCTTAAGAGAGGACACAGGCCTACATAGCGGGCAGTATATCACGTATGTGAGGCTGATGGCAACGCTAAAAAAGACGTGGTCAGAAGTAGAACTGGCCCAGCAGCCAGACAAGGCCATAGAAATGTTCCAAGCAGTGTCAGACGGTGGTCATAAGGTCTCCAGAATTTACAAAACATTGATGTCTAAAGTGGGAAAATAGGTGGCTCAGACGAGGCGAGACTGGGAAGAGGAAAGTGGGGAGACCATAAATGATGGTCTATGGGAAAGAGTGCAAGGGTACCACAAAAAAGTGTTGAACGCCCGATTACAACAGATTCAACTGTATATCACTCATAGAGCATATATGAACCCCAAGAGAATTGCTAAGTTTGCAAATGCGGCTACACAGCGATGCCTGAAATGTGGGGTAGAAAATGGCAGGATGGTACACATGTTTTGGGCTTGTCCCGAAATAGCGAGATATTGGAGGGAAATAGCAGACCGACTCACTACCAAATGGATTGAACTGGTGGTAGACTCCTTGTGGGCATGTATGGTGGGGGGCATCCCTAGACCGCGCAAACTCAAGCATGTGTGCAAGCTCAAAGATCTGGCCTATATTTTAGCGAAATGAAGGATAGCCATGGGATGGAAAGCTCAGGCAAGACCCAATGTAGATACCTGGTGGAGGGACCTCCTGCAGTGGGCCGAGGCTGAAACGGTGGTCTGGAGGGAGGCAGCATGTAGAAACACCCAACACCTGTGAATATACTATCCCTCCATTCTCTTTCACGCACTAAACTGAAGATGAAGTATTCAAAATCATTCAGGACCTCAAAGCCACATCTTGTCCAGCAGATGACTATCCCACCAGCATTGTTAAGGAGTCCTTAGAGACCCAGGTACCATGGATTACCAAACTGGTTAACCTCTCCTTTGATGAGGGTCTGGTGCCGGACCTGCTAAAGTCAGCATGGATCACTCCTCTACTGAAAAAAGGCCTTGACCCAGCCAACAGTGACAATTACATACCCATAACTAACGTGCCCTATATTCTCAAGATACTTGACAAACTGACCTACTTACAGCTACAGGCCCATGTTGAAAAATACGACATCTTGGGTACCCGTCAGTCGGGATATAGAGCTTGTCACGGAACTGAGACAGCTATGCTGGATCTCAAATTTACACTTGCTAGCATAGCTGACAAAAACCAAGCTGCTCTGCTCATGCTATTGGACCTATCCGCAGCCTTTGACCTAGTTGATCGTAGCTTACTAGTGTCAAGGCTCAGAGAGGTCGCCAATTGCTCTGCAATTGCATCCAAATGGATCGCTTCCTTTCTGGGTCCCAGAATTGTAAGGGTTTGCGTGGGTGATAAACAATCTTCTCCTATCTCTCAGACATGTGGAGTCCCTCAGGGCTCCTGCCTGTCGCCGCTGCTCTTCAACCTTTACATCCGGCCCCTTCTCGATCTTTTGAACAAACTAGGAGTGCATTATACGAATTACGCTGATGACACTCAGGTTGTTATTCAGTTGAGTGGCTCATACAGCAGCGATTCGGAAACCATTAACCGAATATATAAGGCCATACAAGATTGGATGGCTTGTAATTCTCTTGCTTTTAATGATAAAAAGACTGAACTCATTGTGGTAGCTAAAAACATCCGTGCAAAACTTGATCCTAACTACGCCTCTTTCCATATTGCCAAAAACACCATCATAGTTCAAAAGAAAGTCAAAACCTTAGGGGGTAGTATTTGATGAAGAACCATGAAATCCCATATTTCTAGTATTAAATCTAGTTGTGGTGCTATAAACAAGAGAATTAGATATATTCGACCATTCATATCAGAAGGGTACTGTGCTCTATTGTCCACTGCATTGATAAATTCAAGATTGGACTATTGTAACAGCCTCCTGGCGGGCACCACAGCCTCTAACATCCAATCCTTACAAGTGGCACAGAACAATTCCGTGCGTGATATTTTCAATCAGTCACATCGCACACACATCTCTACTTTTAGGAAAAAACTCCACTGGCTACCCGTCAAACACTGCATAACGCATAAGATGCTTACTACGACCCATAAATGCCTCAGTCTTAGCGGCCCAACCTATATGTCATCCTGTATAGGCATCAAACCTAACGTGAGGAACCTTCGCTCTTCTTCTGCGGTCACTCTCAATTATCCTAAATTTAGGACAGCCAAATTTGGGGGTACTACATTGGATGCTCAGGGTCCCCTTTTATGGAACACACTTCCAGCTGGCATACGGCAGATCCAGAGCTATACAGCGCTCTAATGTGCCGAAAAGACTCACTTATTTAACCTGGAATAATCTCCTGACTCGCTTCTCCATCTGCCTCTTATGCTTGTTTGTCTTTGTCTTGTTCTTGTTTTTTGTGCGCCCTGAGGCCCACAGGCATGTTGACGCGTTACAAAAATTGAAATAAATAAATAAGGGGTGAAGAGGAAGCAGAAACATTGATGGCATGGCAGCATTTGATTGCATCACTGACGGGCCTGGGACCTGAAGAACTAGACACGCATAGCTCCCTGGATTAAGGAGAAGAGGAGACAGTTGTGGACTAGTGGACAGTGCTGGCCCTTTATAGAGACTTAAAAGGGGGCAGGGGATGAAAAGGTGGGGTGTTGGGGTTTGAGTAGTTTATGCACCATGTTTAAGTGCACTGTTTATTTGTTATGAAACTAATAAAATGTTTACAAAAAAAACATTCCCAGCTAGTAGGGACCCCTCCCGGACCTGGGACACACACCCCAGAAGGTGGATAAGACAGGGAGGAAACTCAAGACCCTCCGATCTCACTAACCGACTTGATGAGAACGATTGGCGATTTGAGGACATCTCTGGAACGGAAAATTGGATGACTATCCGCAGAAGTGTCCTTCCTTCACCAAGACCTACACAACCTGTCGTCCAGAGTCGAGGAATCTGAACAAAGGATATCAGAAACGGAAGACAAAGTTCGGTAACTAGAGCAACAACTAGCAGCTATCTCCAAGAAAGCTGACCAACTCGAATACTGTGCAGAAGACAGTGAAGGAAGGGGCGCGTCGCAACAATCTGAGGATTCTTGGGATTCCAGAAAAGGAGAAGGGCCCCAGCGTTGAACTCTTCCTAGAAGACTGGCTGGCTCATATTTTCACCCCCAAAAACTGTCTAAATTCTTCTCCATCGGACAAGCGCATAGAGTTCCCACTGGGCGACCCACCCCCGGAGCCCCGCCAAGAACGGTTATTGCACGCCTTTTAAACTTCTGAGACCGGGACGCGATCCTCCAGATGGCCCGAGCCTCGGGCCCAATCACATACGACGGATACTGCATTGGGTTCTATCCACACTACACCAAGGAGGTCCGAAGGGCCCGCCAATCTTTCGACTCTGTGAAGAAGAAACTCCAATCCTTGTCAATCAA
This sequence comes from Ambystoma mexicanum, assembly GCF_040938575.1. Taxonomy (NCBI): domain Eukaryota; kingdom Metazoa; phylum Chordata; class Amphibia; order Caudata; family Ambystomatidae; genus Ambystoma; species Ambystoma mexicanum. The sequence goes on from NC_090933.1 coordinate 398,258,977, forward strand.
ATATGCTCTTTTCTTCCCTGCATTACTTAAAGTCCATCACGAGGGCGGCACCCACCTGTTCTACACTCCTAAAGACGCATGGGAATGGCTCGAAACACAAATCCTCAATGGGCCCGACATTCGCCTCCTAGACCACCTGGACAGAAACCCAGGTCCAAACAGCCCTCACCCTCCTCAACCCCCGCGGGCCCGGAAACCGAAATGGCACTGCACCCTGACGAGAGCACCACAGAGAATGGATGAAGCCTCCACACTGCAACGACTGAGCTGCAACATAACTCCACAGGAGGCCTGACTCCGTGGCCGCCGCCCTCCATGTGGTAAATCTACCACCTCAGTCCAGGTTATCCCGAAGAAGTTTTATAGTTTAGGGTTTAATATTTGGCCGACAGGTGCTTCCAGTTGGGGGGGGGGGAGAGGAGTACAGGGTGGGGGGAGTTCTATGGGTGTTGGCAACCAGAACCACAGAACAAGAAGGCAAGACATCCATCCCTCCCGGCGCAGGAAGCACAAACACCCCACCCGCTGGCACTGGGATACCCATAATACCCTGGTTCAAGTTATACAGTTACATGGCAGTCTCCAGACAACCCCTTGCAAGAGATATATCCGGATAGTCCAGGGTCACACTACATACCCACTGGCAGCGATGGACCCAGGTGCTGGAGACACCTAACAGAGAAAGGGAGGTCACAATGCAAGGACCAGGAGGCCACTAAGACACAAGATCCTCTTTGATGCCTCAAAACGTGACCTACGCGATTAGGATAAACACCGATAAACTGTCCCTACTGACCTGGAACGTCAACGGCCTTGGTTCCTGCGTCAAACGCAGACTGGTGCTCCAATACCTCAACTGATAGTCACCAGATATAGCCTTCCTCACAGAAAACCACTTGATCGGAACCGACAACGGCTTCTTCAAAAGGTCCAATTACCCGAATACATACCAAGCTGGGTTCACAAAAGGTCACAGGCACGATGATACTCATCCACAAACGGGTACCCCTATAGGTCAGGAAAGTACGGACCGACCCCCGTGGCCGATTTGTAGTGCTACTCGCTGACATCTGGGGAGAACGATGGGGGCCTTATCGCGGCCTATGCTCCTCCAACACTCACGAAGGAATTCCATGGCGAACTACAGGACATTCTATTGGCGGAAGAAGCAGACCTGTGGGCCCTAAGGCTAGACTTCAACGAAGTTATGGAAGTCATTGTTGATAGATCTCATAGGAGACCCGGAACTCGACAAGCCCCGACCGCTCTGTACACTTTTTCTGAGACACTGGGATTGTCTGACACCTGGCGAACACTGCATGATACCGATGCCAGATTTTCGTTCTACTCCAGTGCACACAAAACATTCTCGAGAATTGACTATGCCTTCATCCCCCGCAACATGTCCCACAGACTCGTATCTGCTGAGTTTCTGGCAAGAGGCATCTCGGACCACTCCCCGCTCCTTATAACCATGAAGAGCGCTTGCCACAACCCAGACACCACCTGGCGCCGGAACACATCACCTGAGGCTTCCCGAAATTGCCAAAGAACTAGAGAAAAAGACCACGGAATACTTTGAAATAAACGAAGGCTCAGTGGAAGCCCAATCTCGAAATGGGAAGCATATAAAACAGTCCTTCGTGGTGAAGCCATCTCCACGGTGTTGGACCACCGCAAACAATACACCCAAAAGATCATAGACGCCGAAAGACGGGTGTCTGAGTGTAAGGAGCAAGTCCTGGTGCATGGAACCAAAATCACACAGGCGGCCCTGATAACGGCACACAAAGCCCTCAGTAACGTAGCCCTACATAATGCACAGACAGCTCACCGGCTAGTTCGGAGCCAAATCTACGAGAGAGGGGACAAGGCAAATAAAACCCTGGCTTGGCTGGAGAGACGCGAACAAAGTAAAGGGTATGTGCGGACCATCCGATCGCCCGAGGGCGAACTACTAACTGCAGACTCCAACATAGTAGAAGCATTTGCTACCTACTACGAGAAACTCTACGCCCCACCCATAATGAACCCTACACCCGCTCCCTCTAAATTTCTCGACCAGATTGAGGTCCCGAGACTCTCAGCACAACAAGCAGACCCCCTAGACGCCAAAATCATGGAAAATGAAGTGCCAGATGCGCTTGCACAGCTTCAAACCGGAAAGACCCTGGGGCCCAATAGTTTCCCAGTGGAGACATGGAAATGCCTCGGCAGCACACTAACAGGACATATGCACTGCATGTTTCTCCGTTGTAAAGAACAGGGTGCCCTCCCCCTAGACCTCAGAAGAGCATGCATAGTGGTCGACCTAAAGCCGCGAAACCTCCAGAAGTATGTGCCTCTTATCGACCCATCTCGCTGATCAACTGAGAGGCCAAAGTCCTTGCCCGGGTACTGGATATTAGGCTGCTCAAGGTGATCGTGTCCCTCGTCCATCCAAATCAATGTGGGTTCATGCCCAACAGGTCCACCCGCATGAATCTACGCAGAGTCCAACTTGCCCTCAACAGTGTCCTGGAGATCCCGTGCCCACTAGCCATGCTGACGGTTGACTTCGAAAAAGCATTTGACTCGGTCGGGTGGGAGGCCCCGTGGGAAATCATGGCCCGGATGAATTTTTGGCGAGACTTCATGTCCTGGGTTAGACTCCTATACGCATCACCAGAGGCAACTGTGAGGGTGAACGGCAAGTCTTCTAGACTGTTTCCACTGGGCCGCGGAACAAGACAGGGCTGCCCTTTCGCCCCTCTCCTATTCTTGCTAGCTATCGAGCCACTAGCAATTAAACTCTGAACGGATAAAAACTGGTCTCGATTCACCTGGCCATGGGGAGGAGAAGACCGGCTGTCGCTATATGCAGACAACGTCCTCATATATCTTAGCAACCCTGTCACCTCCTGTCCGATAGTGTCCCATACCCTCAAGGAATACCAAAACATTGCCGGCCTGAAGGTAAACGATCAAAAAACTATTTACTTCCCGATCCAGGGACTTGCCCCTACCACGTCTCCATTTGAGAGTTCACATACCTAGGCATACGCATTGGCCCAACCCTAGATAGCTTCCTCCAGCTCAACCTACAACCTGTACTAGACAGATTTAGCAAGGACGTCTCCTGCTGGCAATCACTCCCCCTATCATCAATGGGCAGGGCAGCTCGGTTTAAGATGACACTCCCAAGACTCCTATACGTCCTACAAAATGCTCCACTTCCCATCTCTCACGAAACCTTTGCACTCATAGACAGGAACTTGCGCACACTGCTTTGGGAGGGAAACAACCCAGAATCGCTCTGAAAACTCTCCAATGCTCAGAATGGGAGGGAGGCATCGGACTACCATGCATGCTCACATACTATTTAGCAACACAGACAGGGGTGGTAAATGAATGGTTACATGCCGAAGCCACACTACCAAATATCCGCATTGAGACAGAGGCTATGTACCCCGTACCACCCCTCCAGGCCCTATACACTGACAACAATCGAACATCAAAAATGCCAAGAATGTCACTTCATATCCGCCATGCCTGGAGGGAAGCACACAAACACATTCGCTGGGGAGCAAAACCAACACTAGCCCAACCCATATGGTACAACACACACCTCCCAGAAATACAGAGAATGGGCTGTTTTGAGAGTTGGGAAAAGCGGGGGATAACACTGGCACACGTGTTCCAAGAGGGACGCCTACTATAGTTTGATACCCTGAACGCCAATTTAGTCTGACACCTATGGGACCAGTTTCGACATGTACAGTTTGCTCATGCCATACACACCCAGTTCCCAGACAAACACTATACCTCTCTGCTCCCCCCTGGAGACATACTCCCCGCAACGTATTTCCTCCAAAGTCACCTCCACGCTTTACCAAGCCCTTAACACTTTCGGAACTAAAAAGCTTACTAAATTGAGAGATGAGAAAGGGATCTGGGTGATCGGGAACCGGAAGACTGGGTAGACGCATTAATGTTTCCCTGAGAGATAGGTGTCGAAGCCAAACTAAGACTGATGCATCTCACAATACTTCACTGCTCTTACTACCCTCGCACAGCCCTCACCAAATGGGGAGGGGCCGGAGATGAGACATGTCTCCGATGTAAACGGGAGACGGGCACCTTTTTCCACATGATCTGGGACTGCAAGGTGCTACAAGCCTTCTGGAACAAGTGCATTAACATGATTTCCAACATAATAGGATCACCAATTCTGAAAGACGCCAAAATTACACTCTTAGGAGGAATCTGGAGCGAGGTCGACCTCACTAAACATGAAAAGTTGCTCCTGGCGGTGGCATTGGGAGCAGGGAAACGGCTGATTGCTGCAACCTGGGGCTCGACAGACCCACTATGCTTGAACCGTTGGATCAATGAAGTAAGTAGGTGCGCATCTATGGAACGCCGCATCTACAATGCGAGAGGCTGCCCCCAATAATTCTAAAATATGTGGGGGAAATGGCTTGACATATACTGAGATCCCCCATTACCCTTTTGCCCTCCCCCCCTCTCTCCTTACCCATGAACACAGTACACAATCAGAACTGCCACCCGTTTCTGTCTGTCGGAGATACCCAAGGTACCCCTATGTCCTCACTGCCTCTTATTGTCAATACTGCCATAACTTTCTGCTGAATGCCTATGTTTGTTTTGTTGTATAAACCCAAATAAACAGTTATAAAAAAAAAAAAAAGAAATCCCAGCTAGAATTAGAGTCCCTACATTACCCAATTCATACCAGGACAACAGGATTTCAGGCAACTTATCAAACATGACCACTTGCTTTAACGGTTATCGAGAAGCCACCCTCAACACAGGGAGTTATTTCCCTCCCACTGAAGGTGTGACGCAACAAACAGTTTAACATATTTGTTTATTCAGCCCTACTTCAGACACATATCAAGCCCCTTGGATCTTCCCCCCAGACCCCCCACCCGAGCTAACTATGAGCCAAAAATCAGGCCAATGTACAGGAAAAAATATTTGAATTTATTTAAATTAAAAGTAATAGAAATTCACCTGAAAATGTCAAACACCACTTTATCCGTGGCAAACACAAACTTCTCTCGCCATAAATAAATCACAAAAGTGAGTTGAAAATAGCACAAATCACAGTTTTTGTCATTACCGGATGTTGGTTTCCACCGGTTTTCTCCACGGCAGGGTGTAAATACTGGAAACAGAACCAAAGACTAGAGCCCTGAGGTTCTGTCAGAACACTATTGGGTCCCCAGTCTGAGGCTCGATCCACAGCAGTCAACAGTGAGAAGCTTTATCTTTAGGTATCTGGCTTGGATTAGGTTGTCCTATAACAGAAAGTTTCGATTTAGAACTCTGTTTTCTGTCTTTATTCTTCCCCTCCCTCAGCCAGCCCTTTGTGACATACTTGCAGTATCAGTGTGTGGATCTATTTTAGGAAGACTGGACGAAAAAAGAAGGGATCATAGGTGGGAATCACTTGGAGGGGGAGCATGGAATAGAAAGGTAACAATATAGGCAAGCTCTATTAGGGTGTGAAAGGAAAGCTAATGGTCTCCCTTAGGCAAAGTTTGAATGCAGAACACTACAAGCAACTATGACTACAGGTATAGGCATCCCAACCTTTGGTATAAGCTTGTACTACACAGTTTTGATAGCGTGTTGAGCAGCCAGGCTTATCTCAAGAGGGGAAATGTGAGCTGTAGTGGAGTTGCACAAAGATTCACAGTTACAGGTATTTAAATAAACTCTTACACCCAAGGGTTCTTGCATAAACAATTATTAATTTATCAGTCAGTTATAGAGCATTCTTTAGAAGGAAGCAATTGAAATGAGGATGTGCACATACCATCAAAGAGGAATAAATGGTTTTATTGAGTGTACAATTAGGCCCACCGGCTCTGTGCCAACACTATATACAGTTATAACAAAATCAACATTCCTTTTCAGCATTGTTCCCTTCAAATTCTGTGTTCTGTGTTCTATACTCATAAGAGGTATGAGTACAGAACACAGAACCCAGTACAAGATTCCACAGTGTAATGCACAGAGATCCGATGTAATGCACAGTAAGATATTACACACCTCCCTTCCTTATATACATAAATGACAACCATTACAATGGATCTACACTGGGATAGTCCTTAAAATATCCAAAATTATGATGTACCTACAAACATAAAAATTATCAAACACGGAAACAGAAGTTCTCAGTTCACATAGTCCTTCAGATATGCAGTTTTCCACACATGCGTTTGATGCGTATATCGCTCTCCTCCTATTAGTCTATTAGACTTCCCAATATTACTTTCTTCCCCAGAATACACATTTCTGTCATTTGATTCTGAATTATAAGACCTCCTATCATAAATTTTGCACAACCTGTATTCCAGACCCTACCATCTGCTACTTTGACAGATCCATGAAATCTCCTCACAACGTGGGTAGCTTCTGACCCTTTTGGAATGACCACCTATTGAAACCTGGGGAAACTTAATACGAACCCAGTCACCCACTTTCACATCACATCTCTTTACTGCTTTCCTGGCATCAAAATATCATTTATTCCTCCTCTTTGTGTGCAGTATTTTCTTTTCAACCTTTGCAAAATTAACATTCTTTAGTTGGGCTCTACCCAACCAAGGAGGACACACTCTGGTGTTAGGCTTCCTACCCGCAGCATCTCAAACGGTGATATACCCTTGGTGGAATGTGGAGTGTACCTGTGAGCCTCAACGGTCTCCTCCACAACTTTCTTCCAATCCCCATTACTTGCTAAAGCCCCTCTAATGCTGTTTTTCTATCACTTTATTAAACCTTTCGACAATCCCATTGGTCTGAAGGTGATATAGGGAACTTGTTTTATGTTCAACCCCATTTTGCTTGAGAAATAATTTAATTTCCTCAGACACAAGTTGTACACCATTATCTGTAACTAGTGTGGTGGGATAACCTTCCCTTTTAAAAATTGCATCCATAAAACAAATGATGTCTGTTGAACATATATTCTTTACCCATTTGGTCTCAACCCATCTGGACAACATGTCAATTAGTACAATGCAATACTTGCAAGTTCCTTCACTTTTCACTGGACCCACAATGTCCAAACCTACCCGTCCTCACGGTATACTAGGTATTGACATGATGGTCATTGGTTTTTGACATATAACCTTTGGCAGAATGCTCACACACACAACAATCTCTTATACATCTCTCAACCTCTAAGTCCATGCCCGGCCACCAATAATCTTGCCTGACTAGTTGTTTTGTCTTTGTCATTCCTTGGTGACCGTCATGTGCCAATTGCAAAATCTTCCCTCTCACTCCTACAGGTGGAAAAACGTTATCACTTCTCATAACTAAATTATTTTTGACAGACATATTTTTGATGAGTTGCATAACAGCCTCTGGAATTTCTCCCTTCCTAATCTCTTTACCTTTCACACCATTAAAAAGCTGCCCTTTGACCTTCTCTAAAGTCTCATCAGATAACCTTGCTTGTGACCATTTGTCAGAAACAATCTCTTGATTGACATACACAATCTGTTCATCATCATTCACATCCACATTACTATTGTCAACTATATTGGTTAATCTGGATAGACAATCAGCAGATTTGTTCTTGACTGCGGGTACATGCTTCACTTCCCAATTGTATTCTTGCAGTCCTGCCGCCCATTTCCTAATTCTAGATGACACCTCATCTAATCCTTTTGTCATTAGAATATCTTTAAGTGGTTTATGATCTGAACTCACCACAAACTTTGTACCCCAAATAAATGTGCAAAACTTTTCAATAGACCATTTAACGGCTAACAGTTCCTTCTCAATTGTGGAGTAGTTACATTCTGCTTCCCTCAAAACCCTTGAAACAAATGCAATGCGGTATTCCACACCACCTTCAGATTGTGACAAAACACCACCCAGACCTGGATTACTGGCATCAGTAGTGATGAAACTTTACTTGTTCTGGTCGAATGACTTTTAACATTACTTAACTCACACTGTTCGTCCCATTCAAACGTCGCATTCGTTTTTTACCAGTTTCCTCATATTAAATGTTTTCCTTGCCAAATCTGGAATGCAACGGGCATAATACTCTGCCATGCCCAAGAATGAAACTAAATTATCTTTACTTGTGGGACTAGGAAAACTGATGATAGGTTCACCAATTCAATTTTCAGTTTGATGCCTCCATACGAAATCTCATTGCCTAGGTACTGTATACTGGGCCTGTTGAACTTGCATTTGTCCCCGCTAAGAGTGAGGCCTGCTTCTTTGAAAATGTCTAAAACCATGTGAACTCTACTGTCAGGTTCTAATCTGCTCTTTCCATCCACTAAAACATCATCCTGGAAACATAGACCTCTGTCCATGTGATGGAAAAGCTGATGCATTATCCTTTGAAAAACAGAAGAAGCAGATTTGAGACCGAAAGGCATCCATTTACATTGGAATAACCCCTCAGTGGTAGTGAAAGCTGTGATATTCTTAGAACTGGGGTGCAATTCTATCTAGTGATATGCAGACGTCAAGTCCAATGTACTCATTACCTTGGCACCTTTGTACCCAACATTTCTGTTATGTTGAGCAGTGGATGTATGTCTGGGATCACACATCTGCTCACCCATCTAAGGTCTATACACAATCTCGGTTTCCCATTTGGCTTGTGTACGATTACCAGAGGTGACACCCATTCTGACGACTCCACTCCATCTATCACCCCTTGTGCCTCCATCTTCTCCAGCTCTTTCTTTACTGCAGATCTTATGGTCAAAGGAACAGGTCTAACTTTTTTAACAACTGGAATAGCATCATCTCTCATTCGAATTTTATGATGGACATTTTTTAAAGAGCCCAGTTCCTCACGAAATAGTGTTGCTCAAACAACACTAGACTTTTGTCTTGCTTCACTGCACATACAGTCTCCTCAGCACTGGGATCCAGTTTAATCTTCAGTCTCCTTTGATGTGACCAGCTGAGCAAAGGTAGCTTTCCCTTCTTTGAGAAATAAACCTTCCCTTCTGCTGTTCGATCCTTAAATTTAAGAACAGACCAAAACCAACCTTCAAGCTCTATGCGCCTGTCACCATAGGCAACAGGTCTGACGATATCAACTTCCTTTAAATTGATACTGGTCTTAAAATGCTCTTCAAATAGCACCATGGGCAGAAGTGTGTATTTGGCTCTAGAATCGATGACCATGTTGAGGTCAACACCATTCACTCGTATCTTGCCATTGGTTTCTCTAAATCTGCATCGTTATCCTCAATCTCATTGACATTAGAGTTCTCTATGGAGAAAGTACATTCTTCCATTTCATCGCATAATTCCTCCATGCATTCAATATTCTCCTGCCTTGTCCTGCAACAATTGGTGAAATGTCCTTTCCTATTGCACCTCTTGCACATCTCATTTATAGCAGGACAATTTTCGCAACTCGCTAAATGCTGTGTGCTGTTACATCAATAGCATCTCCTGCGATTTTGTAATTCTTTCCTTTCCTTGAATCCTGTTCCTTTCTTTTTTTCATGTGCTGCATTCTTCCCAAATTGTCTTTCTGTCAGGGTTTTTACTTTGAACTAACAAGACATTGGGATTTTGAACTGTTTCCACTTTTTTATCATTTGCTTCTGTCCTCTTCGCAAGTTCTCTCACACACTTACTAGTGTGTTCTACCTCTTTTGCAACTCTAAGAACGTCTTCCAGCGATGGATTGCTTTTAGACCATAGCACCTCCCTTACTTTACTGTAACAACATTCTAACATAAACTGGTCTCGCAGTCTCATCTAAATTGATGCCGAATTCACACGAGGTTGCCAAACCCCTCAAAACTGTAATGTATTGTTCTACTGACTCTCCAGATTCTTGCTTTCTCTTGTCGAAGTGATACCTCTTAAGAACAATGCTCACTGACTGAATGTAAGTCCAACATCCGAACACATTTTTCATATTCTGTGAGTCCATCTGCCTGCTCATCCGACAGAACAGGCAAGTTTTTAAACTGCTCCTGTCCATAGTTGCCATGTATGAGAGGCTCTTCATTCTCTCATTAGCAAAATTCAAACCATGGGCCGCTAGAACATAGTGCTCAAAACGCTTCTTCCACCTTTTCCATGGTAATACAGGCTCTCCTTTCGTGTCCAAAAAATGTGGGGGCGGTATTCCTTGCATTGCTGACTTGATCATTGTTACAGGCTGGCTTTAGTTATGGATATTATGCTCTTTGGTGTACATGATTGTTACCAACTCTTCCTTGTATGTGCAAAAATAAATATGTTTAAATGCAGCAATAGACCTACTCTTTATCACTTTATTTTATTATAGTCAGCTATTGGAAATGAATGACAGTGTTTGAGAAATATTCTTGTAACTGAAATGCAAACTTGGAGTAATGCTGCCTTGCACACTTTGTCACCTGCAATAGTCACACTGTAGTTGTAATTTGTTTGGCACCATCACAGGGCTACTACAAACTCATTCCATGCTGTTTTAGTAGTAACGTAGCACTCATATAACATTGGACTCCGATTTGCTGCTCCGTAACAGCGTTGCTAAGCAGCTGGTCTGGCTGTAAACAAAATGGCAGCATGTAATTCAACGCTGGTAGGTCCTTTTATCAAATGCGTGCGTTGCGTTGCTGTGTAACGACACACCGCAATTGCGCTCTTAGGCCCCTTCCTCTGATGCGTGCGCACGTGTCCCTCGTAACTGCAGATGCAGGTCAGCTCGCGCTATGCTGGTAAGTAGATGGGGCAATTTGAATGATGCAGGTTTTGAATGATGCGGTTTGCGAACGCCCAATTCCTTCTTACACCGTTACTGATCCTTACTTTAAATTAGTGGGTAATTGGCCTCAAAACACCACACATAGGTTGAGGTGGGAACACAACCCTTTCAGCAGTGGTTTGCAGCAGGGGAACACTTACTTGTCTGTCTTTTCTTCTTATTGTCAGTTTGTCTCTCCAATGCTCTGAGTGTCCAGGGAGAACACTGACACCGGCGTGCACCGCAGTTCTGCTCTCTGCACTCGGTTCCCAGGAAACAGGGCTGTTTCCCTTATCCAAAGTCAATGCTCATAAAGTCTGAAACCGGGTCACTGGCTCAGTCGTGGGATGAATTCTCTGAGTTTGGTCGGCTACTCGGTGGGCTGCCGATCAATATCCCATCCTCGTCGCCATTGAAATGAAGATGTGCACATACCATCAAAGAGGAATAACTGGTTTTATTGAGTGCACAATTGTGCCCACCAGCTCTGCCAGCACTACATACAGTTATAACAAAATCAACATTAATTTCCAGCATCGTTCCTTTCACATTCTATGTTCTGTCTTCTATGCTCATAAGAGGTATGAGTACAGAACACAGAACCCAGTACAAGATTCCAAAGTGCAATGCAGAGAGATCAGATGTAATGCACAGTAAGATGTTACAGCAATATACTAGTCACACACAGATACACTTAAATACTGTACACTCTGAGTTTCTGAATCAGACAAGACCCTTTTGGGATGACCCACAGACACAACCTACACCCACAGGTGACTTCAATAAAAAGGGTGCTGGAAACATTAATATCTTACTGTTGGCATTCAGAACACTCTTAAAAGTTGGTAAAAGGCAAAGGTTATTAGAACACAAGAGATCACCAATATTCTTAAGCAGGGCAAATACTTTCAGATCCTCTTAAAAGAGTCATACAATTCAATAGGCTAAGCCAAAGTCAATAGGCAAAATTCTTTGTATAGGATGCAGCACTTCAGGTAAGTAAATGGAAAGGTCTTTGCACAAGTTCTTAGGAGTCTTTGATAAAAGGAAGAATCAAATGTAGGGCCACAAGCTGATTAGACTTGTGAGTTGCAGAAGTTACAAGCACTTCCACAGTAAGAGGTAAGTTCTCTTAGAGTTGTTTTACAGTACCTTGGTAAAGAGGAAAAGATGCAGCAGATGACTTCTGTTTCTGTGCAGCTCTGCAGATCTCAGTGTTCCTGGGACTCAGCCGTGAGGACAAGAGGGAGGACGTCTGGGGGACTCCTGAAATGCACTGGGACTGTTAAAACTTGCAACCGGCAAACTTCACTTTCAGTGGCTGTTTCGCGTTTTAGCTTCTTGCGGCTACCGCAAATAGCAACAACGCGGTTCCTGGCTGTCAAGGTGGACTTTCCTTGCTTCTGGGGTCCCGCACTCTGTTGAGGGGTCTCAGACTTGGTCAGTCCTGCTTTGTGGGAGTCCGGAGGATCTTTTAAAAGCTTCAGGCCAGCTTAAAAGCAACGCAATCAATCTGGTGTTCCTCTCCTGGCTATTCGGTTTCCTGCAGCAACTCTGAGGAAATTCAACCAGCTCCAAGATGGATGTCCAGGTGGCTTACCTTAGAGTTGATTGATCCCACCAACTCAAAGGGAGAAGTCGTCCTTGCAGGGGGCTTCTCTGTCGATACGAACTTGGCAAGTTAGCACTACAGTAGGGCTTCACCGGGCAAACCAACGGTCAAAGAGTTGCAGCAGGCATCCTCTTCAAGCTCTTCTTCGGTTCCTTCGTCCAGTGGTCGACTCTGCCTTCCAAGCCAAAAGTCTCGCCTTTTATTCAATTCTCTCCCATTCATTCCAGCCTAGTTGTCACTCGCCCTCGACAGTCAGCCAGCCAATCACCACAGAGTGCATTTGGGTCTCCTAGGAGACTAAGCACAGGGACTTTTGGGCACCTCCCACACTTCCTGCCTACCCCAGACACTCTGAAGCCAGAGGCGGGTTTCACTCAGAAACCCTGCCAAAGGCGAAATGAACAAAGAGACCAAACCTGGTTTGGCGCGCAGAGAAACTCTCTAGAGAAACCTTTTCACAAAGAGATGGCGAAAAAAAGAAGACCGGGGGCATTTTTCTCAAAGATGGCTTTGCACCATTTTGAAAAAGATGGCTCCGGCGGTTGCTTTACCGAAGCCGAGAACAGTCGCGGTAAATGCAAACCACGGTAGTTCAAAACAAAACCACTGCTACCAGCCATTCAGTGAGGAAAGGGTAACATAAAATATGTTACATAAGAAGCAAGACAAAGGGGATACTATGTTACCCCTCCAGCACTCTATTGTAAGATAGTGTGTGCTGGGTCTAGAAAGTTACAATGCTAAGTAAAGTCAATTTCACTTTACTGCTCTGGGAAACAGTAGTTTATCCCAGAGAAGGTATTTAAACCGTGGGAATCTGGAAGACTTCCCTGTGTCACTGCACTGAAGGTGCTTCGGGACATAATTGTAAAAGATGATGCCTATGGAGTTTTTAAACCTCATAACCAAAAGAAACACAGTGTAGAAAATCACATTAAAATACATGAGAGAGTGGGGAAAAAGGGTCTCACTCTCCCCAGGTTAAAAAATCAAGTCCTCAAAATCCAGCAAAGTTGCTGGGGGTCTCTAAGGTGGAGGGAATTAGCACATTTCTGAGAATTCTCCCCAACAGTCTCTCCATGAGAACTAGGTAAGCGTCTCCTTACTGTACCTATCTAGTCAAATAACTTACTTGAATAATCCAGGACTGAGAGTGGGATCTTGGTCTAGCATGCAGCATGAAGACAAAGTGCTCCATGAGAACAGCAAGGCATGGAGTCCACTTGAGAAGTTGATTGGATGACCATTTCCCTATGTGTCCAATCTTTATAATTGTGAGCTGGAAGTACCTCAAGGACTTCCGGGTCGTTAGAGGGATTTTGGCATGGAAGTTCTGTTCCGAGCCTGGCGCTGTCCCTATATCCTCCATCTTGGGTATAGGTGCCAGGTTCCAGCACGCTGCGGTCGCTTCTGCATCTATGCCCCTTCAGGGAGGAGGTTGCTCTCTGCCCGCCACAACAACAATCATATCTCCCGAGTCTGGAGTGAGGAGCTCAGCACAGGAGGGAGTCTCCGCCTACATGTGTGGGCCCTTGTCACGTTTGGTCTGGGCCACTGCAGTGATTCCGGACTCAAGGTGTGTGAGTTGAGAGGGTGGTGAGAGGAAGAAATGTAGCTCTTGCTGTTACGCTCACCTGGCTCCCACAGGGGCGTCGGTCGGACCCGGACAGCTGCGGTTTCCACCCACGTGATGCGTAGTGCAGCGATGACTGACTGGATCTGCCCTCCTAATCTTGTCTGCTTAACCCGTAGAAATATTCTCCTGCAAGTGGAGAGATGGATTTAGCCACTTGTGGATTCAAGTGATGGCACCCCCACAGTCCTCCCCAACTAATCACCTCCGAAATGCCCTCACAGCAATCTCACCTTATATTCTTGAAAGATGAGCTCTCCATCCTGCGTGGATTTGCAGGGGCGCGTCGATTCCAGTTACTTCACTGGTTTGAAGGCTCGGGAGAGTTCCGGAGAGTATTGACTCTAAGGTTCCTGGTGAGGACCAGTAAGTATTAAGTTCATAGAGTTCAATATGTCCGATGTTCACTCTTGTTCCCCCCCTTCCTTTCTTGTCTTGCAGCTGGCTCGTGTAAAGATGCTCTTGGGGCAGCTGGTGGCGCTCAGATAAGAGTCTGTATTACCCGGCGCTGTCCAGTAAATGTTGCACGGGGAAAACGTGTTGTTTTGTCTCTCTTTACAGATGCGGCACGTGAAAATATGGAGAGTCACAAAAGGATGCCTACGGTGGTAAATCAGGTAAGTCTATGGTGGTAAGAATTATATTTGTAGGTTCCCTCGGCTCACCTTGGGGTTTTCTTTTGTCTCCTAGGTTCCGAAGTTCGGCGAAGAAATGATGGAGGCAGCGCCGACCCGAAGGATGCTGTGAAGACTGGCGAGTATGGCGTGGCGCTGCAGCTGGAAGTGCGGCGCGTGCAGAAATGATGTTCTTTACAGGTCCGGAGACAAGATGGATCCAGAATCAGGTGTGGAATAGAAATAAGTTCGTGTTCTAACCTTGTCCCTTTCTTTCCTCTTTGTTTTAGGAGCTCCGGATTCGAGGCGGGCGTGGCAGAAGACTGGATGCAGGCTGCAGGCACGGTGAGTGTTACGCTGCTGTATGCAGAATAACGTAAAGCGTGTGTTGCTGGTTGGGCGTGGTTTAAATAGCCTCAGAAGTAGTCCCAGGTAAGAAGTCCCTAGAACCACACCCGAGTAAAAAATAGTCCCTGTAGAAAAATAGTCCCTTTCAGGCTTCATGTTGCATTGGAGTCATTTGCAGCATGGTCTGCCTGAGGTAAGTAATGGCTATGAGCCTGGTGCCTTAGGCACCAGGACTGATTCCTACTATGAGCCTGGCGTCTAAGGTGCCAGCACTGAACCCAGATAGCCCCTAGCTGGGGCTGCTGAGGTTTTACTAAATGTCTAGATGCCTGCTCCCGGGGCTGATGGGCTTGGTCCTGATGCCTGGGGGTAGGCATCACGACACTTGTGGACCAATTAGTGCTTGTTTTCTCTGAGCCATTTCGAGGTCTTATGTTTGAAATTCTGAAAGGTTTGGTCTGCTCTCAGGAAGGAGGGGATGGAGTTCCAAAGTTGAGCTGCTTTGACTGGGAAGCTACTTCCTCCAGCTTTAGTCAGTTTGAACCTTGCTACAATTAGGGAGTTCGTTTTAGCGGTCCTGGTGTCATGGCTGGAGATTTCTCTGTTGAATTTCTCAATAAGGTACCTAGGAGCAGCGTTGTTCAGGCACTTGTGGATTAGCTAAAGGGTTTAAAGCAGAGGTCTTCAATCATGCCTGGGGGGGCGCGTGATGCCTTCCAAAAGAAAAGAAAACGAGTAATGCTTTTTTTTTTTTTTGGCCGCACTGAACTGAGCATGTGCAATGGGGAGCCACTGGCTCCCATGCACATGCTCAGCCAGTGCGATGTGGTGGGGGCGTGGCCATGGAAACAGGAAATAAACGCAGCCTGGACGCGCGCTTTCCTGCATTTGGATCCCGCGTCCAGGCTGCGTTGTGGTGTCCTGTGTTCCCTGTTGTTGCTGCTGCTGCCGCCGCCGCCGCCGACGAGACCGAGGTAAGTGACTCGTTCCGCTTTATGTTTAACACGGCTCCCCCGTGGCAATCTGCCATGGGGGAGCCGCATTATTAATGCAGCACCGGTCCCCCTGCGCCCCTCTCTCCCTGCATCTCCCACATTGGGGGGCATGCATGGGGGAGAGGAGGCGAGCGGGGGACCGGAACTGCTCTGTTGGTGTTTTTTTTTTTACAACGCGGCTCCCCCATGGCAGATTGCTGGAGCCCAGCAATCTGCCATGGGGGAGCCGCGTTGTTAATGCAGCACCGGTCCCCCTGCGCCCCTCTCTCCCTGCATCCCCCACATTGGGGGGCATGCATGGAGGAGAGGAGGCGAGCGGGGGACCGGAACTGCTCTGCTGGTGTTTTTTTTTTACAACGCGGCTCCCCCATGGCAGATTGCTGGAGCCCAGCAATCTGCCATGGGGGAGCCGCGTTGTTAATGCAGCACCGGTCCTGCTTCATTTGCCATGGCTGTGTTTCCAGTCATCCATTGGATCCCTAGCTTGCGCAATGCTCCTCGTTCTGGAAAAAATGTGTTGGTTAAACCAGGGCTCTCAACCTTCACCCGCCGATAGCGAGTGATCATGGGGAGTATATATATGGTGTGCATTTGGCGAATTGAAGTGGTGAGTGACTTCTCATGCCTGGTAGTAACTTGCAGCTTGAAATTTATTTCTCTGGATATGAAGTCAGGTTCGTTTTCAGTGTTGGTCCTGTTTGACAGATGATTTATTGACTTTTGGAGAATGTTTTTCAACTTTTGGTGGTACCTTTTTTCTTTCCCGATTCTGAGGTTGATACTCCTTTCAGCAAAGCCTCTCCTACAAACTGATGGCACTTGGCCATAACTAAGGTTCTTGGCTCTAGGGAAAATCCCCAAATGGTATGTAATACCACATCTGTCACTACTGCAAATTCAACTACTACACTAAGCTCATTTCCTTTCTCCTCCCCTAAACGCAAGCTATCTATGGACCCCTAGTCAATGCTTGCACTCCTCGTTCCTGCTCAGATTGCGCTACCGTTCCATTTTTCCCAAAACTGAGAGCTCCGCCATCCACCACCACCACCACCCCTTGCCGGTATGGATTTCACAAGGCCCCATTTTCTTCATGCCGTATGCCACCTCTCACTGCAAACCCATCTCCTTTGGATTCTCATATCCTGTATTTGTGGGTAAAGCTCCAATCTGCTTTTAGTTGCCTGACCTCCCCACAAAGCTGTCCTCTTGCACTACTAACTGCCCATCTGATTTCTATCACTGTATGGCGCTGCATTGCTTGATGCCACATCACGGGTGACCGGGGGGACGGGACATACGCATCATCAAGGGCAACCCAGGGGGGGGCACATTATCACCTGCAACCTAGTCCGGGGCCACACTGCAAAAAGAAATTAGAACTGGGCCTGCATGATCTGAATAGTAATTCTTCTGAGACTTGTACCAATGTATTTTATCCAACCAGTGTTTCGGACCCATTTTTGTGTAGGGTTTCCCTCCCCCACTCCCAAGCATTTCAGAACGTTTTTTGTTGAATTTTTGCTTTTTTAAAATCTCCCTCCTTTTTTCCCCACCCCATATTTCTGACCCTTTTTTGCATGGGGTGTTTCCCACCAACCCCAACATTTTCACATGGCTCAGTTCAACTCTTTGCAAGTGGTGTTTGCCATGTTTATGCTTTTTCTTCGTACGGCAGCTGCAAGGCATGAAAAAGCAAAAGGAGACTGTTAAAAGTGTGGCATCTGTACCTGCAAATGCTTTGAAAGCATCTTACCACATTGCGTACTTTCTTGGCAAAAACAAGAAGCCTTTTACAGATGCTGAGAAAGTGATTCTCCCAACCATTCTCGCTGTCAACCGGGTAATGCTTGGTGAAAGTGCAGCAGAGAAATGCAAAAGTATCCCTATGTCAGACACAACAATTTGCCGCCGTATTGCTGACCTGTCCTCTGATATCAGTACAGAATTGGTATTGCGCTTGAAAGACAGCCAGTTCGCCCTACAGTTGGATGAGGCCACTGACATATCAAAAGAAGCTCACTTGATTGCCTATGTGAGGTACTGCCATGGAAAGGAGATGTTGGAGGACTTCTTGTTTTGTAAGCAAATTAAGGGCAGAGCAACTGCACCCGAACTCTTTGAAATTTTAAACAACTTCCTAAATTCCAACTGCCTAAAGTGGGAGGCGTGTGTTGGTATTTGCACGGATGGTGCTCCTTCAATGTGTGGTGCTAGAGCTGGGCTAAAAGCAAAAGTATTGGCAGTAGCTCCACATATTGTGTGGACACACTGCATGATACACCGAGAAGCTTTGGCTGTGCGCCATATGGGGCATGAACTGACACAAGTTTTGACTTCTGTTATAAAGATAAATACCCAACACTATTTTTAGTCGAGTCCTCTGTATTATAGCAAAATAATCGGAATGCTTTGTTCACAAATATTTGTCCTCATCTGATTTGAATCATTGCAAGCAATGATTTTGAAACAACGTGGTGTGTGGCATGCACTCCTTCGTTGGGGGCACCATTATACTCCAGCGCGCGATAACCGTTCGCAACCGAGTAACATTTTGGAGTACATGTGTATAGGGGGGGCCTGGGCCGGAGAAATTTTTCTTAGGGGGGGCTTGGGGTCAAAAAGTTTGAAGACCACTGGTTTAAAGTGAGATTTTTGTCACTGGTGGTCAGCCATTTGTTTTGTCTCCTTATGTCTGAAATGGGCTCCCTTCTAGCAATACCTTGTGCTGCTCTCAAGGCATTATTCTGTAGGATTTGGATCATATTGACGATATACTTGTTTGCGCTCAGGTATAAAGAGTTACAATAGTTCAATCTGGACAGAATTAAGGCTCGGGCTAGAATGGTGCAGCTGGACTTCGAGAGGAAGGGTTTACCTACTCTGATCAGCTTATATGTGTAAACTGTGGCGGATGCCATAGCGTTGACCTGTTTAGTAAGTGTGAGGGTGGAGTCAAGGTAGAAGCCCAGGGTTTTTACCTCTTTGGCAACTTTAATGATGTTGCCATTAATGTTAAATGAGGAGTATTTAGAGCCAAGTTTATCAGGGTTGGAAGCGGTCCCTAGAATGAGGAGCTCAGTTTTGTCATCATTCAGGCATAGACCATGGATAGCCATCCATGCCTGGATGATGAGGTAGATTTGATTTACCAAGGCCAAATCCTTGTCATAATCCCTGTTAAGCGGTATGAGAATCTGAGTGTCCTCTGCATAGTGTAGGTGACACCCAGATGGTCCAGATCATCGAAAAGGGGCTTAGTAAATATGTTATACAATGTGGGCGAGACACAGGATCTCTTTGGTACCCCACATGTAAAAGTATCAGGATCTGCTGATGCTGTTTGCGCGAAGAACCTCATTGTCCTATTGCTCAGAAAGGACTGGATCCATGCTATGGCCTCCTGAGTGAAGTGTGCTGCGGAGTCAAGGTGGTTGCATAAGACCTTGCGATCCACCAGATCGAATGCAGCCGAGAGATCCAATAAAAGTTGCAGCACTGTGGTCCCCCTATCCGTGAATTGGTCGATCTGTGCTTTGAGGTCGATCAGGGCAGTTTCTGTGCCATGTTGGGGCCTGAAGCCAGATTGGCGAACTCCCAGGAGATGATTGGACTCTAAGTGTTCCTGTATCTGGAGATAGGCCACTCAGTCTAAGATTTTAAGTAAAAAAGGGCACTGTTGTGATCGCCATATAATTCGTGGGTATGGTAGGATCAAGAGATTGTTTTTTGAGGAGTGGTAAGACCCAGGACTCCTTTAGGTTGTTGGGGATAGTACCAGTGGTGAAGGAGGCGTTGATTAGCTTAGTTATGAAGGCAGAGAGGTCTCTCTCTGCATCTTTGATAATTTGGGGTGGGCATTTGTCTCCTTGACAGTTTGATGGTTTTAGGGTGAGGATAGTTTTTCAACCTCTAGGATTGAGACTTTCCTAAAGTTGAAGCATTGTTCTAGTTTATTTGAATGCAGCTTAATATTGGCCGTTCTAGTGGTGTTGGGAATATTGGCCTTTTTGTTGGTGATTTTGGCCTGGAGTGACGCAACCTTGTTGTTTAGAGCTTGCTGGATATTAGAACACTAGAGCTTGTCTTTCTCACAGTTGTCTGCCACTGGTATTGGGGTTTCTAGCTCTTTCAGGATCACAGAGTTCCTTTTAAGCTTGAGTTAGCGTGGAGAATCCTGTTGTTGTACGTTTCTTTTTTTAAGAATTATTTCTTTCTTGTAGTGGGACGAGATGTTGGTGAGGTTAGATTTGTTTTCGTCAGAGGGTAGGAGTCTCCAGGTGACTTCACATTTTCTTTTTTCCACTCTGAGTGTTTTAAGGTGTGGAGTGAACCACAAGTTTAGGTTGGCTCTCGGTTTGCTATTTTTCATTTTTAGCAGTGCAATGGTATCTAGAGCTTTGGTCATGGCTTCATTGTATGCGTCTACTAAAGTAGACGGGTTAGTGGTATCCAGCAGCGAGTTAAGGGACGGTAACAGTAGGGGTATGAGCTTGTCAGCCATGATATTCTTTTTGTTTCCAGTTTGGATAGGAGGAGCTACTGGGTTATTTTTTAGGAGACAGCGTATTGACTGCTAGTGTGAATGTTAAAAGGTGGTGATCAGTCCAAAGCTGGGGGGGTAATGGCAGTAATTGATGCATTACTGTTAGTCTGCTACCCAATCTAGGGTTCTCCCCTTGATGTGGGTGGGTAGAGACACTCTCTGGATGAGGCCAAGTTCCTTCAGCACATTAGAGATAGCTGAGGCTTGCTGGTCTTTGGGGTCATTGCATTGAATCCCAAGTTGAGATCCCCCAGTGAGAGCATTTGGGAGGAGTTTTTCAGATTATAACATAAAGTGGTGGAAATATATTCCTGTAATGCGCCGATGGGGCCAGGAGGTCTGTATACTAGGTGAATTCTAAGCGTTTGTGAGTCGGATATGGGTATTTTGGCCGTAAGTGATTTGCAGGATTTGATGTCGATAGAAGGGGTTACTTATGTTGAGGTTGGATTTGGCTATGATACCGCGGGCATCCACCCTATCTGCTCTGAGGATGGAATAGTTGTTGGGCATTGCGTGCATGAGGGTGGGACCTGCTGCTGCATGAAGCCATGCTTCTTTTATGGCTAGAAAGTCCTAGTCTTCAGCCCAGATTAGATCAGCTATCTCAATGGCATGTGCCACTAGTGATCTCACATTAAATAAGGCACCCTTGAGGTCTGGGACAGGGTTTTATGGCGATGGGTTAGAGGAGAGGCACTTGCTTGCTACTTTGTCAAGTTTTACAGGGGGCTGTATGCTCTGTTGTTTTTTAATGGTCAGAGCAGCCTTTTTGGGTGTGGGTAGAGTGGTACCATGATTATGAATGGATTTGTTTTTGGGCAGGCTATGTAGACCTACTTTCCTTTGTTCAGTATAGGTCTTGGTGGCTGGTGGTTCATGAAGTCTGGTCAGCCTGGATCAAAGTCTGTTGTTTCTAGTTAGTGTGTGGCAAGGTGTGTTGGTTTTGGATGAGCCCCAGGTAGGGTGAAGGTTACCGGGCAATTGTTGGTTAAGGTTGCTGGGATAGTGGTGATCAGTTTGAGGTTTCTCGATAGGCATGATATTTTCAGGCACTGTAGTGGATATGCCGTGCTTGGCATTCCCGTTTAGTTGGGGTATAGGAGGGATGAATGAGGCATTCAAAGTTGTAGGCATGAGAAATGTCATGGGTTGGTAGGATGCTAGAATGGTACTGTGATAAATAGTGCTGGTCAGTTGACCCAATGCTAGTACGGCACTCACTAGGAGTGAAAGTAGGACGTTAGTGACGAGCATTGTGTGCTACTGGTTAATAGCTGCATAGTGTAACCACAACTAGGCGGCTTTGCTGTATTAGGATAATTGCCTGATAGCTACGTGGATCAGCTGTTGATATTAAGATTATAGCTGAGAGTGGTTCTCAATGTTTAATCGGGGTATGGTCGTACCAAAAATGTTGGGGGGACCGTGCATTACTAAGATCAAAAATCTAAGAATAATACAGTATGGCAGTGCTCGTGCCTAGTTAATACGTTCACATATCGCTTTGGTATCAAGAGAACATACATTGTTGATGTCATAACACTTTGGTAGCAAAAATAATCAAGGGAACATGTCATTTTGATGCAAAAATAATCAAGGGAACATGTATTTTTGATGTCAAGACTGTGATAATTGTAAGGTTTGGAAGTGCATGTGACAGGTTAACAACTTTCACACGATGCAGTAGTAAAACAATGGCGATAGCTTTTTTAAAGCACTGAAGCTAGAGCTTAGACAGTCGTGTGCAGGGCATAGAAGGTGTACCTGTGTTCTGCGTGTATCTCAGGTCGGGGCTAGACTTTAGTGGGTGTCTCTGAGATATTAGGCAGTCAGGCAGATCAAGTAGTTGGGTAGCAAAAACTGGCCATATGCAGGATCAGTATGCAAGCATATGCAAGGTAGATAACTAGTTGTTGAATATGGATGTTGGGAGCGAGCGCGCGTTATCTATTCTGAGGCAAATATAAGTACAGCTTGTGAGCATCAGGCCCCACCTCTGGCGGAACATGGGTGGTAACTTCAGAGCAGCGTTGTGGATGGCACGTAGTAGAGTGAACAATCATTACAGGTACATGACATGCGGTTAGGGTTAACGTTAAAATGGGCACATAGTACGTAAAGGACATTCAGTTCAGGTACATACATGGAGGAGCTGTTTGAAAGTTCAGTTAATGAGGGTGCATATAAAGGTTTCGTGATTAGGGGCATAAAGCGCAATGTTGGCGCAATTAATCGTTTGAGACGCCTTTTCTGGTTTGTAGGCAAAGTTAAGGGTACGTTCGACAAATGTCAGGCATGAGTAAGCGAGTTGAAAATAAGAAGTCGGTGCAGGCATGCCGGTATAGTTAGTGATTGAAGGAGTGAGTTAGATGGGCAGGACACGCTCTGCATAAACGTGTGCACAAAACAGGATGCACGGGTATGGAGTAATCACTGTGTGAACTCTGAACAGTGGATTTCCGTGAGGGGGCTCTTACGCCCGTCACGGACAGGCAATGACAGGCCTGTGCCTTGGATGGTATGTATGGTATGCCTGGAGGAGGTTCGGGCATGGATGTGAGAGGGTGGTTGCCATGTACGAAACTCTGGGCCATGCCCTTTCCTGTCTAGTAGGTAATATAACGTATTCTTTTGCCACACAGAATCGATAATCCGGGACACCTCATATTCTTCTTCTGACTCAATGGTCACTGGAGCACGTCTTTCGCTCTGTTGACCGAGTTGTAGTAGTGAGACCTGGAACACAGGATGGATCTTGACATGTGCAGGGAGTTTTTGTTTCATGACCACTGGATTAATCACCTTTTCGATGACGTATAGTCCAATGAATCGAGTCCTGAACGTCTTGGAAATCCCTGGTAATTTCAGGTTTTTGGTGGATAGGCATACTCTTTGTCCTACCTGGTAATCTTGTCTCTTGCTCCGATATCGATTAGAATTGGTCTGTATTTGACTCTGTTGTAGATTGTTTAAGATGGTTTCGTACTCCTGTTGTATTTTCTTGACCCATTTGTCGGCTGTGAGAACAGGTGAATTAGTGATGGTATTCAAAGGGACGATTTTTGGATCACAAGCTGAATAGCTAAAGAAAGGGGACATTCCGGTGGATGAGTGAATGGAATTATTTTATGTGAATTCTGCTAAGGGTAGGTAGTTTGCCCATTCTTGTTCTTGCTGACCACAATAGCAACGGAAGTATTGTTCAATGTTCTGATATATCCTCTCTGTTTGTCTGTCGCTTTGAGGATGGTAGCCAGTAGATAAATGTAGATCCACTCCTAAATGTTTGTGTAGGGTCTTCCAGAAGTGTGAAACGAACTGTGTTCCTCAATCTGTGACTATGACTTCTGGTAACCCATATAGTCGGGAAGATGGTGTGAAAAAAAATATGTGCTAGTTCTGCAGCAGAGGGTAATACGATAGTGGGTTCAAAATGCCCCATTTTCATAAGTAGACTACTGTCCAAATGGTATTGTACCTGTGCGATACAGGGAGATCTGTGATGAAATCCATACTAATGGAATGCCATGGGTAAGCAGGGATGGGAAGGGTGTGTAAAAATCAGACTGGTTTGTGACATAGGCTTTTTTCCCTTTCGGCAGACATCACACTCAACGTATTTCTTGACGTCTGGTCCCATTCCTTCCCACCAAACGTATCTTTGTAGTAAGTCCAGCGTTGTCTTCTGTCCATAGTGGCCCACGAGAGGGCTGTCGTGGCACCAGGTGAGAATCTGTTCTTGTTCAGTCACCCTGGGGACCCAGAGTTGTTTGTCGTGATATGTCAAACCGTCAATGTCTTGATGGTTGTCCTTTTGCAGAAAATGTATATCATCTGGTTCTAGGTAAGATTCCCGGGTGGCGTCTAAGAATTCAGCAATCGGTTGTGAAACTGCACCCAGTATCTTTTCAGTGAGTACAAAGGGTAAGCCTTGATGTTCATAGACTGGGGGTTCCAGAAAACTCCTGGAAACGGCATCTGCTTTGGTGTTTCATTTTCCTGGTTTGAAAGGGATGACAATATCAAAACAACTGAAAAAATTTACACAACAGGATTGTCTTTAGTTTGTGCTTTTAGCCATTCTGAGAAAACCCAAATTCCTGTGATCTGTGATGACGGTAATAGGAAAGGGCGCCCTTTCTAGATAATGTCTCCATTGGAGGAATGCATCTCGGGTTGGCCAGAAGTTCCTTATCGAATATTGTATAATTGAATTTGGATGGTTGATTTTTCACGAATGGTAGGCTACAGGATGTCATTCCTGGGTGTCTTAGTGTCTTTGCAATAAGATGGCCCGAGAGCAAAGTTGGACACGTCAGTTTCTACTGCATAGCAACTGTTTTTCTTTGGGAGTTTAATAAGCACTGGCGCAATGGTGAACGTGGTTTTGAGTTGGATGAAGGATTTTTTTGCAGGTATATCGCAATGATACGCAATCCCTTTCTTGAGGAGTTGGGCTAATGCCAAGGTTTTCTTTGAGTAGTCTTTAAAGAATCTCCGGTAATAGTTAGCGAAGCCTAAGAATCTTTGGAGTTCTTTGATATTCCGCGGGATAGTCCAGTCCTCGATAGCTTTGATATTTTCTTGATCCATGTCAACACCATTCGGAGAAAGGACATGACCTAGGAAGGATTCCTGATGAAATGCACATTTGCTTAACTTGGTGTATAGCCGCTGCTGTCGCAAACATTGCAGGACTTCTATTATATGTTGTACATGAAGTTCACAGGTACTTGAGTAGACTAGAATGTCATCCAGGTATATTACGACATAGTTATCCAAGATGTCTTTAAATATGTAATTTATTTAAAAAAATGAAAGGCTGCTGGGGCATTACAGAACCCAAAAAGCATCACCAGGTATTCATAGTGGCCTGCTCTGATTCGGAAGGGAGTTTCCCACTTGTCTCCCGGATGGATTCTTATCAAATTATAGGCACTCCTTAAATCCAATCTAGTGTAGATATTCGCTCCTTGGACTTCATCAATGAGTACTAGAATGAGAGGCAGAGGATACCTGTTTTTGATGGTGATGTCATTCTTTTGTCTGTAGTCTATACAGGGTCTGAGTTCTTCGCCATCTTTTTTCGGGATAAAAAAGATGGGGACTCCCGCAGGTGATGTGGAGGGTCGAATGAAACCTTTAACTAGATTGTCTGTGATGGAGGTGGCTAGGAATCGATTTTCTTTGTGGGTGAGGTTGTTGGCTTTCCCATAAGGGATCACAGCATTTGGCACCAGTTCAATTCGACAATCATAGATTCGATGAGTAGGTAACACGTCTGCTTCCTTAGGATCAAAGGTTTCTATGAAATCTGTGTATTCCATAGGAACCATAACAGAGGCTGCCATTGTTTGGGTTCTTGCTGGTTCTTGGGATAGTTTTGGTTTCTGGACTGCATCTATCACTGATTCAAGGTGGCAAAATTCTGCACAATAGGAGGATTGGATTTTCACTACTTCACTAATCCAATCTATGTAGGGCTTATGTTTGATTAGCCAGGGCATTCCTAAAACTATTTGAAAGTATGGGGCATCAATGATATCAAAAGTGATGAGTTTGTGGTGAAATGTACCACAAGTCATCCTAAACACTCCATTTTGATGTGAAATGGGTCCTGATGTTAAAGGAGACCACATCTATGGAGTGAATGTTTTCAGTCACTTCTTTCTTGTAAAATGTCCACACTTGTAGATGGACATAAGAGGTGTCCACAAAATTGCCTGTGGCTCCGCAATCTATCAATGCTCTGGTGGTGATGGATGACTGGTGCGTAATATGGAGGGTGACTTCTATATGGAGGTGGTTAGTAATAGACGTGAGAGGAGGTTGTTTGTGAGTGGGAAATTAATGTGGACTCGCTTTTCCCCTTATGTTAACAGCAAACCCGATCGTTTCCCGTGTTTCTTAGGACAACTCTTTACTGAATGGCCTATGACTCCACAGTAGTAGCAAAGATTGAACTTCCAACATCGTTGTCTTTCGTCAGGAGTGACTGGTCCCCTTGTACCACCAATTTGCAAAGCTTCTGGTGTGTCCTTTTCTCCTGGCGGTGTCGCTGGGTAACTTATAGGTAGTTTGCCTATTTCAAACCTTTTACGCTTGTTCTTTCTTTCCCCTTGTCTCTGTTATATTTGTATTGCTAATCCTATAATTTCCTCCACCCCTATGAGTTGGGGATAGACTTGAGCGATGGCATCTTTGATTTCTTCTTTCAACCAACGTCAACCAACAATAGAACAAGGTGGTTTTCTTACCCCCAAAGCTATTTCAGCAACAAAATATTTAAAGTTAGCGACATAACTCACAAGGTCCTGAGACCCCTATCTTAGATCCATAAGTTCATGACGTAAAGTTCTTTGACAGATGTTTCGCTCAAACATTTATCTAAATGTGAAGAGGAAGGCATCGTAGTCATCCAAAATAGGTTCCTTGTTATTAACCAGTGGAGTAGCCCATGTAAGAAAAGGTCCATTTAAGTTCATCAATATGAAGTTAACCTTGGGCTTGCTAGACTGGTACATCTTGGGTTTGTTCCTGAAATGTAGCATACATTGTGTCATACATTTTTGGAAACCCTCTGGCTGCCCTGTATACTTAGAAGGCATAGGTGGCGTCGGTATATGGGGCCCAATTCCTCCCTCTAGGGGTAGTGACTCTACATCTTCCGTCTTTTCTCCAGTAGTATGGGACCCATAACTATACTGAAAAGATGCAGGTTTTAGGGTTTTTTGTTGTGACATTCCAGGCCCTATAGCACTCAATGTTCCTTGATTGATCCATAAGGTAGGGACTGTCTGTTGTAAGCCCGTGATTTGAGTAGCTAATGATAAATTGTCCTGTCTATAACTGACCATTTCAGCCTGCATTGCACGTAATGCCTCACCCATTTCCATCATGGCTATTTCCATGATACCCTGCTGTGGTAATCAAGGTCTAATCAATCTTTCAGCACCTGATGTTGGTTTCCACCGGTTTTCTCCACGGCAGGGTGTAAATACTAGAAACCAAACCAAAGACTAGAGCCCCGAGGTTCTGTCGGAACACTATCGGGTGCTCAGTCTGAGGCGCGATACACAGCAGTCAACAGTGAGAAGCTTTACCTTTAGGTATCTGGCTTGGATTAGGTTGACCTATAACAGAAAGGTTAGATTTAGAACTCTGTTTTCTGTCTTTATTCTTCCCCTCCCTCAGCCAGCCCTTAAGTGAGATACTTACAGTATTGGTGTGTGGCTCTATTTTAGGAAAACTGGACGAAATAGGAAGGGATAATAGGTGGGAATCATTTCGAGGGGGAGCATGGAATAGGAAGCTAACAATAAAGGCAAGCTATTACGGTTTGAAAGGAAAGATAATAGTCTCTCTATGAGACCTAGGCAAGGTTCTCCTAACTGTCCCGATGTAGTCAAACAGCTTACTTTAATAACCCAGGACTGAGAGCGGGATCTTGGTCTGACATGGCACATGAAGAAAGAGTGCTCTGTGAGGACAGCAAGGCATGGAGTCCACTTGAGAAGTTGATCGGAATCCCATTTCCCTGTGCGTCCGATCTTTATAATTATGACCTAGAAGTACCTCAAGGACTTCCGGGTCGTGAGAGGGATTTTGGCATGGAAGAACTGTTCCGAGCCTGGCGCCGTTCCCACATCCTCTATCTTCGGTACAGGCACCAGGTTCCGATACGCTGCAGTCCCTTCCCCATCTGTGCCCCTTCGTGGAGGAGGTCGCTTTCTGTCCTCTGCAATAACAATGGTGCCTCCCAAATCGGGAGTGAGGAGCCCGGCACAGGTGTGAGTCTCTGCCTACATGTGTGGGTCCTTGTCACGTTTGGTCTGGGCTTTGGGACACAATTGTAAAAGATGATGCCTATGGGGTTTGTTAGACTCCATAACCAAAAAAAAAGAAAATCACATTAAAATACATGAGAGAGTGGGGAAAAAGGGTCTCACTCTCTCAAGGTTAAAGAATGAAGCCCTCAAAATCCAGCAAAGTTGCTGGGGGTCTCTAAGGTGGAGGGAATTAGCACATTTCTGAGATTTCTCCCTAACCATCTCTCTATGAGAACTAGGCAAGGATCTCCTAACTGTCCCTATCAGTCAAATAACTTACTTGAATAATCCAGGACTGAGAGCGGGATCTTGGTTTGGCATGCAGCGTGAAGACAATGTGCTCCATGAGAACAGCAAAGCATGGAGTCCACTTGAGAAGTTGATTGGATGCCCATTTCCCTGTGCGTCCAATCTTTATAATTGTGAGCCGGAAGTACCCCAAGGACCTCCGGGTCGTGAGAGGGATTTTGGCATGGTAGAACTGTTCCGAGCCTGGCGCTGTCCCCATATCCTCCATCTTGGTTACAGGTGCCAAGTTCCGGCACGCTGCGGTCGCTTCTGCGACTATGCCCCTTCAGGGCAGAGGTCACACTCTGCCCGTCGCAACAACAATCATGTCTCCAGAGTCGGGAGTGAGGAGCCCAGCACAGGTGGGAGTCTTCACCTACATGTGTGAGCCCTTGTCACGTTTGGTCTGGGCCACTGCAGTGATTCTGGACTCAAGGTGGGTGTGTTCCTAACAGTAGGTTCCCTTTCAAAACCTGCCTCGGTACCTGGCTTGGTAGGGTGTTCTGTATGGTATGCCTAGAGGAGGTTTGGGGCATGGATGTGTGAGGAGGGTTCCCATGTACGATCCTCTGGTCCATACCCTTTCCAGTCTAGTAGGTAATATATTTCACAAAAAGGTAGCAGGTGCTCCGCTCCAGAGAGAACATGGCATGATAAACTGTTCTGAGGTGAGAGTTTGCAGCACACGCTTTTTGCTCACTGTACCTTTCACAGATGGGAAATACCCATTTGCATATCAGTCTTTGTCCCGCCCACATGGGCATTCCAGCACTGAAATGCTATGGCAATTCCTCTCTGAACAAGAGTACCGACAGCAACCCCATACACGTGTTTCAGCCTTGTTGGGCCTCATCAGTGAGGTGAAGCTGTGCCTCTCTGAGCACAGTGAGCAGGGAGACCACGTCTGGTTGCCCCAGGTAACTTAGGGTGACCAACCCCTAGTTCCTTACACATATTTCACAAAAGGTAGCAGGCGCTCCTCTCCAGAGAGAACATGGCATGATGACCTGTTCTGAGGTGAGAGTTTGCAGCACACGCTTTTTGCTCACTGTACCTTTCACAGATGGGAAATATCCATTTGCATATCAGTCTTTGGCCGGCCCACATGGGCAGTCCAGCACTGAAATGCTATAGCAATTCCTCTCTGATCAAGAGTACCGACAGCAACCCCATACACGTATAGGTAATATAACTTGTTCTTTGCCACCGAGAATCAATAATCCAGGACACCTCATATTCTTCTTCTG